>NC_137874.1:1612736-1672736 GCF_963924005.1 Protomyctophum bolini | reverse complement strand
AGGTGGATAGTTTATGGATGTCATTTTCTTTTGTTTTCCAGCATTCTGCGCCGTATAGTAGTGTTGAGAGTACGCAGCTTTGGTAGATCCGGAGTTTTGTTTTTGTGCTGTATTGTTTTGATTTCCAGATTTGCTTAAGTCTTATGAAGGTTGTGTATGCTTTGTTGATCCGGTTTTGAATGTCTTTGCTAGCTCCCTCATCGTGGTGAATGATGCTTCCAAGGTATGTGAAGTTATTTGTATTCTCCAATACCTGCTCCTCTATTGTTATATGTGTTGGTGTACTGGTGTTAATGGGCATGATTTTGGTTTTATTGATGTTAACGATCAGTCCGACTTGTTGGCCATAGTGTTGGAGTCTGTCTGTTTTTTCCTGAAGATGTGTGTGTGTATGTGACATAAGGGCGAGGTCATCCGCGAAGTCAAGGTCTTCAATGGTGGAATGCAGGTACCAGAAGAAGAGACCATATCACTCCTTCACTGGCCTCCCTACACTGGCTCCCGGTCAAATACAGAATAGAGCTCTCAATGGTCAGGCACCACAATATCTCAAGGATCTCATTGACCCCTACAAACCGAATAGAACACCAGTGCGTCTACAGTATGCAAAAATGCTTACTGTCCCAAAAATATCAAAAGTTACAATAGGAGGCAGGGCGTTTAGGTCCCAGGCACCTCAGCTGTGGAACCTTCTCCCGGCTTCGGTCCTAGGGTTGCCAACTATCAGATTTGCAGATAAGGGACATCTCCCGGGCGCGCGGCGAAGCCGCGCGTCCGTTGTGCCAGGCGCGCGCCGAAATTTTTTGGTGTCCCTTATTAAAAATTGGTGTCCCTTATTTGAAAATCAGATAGAAAAATTGCGTCATTTCCGGTCAAACCCCCCCAATTTCACGTCAAAATTTCGAGTCAAACCCCCAAAGCATGTGGTTATGGTTAGGGTATAGACTACATGAGAAACAGATTATCATTTACATTTTTATTTTGTCAAAATGTGCAAATTAACAAATACAAATAAAATACATATAAATCAATAAGATACAATCAATACAATTAATACAAAAAAAGGAGGAGGGAACACGCCCCCAGTGCCAACATGAAATCGAACCCAGGACCTTCTAGCTGTGAGGCGACAGCATTACCGACTATGCCACCGTGCCCCCTAAATACAATCAATTCAATGGCTCATAACATATTGCAAAGGCCCTTAGAACAAGGCTCATAACATATTGCAAAGGCCCTTAGAACAACGCTCAATGGCTCATAACATATTGCAAAGGCCCTTAGAACAAGGCTCAATGGCTCATAACATATTGCAAAGGCCCTTAGAAAAAGGCTCTATAGACTTCCCAAAACAAACTGGGCAGGCTACTACTGGGCCTCACCCCCCCGAACCCACCTCAACCCCTGCCCACTTTGACAGGCTGGAATGGCTTAGGGTTGACGACAGAGTACAGCATCATGCAGTGGGTCTGGTCCACAAGATTTGATACACCACCAAGATACCCAGTACCTGTCTAAATACTTCCTTAATGTAAACAAAGTCCACACCCACAACACCAGGGAGTTCAACAAACCATGTGCAAATACATTTCGCTCCTATGCCCTACCATTTTTTTACATCCTTTATGATGATTTCCTTTTTTTGGCTATAGAGAAGTGTATAAATATCACTTGTATATAGTGGACTGTACATCTCTAAATGTTATGATAAATTGAAAACGGTGGAACCTCTTTTTTTGTTTTGTATTGAGTATGAAATGTACTGTAATTCTGCAAACTTAAATAATACCTCAATCAATCAATCCTTCCTTGGCAACTTGCACCCCCTGTTGGCAAACGCAAAAACTGCCTATTTCTTCCACTTGTATTTCAGTTGGCTTCTTGCAGCAGCAAGGAGTGGTTTATCCACCAGAACTGCAGTGTAGAACTCTGAGCAAGACTTCTCATAATTGAGAGTGACAATCAGCTCACTCTTAATGAGTTCCACAGAGCATCTGTTCCTTACATCTGACCATTTGTTCTTCATCAATGAGAAGACCCTCTCCACGTACGCAGTAGAGGATGGGATGCTGAGGACAAAGGATACCACAGCCAGGATGTTTGGAAGGTCAGCTGCCCGGCCCCTGAAAACTGCTATCCACCTCTCAGCTGTTCCCTTCGACTCCCAATCTTCCACTGCCTCCGTGAGGTGATCGAGAATGCTGTTTGCAGTAACACACTCATCATAGAGCTCGTCCATAGAGAGGTTAAGCCTGCCAATACAGATGAAAAGGACAGTTCACAGCTATCAGCATTATTACAAACCACTGAGGCACTCATTAAAATCATTTGACAAAATGTTATATTAAAAACCACCATATTATACACACACATAAATATATTATACACACACACACACACACACACACACACAGGTGTGCATAATGTGCCAGTATAAAGGGAGTCAGTGGACAGTGGTACAGTGTGTCAGTGAAATACCTGGCAACTAGGTGTAGCTTCTCAGTGATCTTCTCCATGTCGTCATATGAGATCTTCCCAGATGTCAGACAGAGAGGCTGCAGGTGAAAGAGCCAGTTTTCCTCAGAGAATGTGAACCACTTCTCCACATAACTGATGGCGGTGTTTAAGAAGGCTGTAAACTCTTCCTTGGCAAGATTAGCATCAGATGCATCCAGAAGCTGAAGCTTCTGTCTGGTGAGGTAGCCATAAAACTTATCATCTCTTCTCTTAATTAGTCTTCTCATAAAAGAGTCCATGATGGCATAGAGGTCAGCTGATGTGGTGGCATCCCTCTCCAGTTTCTTGACCACCTCTTCAAAAAGAGTCAGGACATTGCTGCAGAAGAGGAGATACACCTCTGCAACATCAGCCTCCTCTTCAACCCCAGCTGCTTCTTTAGGCAACCTCAGCAACTGTTGCAGCCGCCTTGGGCATTCATCACCGAGGCTGATGAAATAGGACTTCAGCGCAGTCCAGTTCTCCAACATGCGGCTGACTGCAGGGTTGAGCGACAGCCATCTGGTCACCACATGACGCAGAACCTCCTGGAACTCGACATCACAAAACTCACAGAACTCCTTCAGGGTCTCTCTCCTTTTTGCAGAGATGGAAAAGTGACCATACACCTTCAGGACGATATTTTCCACATCAACTGAGAGCTTATCCAAGGCATGTTTCACAGTGTTATGGACAATATGCGCATGGCAGTTGCCACGGAGGATCTTGCTGTTGGACTCCTTCAATTTTGTGAAGACAGAATTATGGATGCCATAGTTGACATTTGCATTGTCTGCACTGAATGCAGACACATGATTCAAAGTTAGACCCAGGTTGTCCAGAGAACTTTGGATGGAAGTGACTATTCCTGCAGCAGACTCATCTGGATTTTCAACAAAGTCGATTAGCTTTTTGACAATGCCCTTCTCTGGACTAAAGAACTGCACGGCCAAGGGAAACATCTTACGATTGCCCTTATTAGAGGCATCGGTTGATAGAGAGAATGGGAGTGGCTTTACGTCATTCTTCAACTGGGTGAGTACCTCTTCAACTGCCTTTGGGGCCAGGACATCAGTGACCACTGCCTCAGCCTTTGTCTTCCCACAGGACATCTTCTTGGAGATTTTGGAGTCATTAAGTGTTTGTAGGGTCAACTTCATTGCACAGTCAGATGAGTTATAGCTCAAATTGTGTTTGACTGTGTGGTAGACGTGTGCTACCTCAGCAGCAGTTACCTGTAAAATAAAAATAAAATATCACTATTATATAATAGTTAGAATATAATATTATATATAATATCAAATACTACCTGACCTGTATAATACATGTATATGAGCTGATTGAGTGTGTAAAAGTGCTATATAATATGCATTATTTGTATTATAAATAAATATGAGTCATTACATCTACAGTAGGCTACTTGCATTATAATATGATTCAGTTGATCTTATTGGTTTAAAAATATCACTGTGTATTAGTGTTGGGATACTTTATTACATTGAACATTTAGCAGTGTGAAATTGACAAAGAACAATTATCTCAAAATGTAAAGGTATCATTTGGAAAGTATACATGACTTGAATTAATCTGCAGTCTGCACTGACCTAAAACCTTGCTCTACCCCTCCAAGTTCAATTTATAGTTCATGCCATGACTTTGACTTTACAGATTTACAGCATACAAATTATTAAGCCATGAAATGTTCTTCTTCAACTTGAGTTGACCTTATTATTCTCGGGTCAGTCAGGTGCTGTTCAATATTAGTACCCACTCTTCTGTTTACTTTAAATTCATATTTATGCAAGCAACAAAATCAACATGCTTATTATTATTATTATTATTAAGACAAGACATACCATGTTAGCCTCTGTAGTTGTTTGAGGAACAAGGAACTGACTCAGGGCTCCGTGGCTTCTCCTCTGCTTCTCATTTTTTTTATGGTTTTCACCAGCAGCATGCTGTTTGACATCAGTCAGTCCTCCGTGACTGACAGAAAATGCACGCCTGCAGAGAGTACAATTCGCCTTGTTTTGGTCGTCCCTTACACTCTCTACCCACACAAAATCTTTCTCCCAATTAGCTCTGTATTTCACTCATTCTTGAGATGAGGGACAAAAGTGGAAAAAACATGTCCCACACATAAGAGCCTTATTTTATGTAAAAAATAAATTAATTCATAAAAATAAAAGCACTTGCAAAGTTAAGTGTAATACAGTTGTGTATTATTATGCCCTTAATTTCATTATAATTGTTTTCATATTCCATCTGAATTAGTTAAAAGCAGGCCCTGTACCCAAAAAGGCCTGTATTTAGCCTGTCCCCAGCAAGTGGCCACAATTTCAAACTGCCAAAAAAGTGTCTAATACTGTCACAATCACATAAATATACATACTAAATTAAAGTAGATTGTCAACAACATAGCAAATAATATACAGTTAATTTTAATTTATATTTTCTATTAAATATCTCATATCAAATGTTCGTCCCACGTCTCCGTCAACTCCGTCAGGTTTTTTTAAAAGTCTTAAATTAATCAGAAAATATTGTCGACAGATTTAGCCTGAAGACTCCTTGTCCAAGTCCCATTTATATTTGTTGCAACAGTGGAGTACCTGGTCTGACAAGCATTCAATTGTTTGATATTTTAAACAAACAATGTTGATAACAATGTGGTCACAGCTTTTACATGTCAACTCCGTCTGCACATTTTTATGATCTTTGTTAAGAATTCCAAAATAATGTTTATTATTTTAGTTTAGGGGTTAGGTTTAGCTAACAAAAGTAAGCAAAAACAAAATGGCTACATTGTACTAAAGAGGGTTAAGATGAAAACAAATGCCATTTTGTCAACTCCGTCAGACGTCAACTCCGTCAGATTTTGTGTCTGACGGAGTTGACGTGTATCTGACGGAGTTGACAAAAGTGTTCCTAAAACAATAAAATTATTGTTTTTGAATAATGGGCAGTATTCTAATTTGGCACACAGTTAGAGCATGCCTTAAGGAACATTTTTGGCTATGGGGCCATCACAGATTTGTCTCGTGGTGACTATGGCAGCCATAATACAAAAGAGCCGCCACCTGATGTTATTTTACAATAACTCAAGTTCTACACCACCTAGGATCTTGATTCTGGTGACTAAGACCTCATTTTCAAGGATGAGGGATACAGTGGTACAATTTAGACTTTCCCTGTGACCATGGCAGCCATTTTTCAAAATGGCCGCCACCTGCTGTTATTTTACAATAACTCAAGTTCTACACCACCTAGGATCTTGATTCTGGTGACTAATCATACATTTTCAAGGATGTGGGGTACATTGGTAATATTTAGATTTGTCCTGTGACCATAGCAGCCATTTTTTTTCAAAATGGCCGCCACCTGCTGTTATTTTACAATAACTCAAGTTTTAGACCACCTAGGATCTTGATTTTGGCGACTAATCATACATTTTAAAAGATGAGAAATACAGTGGTACTATTTAGATTTGTCCTGTGACCATGGCAGCCATTGTTTTTCAAAATGACCACCAACCTGCTGTTATTTTACCAATAACTCAAGTTTTAGACCACCAAGGATCTTGATTCTGGCGACTAATCATTACATTTTCAAGGATGAACTTTCTCTGGGAGAGGTAAGGGCTTATTTCAGGTGCAGGTTGAGTTTCTACTGACAGGACATTAAAAGGAGGTGGGCTTTCTGGCCTTTGACTTTCCCCTTTCAGGTACAGATGCACAGTTTGACTTCACTGGCCACTGCAGGGAACTGTGGGGGAGAAACTTTGGTCTCTTGACACCCCGATTAGGTTCAGGGTTTTTTTTGAGACTTGCCTTTCATGACATCTTTGCTGCAGCAGTTGATCTCCTTACTGCCAGTGGTGGCACACTCTGGGTCTCTGGGGCATTGTATCTTGGTGGCCTCCTGCCAGTGTTTCTCCATCCTTCTCCTGAGCTCTGTGTTCTGGGGCTCTGTTATAGTCAACTTACATTGTCTTGGCTGGAGATTGCTTTCCTGCAGGGTCCAGCCCAGTCTTGTGCAGATGGCTGCTGGCCCACCTGGAGGCCCCAACCTCACTTGTTCGGTTGGTGTGATTAGGTGGGGTGGTCTTCCCCAATCAGGATGAGGGGTTTGACCCTTTCAAACGGCAGTCTGGCCAAGTGTCTGTATTTAGTTGTGAGTTTAGATACAGGATACGATTGCTCACCCAGCCCCAGGTGACATGAGGTGAAGGCTCCTTTGATTTGGTAACATTGCTTTGGTTGACATGCTGGGGACACAGAGAAAGACACTGATGCCTTCAGTGTCTGCACATCCTGCCTGATGGTCCTGAAGCCAAATCTTCTGTCTTCAGTCTTTCGCTCACTGTTCACTGCTCACTGTTCACCTCACCGAATTTAGCCCAAGGAGTTTGACCCCTAGTTTGGCCATAGACCCCCTAGTTTGGCCATAGCCACTTGCCCAAATGTGCCGACATGTGCTGACCTCATCACATCTGTGATGATGGCTATGGCCGTTTTTAGCCAACGTAGTGTTTTTTGGACAAATCTAAATAGTACCAATGTATCCCACATCCTTGAAAATGTATGATTAGTCACCAGAATCAAGATCCTAGGTGGTGTAGAACTTGAGTTATTGGGAAATAACAGAAAGTTGGCGGCCATTTTGAAAAATGGCTGCCATGTTCACAGGGCAAATCTAAATAGTACCACTGTATTCCTCATCCTTGAAAATGTGGGATTAGTCACCAGAATCAAGATCCTAGGTGGTCTAGAACCTAAATCAGTTAAACTTGTCAACTCCGTCAGATGTTCGTCAACTCCGTCAGACGTTCGTCCCGTGATGTTTTTGTTAATTTCCAAAGAAATAGAAAATTCGCTGTCAAATCTTTTGTGCTTATGTATTGAAACACCAACTGAAATGATACGTAATGATGATTTTTTTTTTTTTTACATGGTTTTCATGTTATAATATTGAAAATAAAGGTTGAAATGACGGTTTTGAGAAATTGGATATTTCATAATAGTGTGATATTGGAACAAAATAATATTAAAAGATTTGTATTACTTAACTTGATTACTGAAAGCCATTATAAGATAACTGAGGACTTTATATTATTGTTGAAATGATAAAATTCAATTAAAAGGGATTTTAGTGTGTCTGACGGAGTTGACATGAATCAGGTATTAAGTGCATAAATGTCCCATTTTAGAAAGAAATGTTATGCGAAAAACCTGTTCCTTCTCAAGATTGGTAGTTGAGACCTGTGTCTACAAATACATCTATTTGATTTGAATGTATCTTAAAAAAAAAAAAAATCCAGTTTGAAAAAAGTTTTGTCCCTTATCTCAAGAATGGGTGATTTACATTTTCTTTTAGTTTTTTTCTTTGGCGGAGGAGGAAGGTTTTCCTCTACTACGACTCCGTCTCCGAGTTCAATTTCAGAACTTTCTGAGGTAGTGGTGTCAGCATGATCATCCATTGTTTTTGTTGTGTGTTGGTCTGGGAGGCGCGCGCACGATTCGAACCGGTGAAATAGTTGCTAAGATACAATACTGCATAGTGATTGGCTCTGCTGCTGCATGCATATGAAGAGTACTGACCAATGAGCTGACTAGCTGAGCCTAGCGCCCTTCCAGACACCAGGTTTCAGTGTCTTGCTTTCCTGTTCCTATAGCTTAGTCTGCTTAGATAGCTGCCCCTTCTTGTGTGTGTCTGCATGGGAGCGAGTGACTGAGAATCACCATAACGCGCTGTCATTTTTCCACAACCCCAAAATACGGGATTAAGTGCGTCCCGTATCGGTTCATTACGGGACAGGTCTTTTAGTTGTCAAATACGATACAAACCCGTATTTTACGGGACGGTTGGCAACCTTATTCGGTCCGTGGGGCTGACACGCTCTGCACATTCAAGACTAGGTTGAAAACCTTTCTCTATGACAAAGCCTATAGCTAGACTTGTCTCCGGGTCTAGCTGGATACCATAGTCATACATTGTTGTGTGGGTTTGTCTCCCAGCAGTACTTGTAATATACACTATATAGGCTCCAGTAAGGCCTGCCACTAATCCAACATACGGGGAATCTCTCCCCGGAGTCTCTTTTCGTCCTCCCCGTCGCAGTTCTGTGGACCTCTAATATTAACCCCCAACTGACGGCCGAGTGTGACCGTGGATCAGGCCCCTTCATGGAGCCCACCAGAAGTGTGACCTGGACCCGGCCTCACAGAGCTCGACCTGGACCAGATGTGCACCAGACCCCACCTGCCTATTTCTCTGCCTTTTTCTCTCTCTGTCTATCTCTCTCTCTCTCTCCCTCTACCCCCCCCGACACGGTCGAGGCAGATGGCCGCCCACCCTAGAGTCGGGTTCTGCCTGACGTTTCTTCCTAAAGGGGAGTTTTTCGTTACCATTGTCGCAATATTGCTTGCTCTGGGTGGATCTTTGTTGGTTGTAAAGTGTCTTGAGATAACTTGTTGTGATTTGACACTATAATAAAATTGAATTGAATTGAATTGAATGCAGGGTCCATCGTATCCCTCTTGCCTTGTCTTCCGTGGCTCTCCTGCATGACCCAGTCTATTGCGAGATTGAAAAGTAACAATTAGTTGCATGCTGAAAATAGACAATCGACAAGCTCAAGCGCGACACGTTGTGGGCTTGTAGATCGGCTATTTTCAAAAACAATGATTACGACGGCCCGCCAAAATACATTTTGTTCGACTAAATCAACTAGATTTAGTCGACTAAAACTAGACTAACACTAAGACATTCCAGGTGACTAAAATGTGACTAAAACTAAATAAACTATTCAAGAGACTGAGTAAAACAAAAACAACACTGTTCTCCACCACACCTGGGGGAAACCTAACCACCATAAACGGTGTGATAAGAAATAGCTGTCCACAAAAATGCTGCGTTCGGGGCATGATGACACAGTTGGTAGTGCTGTCGCCTGACAGCTAGAAGGTCCTGGGTTCGATTCCCGCTGGGGACGCTGTGGGTGCTGGGGGCGTGTTCCCTCCTCCACGTCATCAGTGCCCATACCCGAGGCGGAGTTGGAAAAAGGGCCTTTCTGTGTGGAGTTCACATGTTCCCTAGGGTAGGTACCCTCACATGTTCTCCCCGTGTCCCCTAGGGTAGGTACCCTCACATGTTCTCCCCGTGTCCCCTAGGGTAGGTACCCTCACATGTTCTCCCCGTGTCCCCTAGGGTAGGTACCCTCACATGTTCTCCCCGTGTCCCCTAGGGTAGGTACCCTGACAAAAAACATGCATTAATCCTGGTCTAAACTACCTCCCCCTGGCCAGCCGGGTCGCCTGATGGAGGGGAAAGGAACTGGTTGGAATAACGTGTTCCTTCCACGCGCTACGTCCAACCAGGGAAAACTCCCCCCTGTCAGGTGTAAAGGAGCAACTTGGACACTCGGGCATGAAGGAAGCATGAGTTCAAGTCCTTGCTCTCCCCAGGTTGGCGGAGGGTGTGTAGAGTCCAGGATCACATTAGATCATTGACACAGAGGTGAAAAATAATATAATAAATATTAAAAGAATGCTGCGTTCACATTGGCAGATTCAAAAGATACAAAGATTAAATAAAGATGCAAAGCTACACGGTGCATTTATATCTTTGTAGCTGAAGTTCATACCGGTCAACGTGATCGCAAATCGGGGGCCGATCACATATATTGCTTGACCCCGTCTTATCGCTGCTTGCAGCTATATTTTCTTCTTCATCTTCTTCTTCTTCTCCTTTAGCCAAAAATAGCAGTTCTGGCTGAACCGGTCGGTTTTCGCGGATCTTGGCAAGTTAGCATTATGGTATAGAGGGCTATGCCAAACGGTGAAGACATGAAGCCCACAACCATTGGCCAAAGGGTGGCGCTATAGCACTCAAGTGAAATATATACAGTATATAAAAAAGGAATGGCTCATGAACCGGACAGTCAGCGGACTCCCTCTTTACTAAGCGTTTCCACCATGTAGGTTCCACCTCGCGTAGAACATACACGCCCAATGTCCCCCATTTAATCTAACGTGATGATGTAGATAATCTTATTTTGGCAAGCAAGCCCCTGTCCGACGGATCCACTGGTTAATAATTTAGCAATCTGTAGGATATCCTTTTCTCACGTATAATAAAAAGTTATTTTATTAATTTAAGTTCAAGACTAAAGGCTAATAAAACTTGGCAAGAATATTATAAAAGACATTTTTATTGAACAATTGTTCACCTTTGCAGATGTAGGATGCAAGGATGGGCTGAAGGATGGGCTGAAGCCTATGCACGTGCCTGATAAAAATAATATTATGAGATGTGTAGTCGGTTTTCGTGAAACTTGGCAATGGTAGACAGGTATGCGAAACGGTGAGAACGCAAAGCCCACGGCCATTGGCCAAAGGGTGGCGCTATAGCACTCAATCGAAAATGCAAACTTTGAACAGGTATAGCTCCGTTTGACCGTCAACAATAAAGCATTGATAGACATATGCGTCTCCTCATGTCGAACAACTTTCGTGTTCTGCCTTTTGACCTCTGACCCTGGCTAGCAGTAGATGGCAAACCGGAAGTCATTTTAGTGGACGGGAGCAGGACGGTAAACGGAACAGGACGGATGTTAAAATATGAAATATTTTTACCGGCAGGTTTTGCTGTTTGCCATCTACCGCTTGCCTGATTCCATGTGAATGGTGAATGCATTATATCAGTGAAGATCACCCATTATGTTGAATTATACATACACAGCGCTCCAGGTCAAACCATGCAGTTGTTTTTCACCAAATGTGGCAATATGGCTATGTCACCCTGCTTAGAGACAAAGACCACAACCATTGGCCAAAGGGTGGCGCTATAGCACTCAATTGAAAAACAGGCATGGATCATGAACTGCCAGCTCATGAACCACCAGTAATAATTACTAGGTAATAAATACTAGTGTTGTAGTTCTCGAGACATGGTCTCGTCTCGAGACCGGTCTCGAGACCAAATTTTCGTGGTCTCGGTCTCGCGCTTCTCGCCTTTTTTTGTCTTGTGGTCTCGTCTCGGTCTCGCCTCTCATTTGTCTTGGTCTTGTCTCGGTCTCGCGCTTCTCGCCTTTTTTTGTCTTGTGGTCTCGTCTCGGTCTCGCCTCTCATTTGTCTTGGTCTTGTCTCGGTCTCGCGCTTCTCGCCTTTTTTTGTCTTGTGGTCTCGTCTCGGTCTCGCCTCTCATTTGTCTTGGTCTTGTCTCGGTCTCGCGCTTCTCGCCTTTTTTGTCTTGTGGTCTCGTCTCGGTCTCGCGCCTCATTTGTCTTGGTCTTGTCTTGGTCTCGGACTTATTGTCTCGGGTCTCTTCCCCCACCGAGACCACTCGAGACGAGATGCAAAACGTTCTATTATATCAACCCGATCGCAAGGACTGAGAGAGTGAGAGGAGACCATTCACATTAATTAATTGAAGACAGCTGTTAAGAGGAACAGCGCTGCATGACGTTCATACAGGTCCAAAGAAGAGCACATGTTGATGTTATTATGATCATTCTATCATGAAATTATATCAGTCTCAGGCAATGGGCATAAATAAATAAAGTGTCGGCCGGGAGGCGGAGATTTACGCACGGCAATACGCATGCAGCGCCCGGCATACAGCCTGGCATTTACATTTCAATATATTCTACTAACAGTGCAAGACTGCAAGCTTTCCGGGTTTTTTTAATAATGTGTGTTGTAAGTTGTAACTTGTAGCCTGTAGTCGTTTTAATAAACGAGGTTGAGCGGTGATCTGAATACTGATCTGAAAATAGCCAATCTACAACTCACAACGCGTTGCACTGCAGCGCGACCGCGACATATGTATGAACTATGAAGCATCGCCTCGGTTTAGTTTCATCATGAGAAGAGTAAAGAACCACCACCTACCTGACGTTACATCTATACCTAAAGTAAAATCCATCCATCGTCCACCTTATGTGATCATGTCTTGTCAGGCTATAATAAAAACGATCATGTGCAAATCCTTTGTTGTATAACGTGCATGCATGCCTCATTGACATTGTTGGTTCACTACCGATTTATTTACTGCTCAAACAGCAGCAACCAAAACCAACTAATAAACTATTGTTTTAATTTGAAGGTGAGCCATACGCCCATAGCCATTAATCTGAAAGGTTTTGGTCGGAAACTGTCAAACTGACAGTGACGGACAGTGTGACAGGTGAGGTCACAGTTCACAGGTTAATTCAGTGCATGCGCAATGCACATGGTTTAATTTGGGGGAAGTGTTTCAGATCAAGATTGTTATCTGTACCTAATAATACTACCTATCAAATAAGAGGGAAAAATAGTCTTGGTCTTGACTCGGTCTCGCCTCGCGGCAGTCTTGGTCTCGGTCTCGACCCTCCTAGGTCTTGGTCTTGGTCTCTGCCCCCAAGGCTCGCATCGGTCTTGGTCTTCGTCTTGGTCTCGACCCTCCAGGTCTTGGTCTTGGTCTCGGCCCCATAGGCTCGCATCGGTATTGGTCTTGGTCTCGGTCTCGACCCTCCAGGTCTTGGTCTTGGTCTTGGTCTCTGCCCCATAGGCTCGCATCGGTCTTGGTCTTGGTCTCGGTCTCGACCCTCCAGGTCTTGGTCTTGGTCTCGGCCCCATAGGCTCGCATCGGTATTGGTCTTGGTCTTGGTCTCGACCCTCCTAGGTCTTGGTCTTGTCTTGGTCTCGCTTTAGGTGGTCTCGACTACAACACTAATAAATACTGTCTGTTACATAGGTAGGCCTACTAATTTAGACTCCCTGAGTCCCTGATGTTGGATTCCAGTCATCAGTGGTGGACAAAGTAGCCTACGCATACTCAAGTATATGAAAAATTGCAAAGTACCCTTTCCTATTAATATCAATGAATCGTGGATTTAAATTGTCAAATGTGCAAAAAGCTGATCTACAAGCTCAAAGCGTGTCACACCCGCAACACAAAGTTGTAGATATTTTAAGATTCGAAGGCAGTTTCAAAAAGTATCTATCTATCTATCTATCTATCTATCTATCTATCTATCTATCTATCTATCTATCTATCTATCTATCTATCTATCTATCTATGTGACAGTTACACACCTCCACCACCAGAGGGCTAAAGGCATTAAGGCAACAGTGCCTGGATTATTTTGTTGCGCATGCGTGGAAAACCTTTGACGCTGAAGTGCTTGTTTGCATCACGTGATGCCATCACGTCACGTGACTGCGTCTAGTTTTCCATTACGGCGATGGCCGCTGTTGAACAAGTCAAGCATGTTGTCGTGTCTCTCGGGAATTGTTGATGTTTGTGCCTTTATTACACATTCTATATTACAGTAGGAACGGAAAGCTTGGTGGAAATGTCTCCTAAAGGAGGGGAAAAGCGTCAAATGGAGTCTGTACGGCTGAAGATAAATGAACAGCTAGCGGCGGTGGGAGAGGAGATATTGTTTGTTGTGGACAAACAGCAGCGTGGCGCTGCTAATGATTGTAGTGTGGAGCTTAGCGTCAGAGTGTTTGTGTTGGAGCGCCTCAGCGCGGTGGGAGAGTTCATGGTCAACCTCTTCCAGAGAGAGATGGAGACACTACAAACTCTGCTGGAGACACAAAACAAACTGCTGGACATTGATTTTGATATGGACATCGAGCTACACACTGCAGGTTAGTAGATTCTGAACAACACCAGCTTAGCTAGAAGTATCATTAAGCTAGCTGAACGGAACTACATCTCCCAGTAGTTGTACTAGCCCTAGAATGTCTGTGATCAATTGTATATATACCTGTATACACAGCCATAGATCGGATGCCTCCGCTCCCAGTGAGCAAGGAGACATGGGCAGCATAAATGTGCTCCACGCTCAGTTTGTACAAATAAAAAAAATTCCAAAGACATGGAGTGAGATATTGTCCTCTAGTTTCACATCCATGTAAAAGTTCTCAGGGCGAGGGGTTACGGAATGACAGCTGGACTTCCATTTATGACAGTCACTTGCAGGGCAGTGTTTTCGGCTGCAGCCTAGGCTCCAGAGTCAGAGGCACGGTGCGCAGAGTGCCTTTTTAAATCCATTCTCTGCAGCTGTAATACATTAATTAATATCAAACCGAAAGAGTGCGTTTCATAAGGACATATTACATTCTAAAAGTGTAGGTTACATTAATGAAAAACACATGCATCTGTGCCAAAAATGACGGATACGTAGGAAGATGTGGTGCAATACTCTCTCAGGCATTTACCATTTCCACAAAACCTTTAACTTGAACGTGTGCCAGGACAAAAATCATGTTGGGTCGGGAGCTGTCGTACGCTTTGTCCTCACCTGTTTTTCTGTCGTACACAAGCGGAGCAGCATTGTCTGAACTGCTGACATGCTGTCACAGGCATCTAAGCATATGTATTCACTCCTAAAATGTTAAAATAAAACTGTATGTATATGCATGTAAAAAAAAGAAAAAGGTAGATTTCCAACTTTACAAGCAATTAAAATCACACAATAATTAAAAACAATATAACATGTTTACAATGTATTAGTTTGTGCTTACCCATTTTGGGCGGGTACCCCTTTTGGTGTTAGCATTATGTTATGCTTTAGCTATTGAAAAATAGCAGATCTACAAGCTCGTAGCACGCCACCGAGTGGCGAGCTTGTAGATCTGCTATTTTTGAAAAATCAAAGAACGACTGACATAGAACCAGCTTTTTCAGAAAACCGTCAGGATGTAGAAGAGCGTGTTTCATAAGGGCGTATTACATTCTAAAAGACAAGTGTAGGTTACATTAATGATGATAAAAAAAGACTTCGTCTACATCAGTGAAATAATGTCCGATATCGGGCATTGGCGCCTAAAGTGACAGATACATCAATAATTAAAAACAATATAACATGTTTACAATGTATTAGTTTGTGCTTAATCAAACAGTGCTTTACTGGCCTTGTTATGTGAGCGCACTGGTGAGATGATTTGGGAGCACATGAGTGTGACATCAGATGCCTATATAATCACTGATATTATAAAAAATATATATTTAGGCATAAATGGACTGCACGCCTTTATTTCCAAGTGACAATGACAAGCATACAGCTTGCCTATTTGCAATTGTAGGCTATAGGTGTAAACTAAGGGCTTAATCATTCACCATTTAAATAAGTGCTTTGACAGTTCAGATAAAAGCG
The DNA here is from genome assembly GCF_963924005.1 of Protomyctophum bolini. Taxonomy (NCBI): domain Eukaryota; kingdom Metazoa; phylum Chordata; class Actinopteri; order Myctophiformes; family Myctophidae; genus Protomyctophum; species Protomyctophum bolini. The sequence goes on along the minus strand of NC_137874.1, from coordinate 1,657,090 downwards.
GGAGTCGGGAGGTCGGGACCGCGGCGTGCGTCGCCAGCACATACCAGCACACATGCAAGCCTTCATCCATACGTTTACGATTCGTTCATCAATGATCAAATCACTCCATAAACGTTGATTATGACTGCCTTGACGACATTGTAGTAGCCTATCTCTCATGCAGGCATCACTCACCCACAACACTTATCACAGCAGTCTCACTGATCGCCTTCGCCGTGCACTGCGCACGAATGGGTAAAATTAATATAGGCCTAGCCTACAAACGTATTCCATTCATGGCGATGCGATGTGTCATGTAGCCTTGAGGTGCGTGCGTGCATGTGTGCGTGGACATGACAGCAAGGCAAGCGAGGTGAGACGGAAATATGCAGGTGTTCGTTCTTTATTTATTTAAAATACAAAGTTGGGCTTGCAAGTTGCGTGTGCGTGTGTGCCTGTGTGTGTATGAGAGAGGGTTGAGGCGGGCAGTAAGGACACTTTTTCCCCCTGTAACCATGGTTTCCAGGTCGGATTGCAGTTGTTCATGTCGCAAAAATGAGGGTGAGGCTTGATTTCATAGCCAGATAGATTTCAGCCGTCACATATATTAACGTCTGAACGAAATTAAGGAAGGATCAGCTGTTTGATTTATATCAATTGATGTATATTATGTCTGTTTATGAGTCTGTCGTAGAGGATTTCATCCTGTGCAGGAAATCTTTTCAATACATACAATACAATTTATTGAAATGTATTGAAAAGATTTATTGAGTACAAACGGAGTTTGTACTCAATATATGTCCAAAGACGTGGAGTGAGATATTGACCTCTAGTTATAGTTATATGTAAAAGTTCTGGCAGAAAACTAGGGGTTATGTATGTAACCAAAGTTATATAACAGCGAGCAAGGCTGCTCACTTATGGGAGTTTGCGCCCCCTAGCGTAAACACAGAAGCATTATATAAACTCAAAGACAATTTTGGCTGGGACTTTGAGACGTGATGACGTTGAGAACCGCCCACCGGTGCGCTAGTATAAAGCGCGTCAACGTCCCTTAGTCTCCATTCGATAACAATTGTTCTCTTCTCAAGCAACAAGAAGGGAATCCTAGTGAGCAGCCTTGCTCGCTGTTATATAACTTTGGTTACATACGTAACCCCTAGTTATATTAATCAGCTTAGCAAGGCTGCTCACTTATGGGAGACTTTATTAACTCCCTTATTGTCATCGCGAAGTCTGGACCCTTAGGGCCCGTACCATCTGTGAGCAAGGACCACAGTACGTCCCCAAAAGGACTACTGCCCCTCCTTGGGAAAGCCAACCAGGCCCAGGTCTGTCATAAGCGCCTAAGAGGAGCCGACAGAACAACCAGCCCAGCACCCTGGAGAAGACCAATGTCCCCCCAGGGAGCCGAGACACTCCACTAACTGGAGGCCACGCTCAGGACCGCATGCGCCATCGGCGCTGCTGTCACATCCAGCCTATAGAAGGTGGCAAAAGTGGAAGACGATGCCCAACTTGCAGCGGAACAAACATCCTGAACAGAGACCCCCCTACAGAGGGCCCAGGATGACGCCATACCCCTCGTGGAATGCGCCTTCAACCCTATGGGAGGCACTATATTCCTACCAGAGTAAGCCCGCTCTATAGCCTCCACGATCCACTGGGAAAGCCTAATCTTCGAGATAGGCAGTCCCACAGTCTTGGGATCCCAGGAGACAAACAGCTGTGTAGTCTTCCTTGTCACCTTAGTTTTGTCCAAATACAACCTCAATGCCCTCACCGGACAGAGGTTATGCCTCCTCCTCTCCTCCTCAGAGGCAAAGGGGGGCGGACAGAACGCCACCAGGTCCATCGGTACCGGGGTAGCCAGGCGGTTCTTAGGTAAAAACGCCGGATTGGTCTTCATGACCACCCTAGCATCCCCATTAAACCTCATGCATTCCGCACTCGTGGACAACGCATGGATATCACCGACCCTCTTAGCGGTCACCAAAGCTATTAACAACGCTGTCTTCAGCAACAATAGCTTCATACTCAACTCCTCCAAGGGCTCAAACGGTGGTCGGGACAGAGAGTCCAGAACCAAAGCAAGGTCCCATGAAGGGACCAAAGACTTAGTCACCGGAAGGAGACGACTAGCTCCCTTCATGAACTGGCGTACCAGCGGGAGCTGGCCCACCGTCTTGTCCTCAAAACCGATGTGGCAGGCAGAGATAGCAGCCAGATACACCTTGACAGTACTAAAGGCTCTGCCTTTATCCAAGAGGTCCTGGAGGAACGACAGAACGACCCTCACTGGCGCTTGAAAAGGCACCACTTGAGCTGGTGAACACCAGTCCTCAAACAATCGCCATCTCAAATCATAGGCATCCCTGGTCGACTGCGCCCTCGCACACTGAATAGTGTTGATGACGCTCTGGGGAAGACCCTCCGCGCCAAGATTCAGCCTTTCACGGGCCAGGCCCAGAGGTCTAGATCTTCCGGCCGCGGGTGGAATATCTCGCCCCCCGCCTGAGTCAATAGGTCCCTGCGTACTGGAAGCTGCCAGGGCCGATCGTACAGGAGAGGGACAATGTCTGACCTCCAAGAGCCCCATCCTGGGGCCACTAGGATCACCGACAGGCACTGCGTCCTCACCCTCTCCAGTGTGGGAAGGATGAGAGACAGCGGGGGAAAGGCGTAAAGAAGGCCCCGGGGCCAACGGTGCGCCAAGGCATCCAAGCCCAGCGGCGCCGTCCCTGCTATGGAGAAAAACAGAGGACACTTGCTGTTTTCTTCCGACGCAAACAGATCCACTCGTGGCTCGCCGAACCTCTCCCATATCTGCTTGGCCACTGTCTTGTGCAGCGACCAAGCCGCGTAGAGGTACCGGCCCCTGGACAACAGATCCGCTCCCGTGTTCAGGAGTCCCGGAACATGGGAGGCCCTGACCGACAGAAGGTGCTCGTCGCACCATAACGTCAGTCTGTGTGCTAGCGCATGCAGTTTGGTGGACCGTAGTCCCCCCTGCTTGTTGATATAGCACATCGTCGTCGTGTTGTCCGTCCTGACCAGGACATGGGAACCGCTGATGAAGTGTTCGAAATGCTGCAACGCCAACATCACCGCCATCAGCTCCAGGTAATTTATGTGGGCAGACTTGGTGCTGCCACTCCATACACCCCTGGCCGTCCTGCCCTCGTGGGTGGCACCCCACCCAGACAGGCTGGCATCCGTCGTGAGTACTTTCCGGGATGTGACCATCCCCATGACCACGCCCTCCGAGAGGAACTGAGTGCCTCTCCACTGGCGTAGCGCCTCGAAGCACCCTATCGACACGTTCACAAGCCGATGACGACGATGCTGACCCACATCTAACGACTGCATCCATCTTTGAAACGGTCTCATGTACAGTCTGCCTAGCCGAACAACGGATATCGCAGAAGCCATGAGACCCGCCAGCCTCTGACAAGTCCGGAACGGGACCTTGTTGCCCGTCTGGAACAAGGCCAGACATGACTGAAACGAGCGAATTCTCTCGTCGGAGAGACGCGCCGTGAAGGACACAGCGTCCAGTGTCATGCCTATGTAATCTATCGATTGTTTCGGCATTAGGACACTCTTGGCGTAATTTATGCTGAAGCCCAGAGACGTCAGGTGATCTACTACCCATCCTGTGTGTAGTCGCAGAGTCGACTCTGAGTCCGCATAAATTAGCCAATCGTCCACGTACATTGCTATCCGAACGCCCCGTTGACGTAGCGGAGCGACGGCTGCTTGCGTACATTTCACAAAAGTCCTCGGACTCAGTGACAGTCCGAACGGAAGGACCAGATATTCGTATATCTGTCCCCTGAAACCGAACCGTAGGAATTTCCTGTGTGGCGGGTAGATGGGGATGTGGAAATACGCGTCTCTGAGATCGAGAGTAGTATACCAGTCCCCTCGACGCATCATACGCAGCAGAGCCTTGCTCGTGAGCATTTTGAAGCGAAACACTTTCAAATAGCCGTTCAGAGCCCGTAGGTCTAGAATGGGCCGCATGCCCCCCCCCCCCCCCTTCTTTTTCACGAGAAAGTAGCGGGAGTAAAACCCGGTGTTGCTCTGCTCCGCCGACACCACACGTATAGCCTTTTTCTCCAACAGAGATGTTATCTCGTCTTGGAGAATTTCGGCTGCCTGACCACTCGCTTGCGAGAAGAGAACGCTCCCACAGGTGGGAGGTCTTCTGGCAAACTGTAGTTTGTAACCTTTCGAGATGGTGTTCAACACCCAAGGATGAGCACCACAACGATTCCACTCCTGTAGACACAGCGCCAGAGGGGTCGAAGCCAGCTCCGAGCCGTTTTGTGGCGGAGCGGCGCAACGTACGGTCGGAACTCGGGTCTTGAGCCTCTGTTCTGCCGTACGGACCCTGGGCTCTGGTGCCGTGTCCGAGGTGGTTACACTTGCATTTCGGCCGACAGCCACAGGCCCCCTTGGAGGCCCGGGCCGTGGGCCCAACCCCTTGAGTTTCAAATGTCGACCCACGAGACCGGTTTTCAGTAGAGAACACTGCTTTATTAAAGAAAGTGGTGGTACAGAAAACTTTGGAGAGACATTTATTTTCAACAAACAAGTCTTCTTCCTGTCTGCGTGGAGAGCGTCCTGCATGAGGCCCGTGGCCGCTATGCTGCGCTTTAGAGAAACTCGGGGACGGGTGGGGGAGACAGTGTCCGGTGTCTCCCCTTGGGGCAGGTCTGGTTATTTCGGCTTCCCGCCGGGTGGTCCACCCTTCCTGGTATTGCGGGGGCCGCCGGCCGGAGACGCCGAGGGGCGTCTAGGCCTGTCGCCCTTCTTGCGGGTGCGCGGTGGACGGGAGGACGTGGCCGCTGCTGGCGGAGCCCTCTGACCTGCAGGGAACTTGGGCACCGTGAAGGTGCTCGTCCTGGACCTGGAATGATCGTCCCTTCCCTTGGGGCGGTCGTAGGACGGCCTGTAGGGCGGAGCCTGTTTGGGCCGTGCTCCGGACGCCGGGAGGCAAGCGCCGATGACCTCCGTGTCGGTCTTCGTTTGCCCGTCGCGGGAGCGCATCTCTTCGAGCATGGACGCGAAGAGCGTTGAGGTGGAGACCTTCTGCTTTAGCGGGTTGCGTCCCACCTTGGGGGACAGCTCCAGCCACCTGGCCCTCTCGAGGACCAGAAGCCTCGCCATGGTCCCGCCCACCATCTCAGTCTGGGCCTGAGTGAGACGGAGGAGCTCGAGGTGCAGGCGCCTCAACTCAGCCATGTGCTCGGGGGTAGGTGTGTCACCCGCCTCGAGCAGGACATGGGACGCTGACCCTTGCAGAAGGGTAGCAGCTTTCAGCGCTCTGGCCGCAGTCGAGGCGCACTTGTACGCTGCCTTATTCATCTTGGAATCGTCCTTGTCCGAAGGCAAGGAGAAGTCCGGGTCCTCGTGGAAGACGTTGGGATTAACGCCCATGAGCCATCCGGCGAAGGACTTGTCCATGGGAGGCATGGCCTCGAGGCCTGCTTCCCGTTGACCCGCGCAGTCCAGCAGCTTCATGCCTCCGGTCAGAGAGGCGGAGGTGTAGGAGGAAGCTGAGTCCTGAGATGAGGACTCGTCGGAGTCCATCTCAGCGTCGCGCTCTGGGAGAGCTCGTGCCTGGCCCGCGTCGTCGTCTGCAAGGATGACGACGTCAGGGGCGTCGGGGAGCGGTGCCTCCATGTCAGGGGACCAGTGCCTGGCTCCTTGTTTCAGAGCGGCAGTGTAGGCCTTCTGTGCAATAGAGGTTGCAACGGCGTGGGCCACCTCCTCAGGCGTGGCCCCACGTCCCCTCTCTGCATCGTACGTCCCTTGTGCAACAGCCCGGGCTGCTTCACTAGGGGTCGGGGCTCCGATAAAGAGGCTCGGAGAGTAGCGGTTAGGGTCAGCTGCCTCCCTAGAGGCTTCCTGACGCTGGGCCTCGTCCTCTCTCCCCTGTGCGTGGGCGTCCCGTTGGGTTCGGTACGCCCTGTGGGCGCGCTTCTGCCTTCTACGCTTCAGCAAGTCGGAAAAGGTGAAGCAATGCGGGCATCGCTCCGGGTTTTCCATCGCTTCCACAGCATGGCCATAGCCCAGGCAGTAGAGACACTCGTCATGCAAGTCGTCATGGGCGAGCAGGCCCTTGCAGGTCTTGCACGCCCTTTGTATGCACTGGCTGTGAGCGTCCGCCCGGGCGTGGCGGCGTTGGCGACGGGTCGTGGTCTCTGCCATCACACGAGGCTAGGAAGCACGTGGAAACGAAGAGCAGAGTTAAAAGCAGCCACGTAGGTGGAGGCTTCGTGGGCGAACACGTTACAGGCAAGGCTCGCTGGTTCATATAACCCTGGTTACAACAGTAACCGCGAGTTTAATCAACCAGTTTCACAAGGCTGCGCGAACACGTTACAGGCAAGGCTCGCTGGTTCATATAACCCTGGTCACAACAGTAACCGCGAGTTTAATCAACCAGTTTCACAAGGCTGCGCGTTTCAGATCACCACGCTGCCGCGGGCTCGAAAGGCCGCGGGACGTTGTATGTGGAGGCCGAGAAAAGAGCTATTATTAGCTGTTAATGCAGGCCGTCAACACAAACGTGAGAGCTAAACAGAAATATTACTATATGCTGTTCAGAATACCGCGCCGCCACGGGCTAGAAGGGCCGCGGGGCGTTGTATGTGGAGGCCGAGAAAAGAGCTATTATTAGCTGCTAATGCAGGCCGTCAACACAAACGTGAGAGCTAAACAGAAATATTACTATATGCTGTTCAGAGTACCACGCCGCCACGGGCTAGAAAGGCCGCGGGGCGTTGTGTGTGGAGGCCGAGAAAAGAGCTATTACTAGCTGTTAATGCAGGCCGTCAACACAAACGTGAAAGCTAAGCAGAAATATTAGTATATTTTGTGCAGCTCACCACGCTGTCACGGGCTTCGAGGCCGCGGTACGTGCGTGTGTTGTGTCGGCTACAGCAGGCTAATGGTAGCAGCCACCGATGCCGGCACACGTGTGGAAACTAGCAAAGGGTCGAGACCGTTTCTAGCCCGTCACACGTTCGGGACCTTAAGTCACCGAAGTTTGTGTGGAAGCAAAAACACGCTATTGCTAGCCGTGTCAAAGGCCGTCACACGGGTAAAGAAACTTAGCAGGGCCGAGCCACCACACAAGTTACATTACCCACCAAGTTATTATTAACCTTGGTTAAGGAAAACGGACTTACCGTTTTTCTTTACTTCTCGAAGCCTCTAGGAAAGCAGTTTCCGCGGTACCGAGAAGTTTTCTCGTCCTTATGGAAATAACTCAGATGCTAAACCTTAGGGAGACTTCGCTTGCGCTGTGTTACACACATGAGAAGAAACAAATGAATGGAGACTAAGGGACGTTGACGCGCTTTATACTAGCGCACCGGTGGGCGGTTCTCAACGTCATCACGTCTCAAAGTCCCAGCCAAAATTGTCTGTGAGTTTATATAATGCTTCTGTGTTTACGCTAGGGGGCGCAAACTCCCATAAGTGAGCAGCCTTGCTAAGCTGATTAATATAACGCTTGTTTATTCAAATATGTCTCATCTTTTCAAAGATCTCTCATATATTTTCATGGGCCTGTACACAAACGACATTTTCTCAGGGCGAGGGGTCCGGAATGACAGCTGGACTTCCAATTATGACAGTCACTCGCAGGGCAGAGTTTTCTGCTGCAGCCTAGGCTCCAGAGTCACAGGCACTACTCACACAGTGTGTTCCATTCTCTGCAGCTGTTGAAGAAATTAATTAATATCAAACCAAAAGAGAGTGTTTCATAAGGGTGCGTCATTTTACATGTGTAGGTTACATTAATGATGATAAAAAAAGACTTCGGCCACATCAGTGAAATAATGTCCGATATCGGGCATTGGCGCCTAAAATGACGGATACATCGGTGAGACCGATGTTGGGCTCTATTCACAACGCCTTGCTCTACGAAGCATTGTGAAGAGACTCGAGACACTTATTTTTTGAAACGAGGGTTATCCTGACAAAACAAATAGGAGAATAAATGTCATCTTTGAGTTGCTCTGCTGATGCTACCTTCTCTCTCCTCCTGTCTGTGTGTAAAGAGGTTTCATCTGAATATGAGGAGAGGAGATCCAGTCTGGTCCTGGAGGAACCACAACCTCCACAGATTAAAGAGGAACAGGAAGAGGAGACTGGTGAGTCAACTTTAACATTACTACTCTCAGGTAAAACAAATGTTTATATTTTTTATATTTTTATTAGTATTATTCTCAGAATCCACTAATCCTGAATGAAGTGTCTGGTGCTGGGAGTCTGGTCCAACGCAGTCCTGGCTGTACTCGTGGTGAGAGCAGGAGTGGACCTTGTGAGACGTAGGAGGGGCCCGGACTGGAGTCAACCCACAGAGCCTAGTCCCTCCACCTGGTCTTTCCCTAGTGGGTCTGATCGAGGGTAGCCTCGGAAACCCAGACGTTTAATCCAGGGAGAAAAAAAAGTCTGGGGCAGAGTCCACTTCAATTCGGCATACAGTACACACACACACACACACACACACACACACACTCTCCTGTCTGTCGCTCTAATTAATTTGTCTCATGTCCTGCAGTCTAGTTTCTCCCGGCTGCCTATGCCATAGAAAGCATAGCTCCAGTAGTTAGTTCCAGTCTAGATCGAGGGTAGCTACTGGGACGTAAGTCGGGTCTTGATCACTCGGCTGGGTCACCCGAGTGAGGGGTATGATGTTCGCAAGACCCTGAACCCCGATGACCTTGGGATACATCACTGAGGATACCAGGTGCATCTATGTGATGTATTTTCGTTCTTTCATTCTAACGAGACTAAAGGGTCATTCAGCAACTAACGATAACGATAGCTCGTGCCGCTATGAAAGTATAGCACAACAGGTTTGAACCCATAATCATGTATAGCGATTACGATTTTTGGCATAAATGGTCATCAATCAGCACCAGACACTTCATTCAGGAGTGGTGGATTCTTGAGCAACAATGGTGCTGCAGGCTCCACCTGGACAACTTTGGTGCTGGAGGCTCCACCTGGACAACGGTGGTGCTGCAGGCTCCACCTGGACAACGGTGGTGCTGCAGACTGTCTGTATCGGTCTGTATTGGTTCGATCCTAAAGTTATATATCGATTCAACTGCAGTAACTGCACCTGAGCAACGGTGGTGCTGCAGGCTCCTCTTGCAGCTTGAATGGCCCTCCTAAAGGCCTCACCGTGGGGTTGTTGGGCTTCCTCCTCACGGAAGACACAGGCTGGGGCGCCAACCAACATACTGCTCCCGGGTGCCGTCTACATTCCGGCTGTCACACGTCTCTCCGGTGGTCACCAGACTACTCCTGGTTGTTCAGTAAACCCTTATTGAATGATAAGTACAAGTTGTTTCTACTGGTGATTTCCACAGAGCACCACAAGGAGAGGTCTACAGTATCTAGAGAGATGGCCTCCAAAAGACATTCAACGTTGTCAGAGGAACAGCCAGAGGTGGAACAGAGACGTGTACAGTTTGATGCGAAGATGCAACCTGTAGTAAAGTTGTACCGTATAGGTATGTGCTGTTTTGTTTACCTACTTACATAAAGGGATATTTCACTTTCAAAATAATTGTGGGTAAGGTTATCGTCTACTCTGGCTTTTTGTGAATACTCTGGACAGTTTTTAATTTGCTCGATTCAGTATTTAGATATTTTATATTCATTTTTATCAGAACAACCCATTGTAACTTCAAACTTAATTTTAACCATCGTAAATACACAGAAAACACCCATCCCTGGTTCCAGTGACTGATATTGTCCTTCCTTAGAGAGGGACAGCCATAGCTGAATGGGTAGAAACAAATGAATGGAGACTAAGGGACGTTGACGCGCTTTATACTAGCGCACCGGTGGGCGGTTCTCAACGTCATCACGTCTCAAAGTCCCAGCCAAAATTGTCTGTGAGTTTATATAATGCTTCTGTGTTTACGCTAGGGGGCGCAAACTCCCATAAGTGAGCAGCCTTGCTAAGCTGGCAAGAGCCCGTCTAGGAAACGGAATGTACAACAGTGATGTTGTTAGGTCTGCAATGGGTCCCAGGACCCACGGGTGGGAGTCTTAATTAAAATGGTATTTTTTTTTAGAAATTGTAATTGTTTGATATTTTTTCATTTATACAAATCATGCATCAACTAAAGAATAAGACATGGAGTCACCACTACACACTATATGTAAGACACACTCAAACATCATTGTATTATTGGAACATGTTTGTTGAAACTTCCAACAACCAGTTTGAGTTTGTGTCAATTGTTTACAGTTTTCTTTTCTTTTTTTCTTGTAGTGTCATTTTGTCATAACCTTCTGTTGAACATTATGCAAATGCAACATTATAATCAATACAAACACAAGATGTCTTCTAAAATCTTTACTTGGACAAGTAAGTAAATGTTCTTGTCCAAATGACAAGTGGCTCAAAAATGTAATGTCAAGCCCTGAAAACTGTCTTTGATTAGAAATGGAGAAGATTATGTTCCTTAAAAAATGCAAAGTTCAAACATTAAATGTTTTTTCTCTCTTTGTGTCTTTTTTTTCTAGCCGTCCCGCACCTCCCTGTGTGTAAAGAGGAGGTTTTCACTGAACAACAGGAGAGGAGCTCCAGTCTGGTCCAGGAGGAACCACAACCACCACAGATTAAAGAGGAACAAGATGAGATACTTCAAAGACCAACTGAGGCTGATGGGTCAACGTTGACATTACTAGCAGTGAAAAGTGAAGATGTTCATGATGATGAAAACAGAGAGACAGAGCCTGTAGCCGGCACCTCAACTCAACACATGAAAACACAAGCTGATGTAGAGGACTGTGGAACATCACAACCAACTAGTGACCTCTCTTCACACTGTTCTGAATATGACACTGAAGACAGTGATGAGTGGCAGGAGCCCAGTGAAGGTCAGTCAACTTTAAACACACTGAAATCAAACAAGACAAATGTGGAAGGACAAAGATTGTCTTTGAGCAGCAAGCTGTCCAAGGACCTGAAATCATCAAAACAAACTCACTCCATGAGGAGCCACACGGGGAAGAAACGCTTTAGTTGTACAGACTGTGGCAAATGTTTTAATCAGACGTATAATCTGACGATGCACACAAGGATTCATACAGGGGAAAAGCCCTTCACTTGTACTGTTTGTGGTAAAGGCTTTACTCAGCGTGGTGAACTAAAAACACACATGAGGACTCATACAGGGGAAAAGCCGTTTACTTGTAACGTCTGTTGTAAAGGCTTTGCTCAGAGTGGTGGTCTAAAAACACACATGAGTACTCATACAGGGGAAAAGCCCTTTACTTGTAACATCTGTGGTAAAGGCTGTACACAGAGTAGTGAACTAAAAACACACATGATGACTCATACAGGGGAAAAGCCCTTCACTTGTACAGTTTGTGGTAAAGGTTTTATTTCAAATGATCATCTGAAATCACACATGAGGACTCATACAGGGGAAAAACCCTTTATGTGTACAGTTTGTGGCAAGGGCTGTAGACGAAAGGGTGATCTAAAATCACACATGATGACTCATACAGGGGAAAAACCCTTTATGTGTACAGTTTGTGGTAAGGGCTGTAGTCGAAAGGGTGATTTAAAATCACACATGAGGACTCATACAGGGGAAAGACCCTTTATGTGTACAGTTTGTGGCAAGGGCTGTATTCATAATGCAGCATTAAAAGTACACATGATGACTCATACAGGGGAAAGACCCTTTACGTGTACAGTTTGTGGCAAGGGCTGTTTTCATAATGTGGCATTAAAAGTACACATGATGACTCACACAGGGGAAAGACCCTTTACGTGTACAGTTTGTGGCAAGGGCTTCCGTCACACGGGGGCGTTAAATGTACACATGAGGACTCATACAGGGGAAAGACCCTTTACGTGTACAGTTTGTGGCAAGGGCTGTTTTAATAATGGGGCATTAAAAGTACACATGATGACTCACACAGGGGAAAGACCCTTTACGTGTACAGTTTGTGGCAAGGGCTTCCGTCACACGGGGGCGTTAAATGTACACATGAGGACTCATACAGGGGAAAGACCCTTTACGTGTACAGTTTGTGGCAAGGGCTGTTTTAATAATGGGGCATTAAAAGTACACATGATGACTCACACAGGGGAAAGACCCTTTACGTGTACAGTTTGTGGCAAGGGCTGCTGTCACACTGGGGAGTTAAATGTACACATGAGGACTCATACGGGGGAAAAACCCTTTGAGTGTAAAATTTGCAAAAAGGGCTTTACTCAGACTGGTAGTCTAGAAAAGCACATGAAAACACACAAAGAGGCTTGTGATTGGCTGATCACCCCATAGTGATGATTGGCTGAGCAAAGATAAAAGTGAGGACAGGAATTTGAAGACGCCAAAAATATTGTGTTGATTTTATTGCTTGAGATTAAAATGTCATATTCATACACTATTGGTGCAATTGTACCTAGTAGTCTAGTCACATGATGACTCACACAGGGGAAAACCCTTTACGTGTACAGTTTGTGGCAAGGGCTGTATTCAAACGAGTGATCTAAAAAGACACATGATGACTCACACAGGGGAAAAACCCTTTATGTGTACAGTTTGTGTAAAGGGCTACACTCATAATGGAGAATTAAACATACACATGAGGACTCATGCAGGGGAAAAAAACATGTGATTGTAAAGTTTGTGAAAAGGGCTTTAGATGGATTGATAATCTAAAAACACACTTGAAGACACACAAAGAAGGCATGGGAGGTTTTCAACTTCAATGACCTGCTTGAGAATCAGTGTTTGTCCACATTTGTCAAATGTCATATTCATTATATGCATTCATATGCATGCACTAGTGGTGCAATTGTAACTCTGTGTTGAAATGTGTTGATTGGACTAACATATTATCATAGTGTATTTTAATCACTAAATTTGATCATTTGTTTAGATTATCTGTATTATTTACTATGTTGTGTTCATATAATGCATTGTAACGGAACATATTTAATATATCATACCTGTAAAAAAACACTGTCCGTAATTTCTTCTTTTTCAAATAAAGGGTCGACAGCTACAGATCCTTTATGTGTGTTCATTACAAGAAGCTCATCACTACACATGTGTTTCACCTCCAGTATGGACATATTGTACTGTGAACAATACCATGACAAGAACTGCGTTATTTTACAGTTAGTATGGTTCCCTCCTTCCAAAGCCTGACCATAACAGAGCGTGCACGCTCTGTCATTAAAACCCATTCAGACCTAAGTTCAATTCTACAAATGTCTTCTAAATCCTGACAGTGAGGTTTCTCAAACAATTTCATGTCAAGGACTCCCAAAAAATATATGTAATTGGCCACCGAGCCCCATCTGAAAAGATGTTGTTTCAGGAACCCCTCTGAAGCAAGGATTTGAGTTACAATGTTCGCTGTGAAAGAATATATTCAAACATTTGGGCCACATTTTCACGACTTTTCTAAAATAGCAGACCTACAAGCTTGTAGCGTGCCACTTTCGCGGAATTTGGCCCAGACTGGCCCACCACAACCAGCGCGCAAATACTCTACTGACTTTTCGGGTCGAGGTCCATACAAATACTTTGAAATACAAGCCTGTCCACACATCAACCACTACTTTACATTATTATTATGGTAAATTATGTGTGAAAAGTGGGAGTGATTTGGTGCAGGCAGTGTGGAGCTATGACAGTGTTTCTGACACACAGACTGACATTGACTGAATTATAGTATGATAAGTAGAGAAGATATAGCCTACTCCTACAGTATAGTGTGAATGGATGGAGTGGAACATGTATATAGGATTCGGAATCATTTGCATTCATCACCATTATCTGACAATTGGTATGAATGAAAGGTATGAATGAAACATTTTTTTATATTTCATTTTTACAGTACAATACCAGTGCATCTAGTCATAGGATATGGGAATTCCACCTTTATCTACCGTGTTAGAAGAAATGGGTTGTGAATGTTGTGGAATGTTTAGGAGCATGTCTGTCCCATTGTTAATGGACAGGTGATAATGAGTTAGGGTGAGTAAGCCTGTTGCTGAATGGATCGACCAACCAATTTGCATGTGATCCTTTTAGAGTGGATATAGCCTACTCCTACAGTATTGTGTGAAATACTTAGCATCCCTGTGACAACATCACCGTACCCACTGCACACAGCAATAGTCATTGTATGAAGTCATCCTCTCATGGTCAAATAGACATTTCACACATGCATGTTTAAAGGGCCACTTCAGCCCTTTTGCAACCATATCTTTCCTGGGGGGTTTATGTGGGAAATTTGCGTTTTTAGACATTTTTGTATTTCAAAGTGTCTGTGATGTCATGGACACTGGTCTCACTGCTGGATTAAGGGCAGTCCATACTCTCTCCGACCACCAAACTTTTCTTCGGAAAGATCAGACTTTTATTTTTTCTCTTTTCCGAAAAAAACCCTCCGAACGCCCATGACGTCCATACTTCCCTACTTCGATCTTGTTCGGAAAAAGGTAGACCGCGCCCCCTCTTGTCCCGCCCATAAACTTCCCCCGCACGGGACACGGGGACAGCATTGCGCGCGCGGGGAAAGAGAGAGTGGAGAAGAGAGCAACAACAACAATGGCGGAGAAAGCAGCAGAAGCAGTAGCGAAGGTTTTGGAGGTAATGGAAGAGGAGGAGGAAGAGGAGGAAATGTTGATGGAGGCAGATGAGGAGGACGAGTTTGTCATGGAGAGTGCGATTGTGGAGGAGGCGGACAGAAGAACCAGTGGGCGACGGTGGTGTGTTCGTCCTCTCAACAGGACCAGGCAGGTGGATGGCCTGTATACCACCCTCATTCTGCTGATGAGGAATATGGACGAGGAGAAGCATTTTGCGATCTTGCGAATGTCTGCCAGTCGTTTTGATGATCTTCTGCGTCGAATCGAGCCATTGATCCAGCATGCACCGACACACAGTGCACCAATCTCGCCTGCCGAGCGACTATCAATCACGCTGTGTATTTTAGCTTCTGGGGCCACGCAGCAATTCGTCTCTGCTGGCTACAAGATGGGAAAGTCCACTGCGTGTTCGATCGTTACAGATGTCTGCAAAGCCATCTGGCAAACACTGAAAGATGAGTTGGTGGCCTTCCCATCACCGGCACAATTCAGTGACATTGCAATGGACTTCTGGAGACTTTGGAACACACTGCTAAAGTAGAGGTTTTAAAGAAAAAGGGCTTCTGTTTCGGATGTCTAGTCAGGGGCCACATGAGTATTTTTTGTATGTGAGGAATGTCAAGGGAAACATCCCACCCTCTTGCATATAAATAAAGTGGCGCCAAAAGAAGCTTTCATTAGCAGTGCTCAGGTCTCACTCAAACCCGGTATGGGAACTGGGGCCGGTAGAGAGTGTGCACTTCCCATTGTTCCGGTGCAAGTGAAGGTCATGAAGGGAAGCAAAACAGTCTATGCCTATGCCTTTCTTGATCCGGGGAGCTCCGGGACATTTTGTACAGAAAGACAAAAAAGACAGTTGAACGCTAGAGGACGTAAAACTGAAATACTCTTGGAAACTATGGGACAGGAGAAGACTGTCCCCAGTTATGAATTGTCAGGGCTGGAAGTAGGCAATTTGAATGGTGACGTTTTTATCGAACTGCCGCATGTCTACACCCAGAATTCTATTCCGGTATCAAAGGAAAACAGAGCGACAGAGAAAGATCTAGCTAAGTGGTCTTATTTGAAGGATGTCAAACTGCAGGAAATTGATGCGGAAGTTGAACTCCTTATTGGAGTAAATGCGCCTAAAGCCCTTGAACCGTGGCAAATAATTAATAGCAAGGAGAATGGACCATATGCAGTGAAGACTGTATTTGGATGGACGGTCAATGGCCCGCTTGAACCACGCACTTCTGTAGCGACTCCTGGACAGTCAAAAGTGACAGTGAATCGCATCTCAGTCACAGTGCTGAAGGACCTTTTAGTACAGCAGTACAACCATGACTTCCCAGAGAAAACGTATGACATGTCTGCTGAAGACCACAAGTTTATGCAGCTGATGACTAGCTCTGTAACCCATCAGAATGGACACTACTACATGCCACTTCCACTGCGCAACAGGAACGTGGTTATGCCAAATAACCGCAATATGGCAAAGCAATGTGCACTGAACCTGATCAGGAAGTTCAAATCTGATGAAACTTATGCAAGGGAGTATAGGACTTTCATGGAGGAGGTTATCAGGAAGGGCTATGCTGAAAGGGTTCCACAGCCAATGCTTCAAAGGGAAGACGGCAAGATATGGTACATATCCACCATCATGCAGTGTACCATAAAAGAAAGAAAACAATCAGAGTAGTATTCGACTGCTCATCAACATTCAAAGGTACATCACTTAACAATGAACTCATGCAGGGACCCGACCTGACGAACTCACTAATCAGTGTTCTGCTAAGATTCCGCCAAGAGCCTATCGCTATGATGGGAGACATTGAATGTATGTTTCATCAGGCGTCCATCAAAAGGACTTGGACCTCCTGCGGTTCCTGTGGTGGCCAGAAGGTGACACAACCAAGAACCTAGAGGAGTACCGGATGACTGTTCACCTCTTTGGTGCCATATCCTCACCGACCTGTGCAACATTTGCTCTGCGCAAAACTGCTGATGACAACGGGCACAAGTTCAGGGAAGAAGTGAGCCGAACAGTTAAAAGGAACTTTTATGTCGATGACTGTCTGAAGTCCGTTGCAACCGAAAGACAGTCCATCACTCTTTGTGAAGATCTGAGAGACTTATGTTCCCAGGGCGGATTCAAACTAACTAAATGGATCAGCAACAGCCGTGCTGTACTTTCTTCCATTCCTGAAGAGCATAAGGCAAAACCGATCAAAGAACTGGACCGAGAAAAGCTTCCTCTAGAAAGAGCACTCGGAGTCCAATGGAACATTGAAAATGACACATTGACTTTCAAAGTTACTCTCAAGGACAAACCCCTCACTCGTCGAGGCATCTTATCAGTCGTGAGCTCCGTCTATGACCCTCTGGGGTTCCTAGCTCCATTCACCCTGAGGGCTAAGCAGATCCTCCAAGAACTCTGCAAAGCACAGTGTGGATGGGATGATGCGATTCCTGAGGTGTACGTGACCGCATGGAAAGGGTGGATTTCTGAGGTGGAGCAACTATCTGAATTCCAAATCGACAGATGTTGGAAGCCAAAGACCTTTGGACAAGTTAAGACCGCTCAACTGCACCATTTCGGCGACGCCAGCGAAAAGGGCTACTAGTCGGGGGCCCCGGGGATATTTTGGTTCAGATTCTCGCAAATTCGCCAAATTTGGCACAGATGTTGTCCACACCGTACTTAATCATTTTAAGATGGGTGCCAAGATTGGCGCCCCATGGTACTGCCATATTGCGCAATCCAATATGGCTGCCACCCGAAAGAAACGGAAAGTCATAGAATCATAAATGATACCACTTTTTAGGGGGTTTCTGGGTCGTAGAATCTGATTCTGGTGTTGTTTTAATCATTTGAGGTCAATATTACCCCTCAAGGTCAAGTTTACTCATCAAAGTTAGTATATAAAGGTAATATTGGGGTAAAATCCAATATTTCTGGTGCGCCATGCCAGATGCTACCCCCAAAAAGTTATTTTTTTTCCATTATAAGTTGTAGTTGTATATGTAAAATGTTTCACAACTCAAAACAGTAGATTGTTTATTATAAACAACAAACTAATACAAGTCCAACTTCAACAACAGTAAACAACAGTAGGGGACAATGTAATCAAAATAGTTACTCCGTAAAACTTGCTAAAATCAAAAAGTTAGATCACAATGTGGTCTTTCACATTCTTTGTGTCTCCATCCCTTGCAAGGTGTGGAGTTACTGGCTGTCATCTTCATTATTAAAGTGATCGTGACATTATTTTTAACATAATTTTAACAACATTAAAAGTCTTGGCCATGGTCCTTCAAACGTGTCTAAAAAGTTTGAACAGAAATCTCCACTCCAGTATTTCTTGCCAGGAGTTTTTGTGTGTATGTAATATACATCCTGAGAAGGCATAGAAAAACACATTATTTTAGCCTGTAGATGTCGGTAATTCCCCCTTTCCTGTCAATCACTACCCAGCTCCGCCCACCCCTCAAGCCCTCCATACCTCTCCGCCCCCCTCAGAGAAAGGGACTGTTCTTTTTTTTTTCCTTTACAAGTTCACAGCATCTCAGCCATAGCAACGCTGCCAGTGCCAACGCACGCAACTTCTTCTCCTTTTATAACTATTTGTTTATAGTTTATATAAAATGTTATTTATAATAAGACTATCACTGCATGTATGTACTGAGGGGATGGACAACAACATGTATTCTCTGCTGCAAAAGGAGAGGAGACTGGAGCAACACGAACATTTAGAGCCTTTTATTAAGGTGCTGAGTATACAAAACGACTAACGTTTCGACCTTGCGGTCTTCATCAGAGTCCACTCTGATGAAGACCGCAAGGTCGAAACGTAAAAGGCTCTAAATGTCCGTGTTGCTCCAGTCTCCTCTCCTTTTGCAACTTTGATGTCCCTGCACCTGTGAAGCACCGGATCAGCCGTTTTAGGCTTGAGGCGCGTTGGTAGACTCCCTTTGTAACATGTATACTCTATTCAACGTCATCGTACGAGCAACAGTTGGTAAACAAATAAGGCACGTTCGGAAATACCGCACCGGAGCGCACTCGCCTATTAGTTTGCATTGCACAGTGCCAGTGGGCTAGTGCGCTATTTCCGAACGCGCCTATGAAACTCCTGCAATATCTCACCCCACGACCACGTCGACATAAACTTGTGTAATGTCATCGATATCATACTCAATGACTATAGCCTATCATTATTCGCCATACTTTTAACGTGGATTATATCACACGAGCGTTGGCTGCGTTGCTATTCCACTGTATCGCATTACAAGAACAATAATGAGCACATGCAATCTACAACAGCTGGTGCACGCCACGAATCAAAGATTAATAATAGTCAAACACACAGCTAATGCGGGTAGTGGCAGTGATTGACTATAAATTAAAAGTAGGCTACCATGAAGCACTTCGGGGTGCTGCAGGCGATTGATTTTTTATTGTGAGTCCACTCAAATAGTACTGCACAACAATTTAACACAAATCATTGCAGTATAAATACTTATAGTTGGGATTGGGACACGAATGCTTGGTATTGCTCCTGGGTTCATAAAAAGTTTGGTTGCAAATCCACTCTGAACTTGTCCGAGATTTGAAAAACTTTCTGGGGTGAAATGATGTGCGCACAAGAGTCGCTTCTTTGACAACTTGGTTGGAACGTTACCGTCAAAAATAAAATGCATCCACCTAGAGCGTGAATCTTCATCTAGGCCAGTTGGTGGAAAGTGCAAGGACTTGTGTTGATTGACACAGCCGACAACGGAGCAGATTGCTTTTTCTCTAGAAGCCATTATTATTATTATTATTATTATACTGAAACAAAGTCGCGGTCAGAATGAGGAAGAAGAGAGGAGAGGATCAGGTGGAGGAGAGGAGAGGGGCGGGGAAGAGAGATGGGGGGCGGGTAGTAGAATTGGCAGGCAGGGAGCAGAGGAGAGGGGGCGCGGTTTAGCGTTACATTACGTAGGCCTCCGCCGTCCAAGCCACGAGTCATATTTGCATAATTATTCACAAAAGTCCAGACAGCGGAGAATACACTGAATGTTCAAATTTGGTTTTTTTTGGGTGAAATTGATGTCAAGAAAAGCCAAAGAACACAAAATATCTACAAAAATGTGTTTTAAATGTCACAATCCCTTTAAGGCACCCACCTTCGCATTTGCAGAGGATTGTGCATCGGACACTGATACGGTGGCATTTGCACCTTCCCATGCATCCCTTGAGGCAGCCACAGCGCACAAGAAGGTCACATGCTGCTGATGCATCACTAAGAGTGGTCCACAGTGGTTGCCATGTGCCAGTGCCATCTTTGTGCCAGCCCCACTCACTGAAGTCAGGAATTTCCTGCTGGACTGAGGTTGCCTGATTCCACCGAGAGCCACCAAGAGAGCCACCGAGAGAGAGCACCGAGAGCCACCGAGCCTGGCGGACAGAGGGTCTCTGCGATCTGGGACAAAGTCTGACATTCTTCAATGCCTCAATGCTAGCACAGGTCATGCAGCTTCTGCCAAACAAGCTACCGTTGTGGTGTTGGATATGGCAGCAGTCATCCACATGGTGCGCCCCACAACAGCAAAGACATTCAGCGAGTATGTCTTGCTCAACATTACACCATTTCTGGAGGCCCAAATGACAACTAGTACCCAACGCATTGATGCTGTATGGGACAACTACCCAGAGGAAAATAACCTAAAATATCTTACACAGAAACGGCGTGGGAATGGTTCACGGACAAAAGTCGGTGATGGTAGCACTCCAATCCCTAAGCATGAATGGAGTGGCTTCCTAAAAAACGAGGACAACAAAAAGGAGCTCTTCTCATTCATCAGCACACAGATCTCAAAGAATGACATGCGTGGAAAGCTCCTTCTGACTACCCGCTTTGAGACTGTGCTCTCCAACATGCCTTGTGATGTCACAAAACTACAGAAGTGCAACCATTCTGAGGCAGACACCAGGATCCTCCTGCATCTGGCACATGCAGCAGAGCAGGGTCATACAACAGCCTTTGTTCGCACCGTAGACAGCGATGTTGTCATTTTGGCAATCCGGTTTTTCGAGACCCTTGGCCTAACCGAGCTCTGGGTGTGTTTCGGTACTGGTCGAAAATATCGTGACATACCAGTCCATACCATCTACTCTGATCTCGGTCCATCAAAGTCATTGGCACTACCCCTCTTCCACAGCTTAACAGGGTGTGACACAACTTCCCAGTTTCTTGGATGTGGCAAGAAGACAGCTTGGGCAGCCTGGAGAAGCATACCAGACCTCACCAACACACTAGTTGCTCTCACAAACACCCCTGACCTCTTCAGTCTTGAGTCTGTGCATATGCAGAACATGTACAGCAAGGGGTGTGGTGCAGCTGGTGTCAATGAGGCCAGACATTGCCTCTTCACCACTGGAAGTAGATCACTGGAAAACCTCCCACCTACCCAAGCTGCACTGTTCCAGCATGTCAAGCGAGCGCTACTGCAGGCAATTTTCTACTGGAATCAGGCAACCTCGGTCCAGCAGGAAATTCCTGACTTCAGTGAGTGGGGCTGGCACAAAGATGGCACTGGCAGGCACATGGCAACCACTGTGGACCACTCTTAGTGATGCATCAGCAGCATGTGACCTTCTTGTGCGCTGTGGCTGCCTCAAGGGATGCATGGGAAGGTGCAAATGCCACTGTATCAGTGTCCGATGCACAATACTCTGCAAATGCGAAGGTGGGTGCCTTAATAATGAAGATGACAGCCAGTAACTCCACACCTTGCAAGGGATGGAGACACAAAGAATGTGAAAGACAACATTGTGATCTAACTTTTTGATTTTAGCAAGTTTTACGGAGTAACTATTTTGATTACATTGTCCCCTACTGTTGTTTACTGTTGTTGAAGTTGGACTTGTATTAGTTTGTTGTTTATAATAAACAATCTACTGTTTTGAGTTGTGAAACATTGATACATATACAACTACAACTTATAATGGAAAATAAATAACTTTTTGGAGGTAGCATCTGGCATGGCGCACCAGAAATATTGGATTTTACCCCAATATTACCTTTATATACTAACTTTGATGAGTAAACTTGACCTTGAGGGGTAATCTTGACCTCAAATCATTAAAACAACACCAGAATCAGATTCTACGACCCAGAAACCCCCTAAAAAGTGGTATCATTTATGATTCTATGACTTTCCGTTTTTTTTCGGGTGGCAGCCATATTGGATTGCGCAATATGGCAGTACCATGGGGCGCCAATCTTGGCACCCATCTTAAAATGATTAAGTATGGTGTGGACAACATCTGTGCCAAAGTTGGCAAATTTGCGAGAATCTGAACCAAACGGCCCTTTTTTCCCCCTGGGGCCCCCCACTATACGGCAGTGTAAGCTACCTACGATTAACCAATACAACTGGAAAAGTTCATGTTACGTTCCTAATGGGGAAATCTAGAGTAACACCATTGAAGCAGATGACTATACCAAGGTTGGAGCTTGCCGCTGCCACACTCGCAGCCAGAATGGATAAACTGTTGAGGTCGGAACTGGAAATTGAATTGGAACCTTCAGTATTTTGGACAGACAGTGAGTCTGTACTGAAGTATATCAACAACGAGGTCTGAAGATTCAACATCTATGTGGCTAATCGAACTTCTTTGATCCGTGAGTTATCACACAAAGACCAGTGGAGGTTCATCAGATCAAAAGAAAATCCCGCTGATGAAGCCTCACGAGGGTTAAATGCTGGAGCCTTCCTAAGGTCAACAAGATGGATTCATGGTCCAGAATTTCTGTTTCACTCAGAAACTGAATGGAATACAATTCCTCAAGATCTCGACCACATATCTCCGGATGATCCTGAGCTAAGGAAGGAAATCAGCGTTAACACTCTGAGGGTGGATGAAATTAGCCCAACTAGAAGATTCATTGAGTACTACTCATCTTGGAACAGACTCAAGAGAGCTGTAGGCTGGATACTTAAGTTCAAGGAACTTCTACAGAAACGCAGAAAAACAAAGGACCATGCTCACACCCTCAGACAAACCACTAAAACAGCGACTAAGACCCAAACAGACTCTAGTCAAATCACCTAAGAACCAAGTGATGGATCCAGATCAAACGACAAGCCTAACAGTCAACGACTTAGCTAAAGCAGAGAAATCCATCATTCGCTTTGAGCAAGAACGATTCTTCAAAGAAGAAATAGACTTGTTAAAACAAGGAAAGTCGTATCAAAGCCAGTAGCTCTATTCGTAAGCTAGACCCTATCTTGGATACAGACATTATAAGAGTTGGAGGGAAGACTTAACAAGACGGCTATGCCGATGGAAATAAAAAATCCGATCATTCTATCGAAACAGTCCCATATCTCTCAACTGATCTTGCAGGAGATTCACCAGCAGGTAGGCCACTCGGGAAGAAGTCACATGCTCTCCAGACTCAGGCAGAAATTTTGGATACCTTGTGCAAATACTTTAGCGAGAAAGGTAATCAAGAATTGTGTTTTCTGTCGACGCTTTCAAGCCAGACCTGGAGAACAGAAAATGGCGGATTTACCATGTGACCGTGCTTCTCCAGACGAACCGCCCTTTACTCACGTGGGAGTGGATTACTTCGGTCCAATCGAGGTAAAGCGGGGCCGGTCGCAGGTCAAACGCTACGGAGTGATCTTCACGTGCCTGGTGACTCGTGCTGTCCACTTAGAGGTGGCAAGCTATCTGGACACCGATTCCTGCATAAATGCCTTACGCAGATTCAGCTGTCGAAGGGGACCTGTGTCGAGCTTCAGATCAGATCATGGAACCAACTTTATAGGAGCAAACTGAGAGCTATCAAAAGCTCTAAAAGAATTGGATCACTCAAGGATACAGAATACAATGCTGAATGAAGGAATTAAATGGACATTCAATCCTCCCACTGGAGCCCATCACGGGGGCGTTTGGGAAAGATTGATTCGTTTGGTCAAGAAAATCCTTCTTTCAGTCTTGAAGGAACAACGATTGGATGAAGAGGCCCTACAAACTGCCTTCTGTGAAGTAGAGGACATTATGAATGACCGCCCGATCACTACAGTGACAAGCGACCCCAATGACCTGGAACCTCTTACTCCAAACCATTTGCTCCTCCTAAAAACAAAACCAGTAATGCCACCAGGACTCTTCAAGAAAGTAGACTTGTACTCCCGCCGACGCTGGAGACAAGTACAATATATGGCGGACCTTTTTTGGAAGAGATGGACTAACGAATATCTCCCTCTTATGCAAGAGAGAAATAAATGGCTGAAACCGAAAAGGAACTTCACCAAAGACGATTTAGTCTTGATTATGGACGATACCGCTCCAAGGAATTCTTGGCTGTTGGGACGAATTATTGAAACCCTACCCGGATCAAAAGGTCTGGTACGAAGTGTAAGGGTCAAGACTAAAACGAGTACATTAGAGAGACCAGTAAATAAGCTGTGTCTTCTCTTAGAAGCTGAACACTAAAGAACCGAAGACTGAAGATAGGTGCATCTATGGAAATCAGAATGTAGCACCTACTTCAAAGGATTTAATTTGTTTTGATTCATTGGCTCATTCTTTAGTTTTTTAAGTAATTGATCTCCTAGACGGCTAACAATTAGGGGCCGGTATGTTAGAGCCAATTTAGTTATTTCTATCTTAGTTATTGATTTGCTTGGACACTCGTTGCTGCCCCACGCTGTTTGGGCTATGAAATAGATCACGAAAAAAGAGTATGAGTACATGAAAGTTGAGCATCCTGTTATGCCTGTTTTTTATACTCTGCCCAAAATCCATAAAAGATTGGATAACCCACCGGGGAGACCTATAGTCTCAGCCATAGATTCTCTTACTGAAAAGATTTCGAGTTTTGTTGATTATTTTCTAAAACCGTATGCCACTGCCTTACCGTCATTTGTACGTGACTCTATGGATATGATTAACATCGTGAAATCCATCCAAGATCAAAACAACTATATCCTTGTAACAATGGACATAGAAAGTCTATTTACCAATGTTGACCACCAGGGGGGTTTAGAAGCCCTCACACACTTCCTTAGTCAAAGAGACCCTGATGTTCTACCTAGTACAGAGTGTATTAGGGAACTGGCGGAAATCGTTTTGAAGAAAAATGTCTTCATGTTCCAAGATACGCACTATGTTCAACGTAAGGGGACCTCAATGGGAAGCAAAATGAGCCCCCAATTCAGTTCCCTCTACGTTGCACTGTTTGAATAAATGTTTGTGTCCAACCCAGAAAATCCTTTTCTTAAACACATTAAACTATGGAAACGTTATGTGGATGATGTATTCCTGATATGGCAAGGTTCTGAGAACACTCTTATGGAGTTCTTTACCTATGTAAACGGTTGTCATGAACATCTAAAATGTACTGTTGTATTATAGTGTTCTGATACTTGGTACTGTGTTCGGATATGTATGTATGGTGTACTGCCTGCCTGAATGGTAACATAAGAGTGGTTATGATGCAGGGTTTACCTTAGTTAAACCTTGTCTTTTTGTTGTTCCCACATGTAGTACATGCTTCCAAATTTCACTGATATAGACCCGACTAATTTAACATTTAAGTGACTTATACAGTTTTTGTTTTTTTTAGTGACGTGACAGAGTTAAGAGATAAGACTGTTTGGGTTCAAGCAGCAATATGGTTAGAGTCCATATGTAAGCCTAATGAGGTTCATTAGCAAAAGACTGCGTAGTTAGATACGCGCAGCAATATGGTTAGAGTCCATATTCAGCCTGACGTTTGGTACGCCAGCAGTGATTATTACACTTTCCTTGTAGAGGTCAGTGGCCTCAGTGATGCATCGCAGCTGAGGTTATAAGCCGGATGAATAGCCTACTTTGTCCGCACAACAGCTGTGAGTATACGCTGCAGTCTGTTGTTTTTATAAATCTGTTAGATGTTGTCTAACAGGGTACGTCTGTGAGATAAGCGTACTAAGCCTGTGGTGTGTTTCCCACAGCAAACTTTAGTTACACTCTGGTCATAGTCAAAAGTCACTGCTAGATTTAGCTACCAATTTCAAGGTAGCAGAGATAAGGGCTGGTGTGTGAACAGACATCGTTTGAGCATTCCATGTGGTTGTTCATTCTTTTGTGTTGTGTGTTATTTGTCTTGTCGCAAATGGAAAGTCAAAGTTTCTGGCTACCCCCAGAAAGAGGGGTGGACATGTGCAAGTAACGTGACGTTGTGTTTCCCTGTCACGCTTTAAGAATACACAGTAGTTGCCACATTCATCCAAAGATGCCAGCATGATAAGGAACTGGGCATATAAGAGTGGTTTAAGTGTTATCCCTGGGGTTTTCATATAACACTGGCATGCTGCTGAGCTACACTCTGTGTATTAAGTGTGAATGGTAAGCGATTACAAAGTTAAAACAACCCCTAACCTAAGGGGGCTGATGGATTGAATAAGTGAAATATTAATCAGTATTCAGTGAGACATGGAGAGTTTCTGTTTCATTTCACCAAATGAGGGTGCAAAATAGCCGGTCTACCAGTGCTATAAATAGCCAAAAAACTGAGTGTTAAGAAAGGTCTCCAGCCTATTAGTTAGAAGGCAGCAGAAGCTGCTATATATATATATATACGTAGTGTTTATATAAGTCAACTACAAATGGATCTGGAGAATTAAGTGGCTAAATGTACCGTGTAAAGTGAATATAGTAATCTAATGTTTTATTAGAACAAATAGATCTATTTAGTCTGCCATGTGAGCTGGAAGAGTCATTACACCAAAACGTACTCGAAAGAAAAGGAAGGCCTTAAAGTAAGGACCAGAAGCGCATATAAAGTTCTGAGAAAGCTGTAAGCGTTTTTGGTTGGTAGAGCCCGTTAGAGACAGGGGTCATCTTTTCTGTTCAACATCGTGCCATGGACGGGAGAGCGCTGAGGCGTATCCATGGTAGCCTGTTGATACTTTTCGCCAGCACACTCAGGCCTTATCAGAAGAAGAGAGAAGCTATCTCTTTTCTCACTGGAAAAACTTCCCCCACAGTTCGGTTAGAGAGAATCACTCCCTCACGAAGCCCAAGGTCAATATGTAGCTCTCAGTATGAGAGCTAATAATCACTGAAAAAGCAAATATAGGCCTGGTATGATTGGGCACATGTATTGTGCGTATAGATAAATAATATAATAATAAAAAGATATCCATAAAATAAGGATTAGAAGTGCTATAAAGTTTTTTTTTTGAGAAAAAGTTTGCAACTCAGTATGCACGCTGTAGCATAGCTCATCTTTTCTGTTCCGCACCTCGGGCGCTCAAGATGGCGTAGCCATGGTAACTTGTCGAGACCTTATCAGCAGAGACAAGCACTCTCTGACCCACAGTGAGAAGAGAAATTCTCAATGGGCCAAGAGAAAAGCCGGGAGAGCGTTGACGCAGCCAACTGTTTATAACTCACCACACACAGCAAAAGAGTCCCTTCACGGAGTGTGTTATCTCTTATCTCATTAAGCCAAGGTCATATACTGTACATGTATGCTCAGACAATAATAGACCCTTCATTATGCCAAGTTAGGAGACTGAATGGAATTCAGTCAAGATATTAAATGGGACAAATGAAAACATATTATAGCCATAAACATAATGCCATGACATTTAGGAGCATAAGGAACAACGTGGTGATGAGACATAGACCACTGGACATAAGTGAAGTAAACAAATAAACTGATTATTTATCAGGAGTGAAATAGATCTGCAGTGAAAGTTAAAGAAAGTTGGACTGGTGTAGTTCTTGTGACTTGACAGAGTTTGGATAAGACTGCGTTGTGTTTCACGCAGCAAATGGTATTAGTCCATATTTAGTATGGTGTTTGGTATACCAGCAGAACAGATTTATTCTGTGTGGTTCCACTCTGATCATTTGTATAAAAAGTCATTGTAGATAGAACATATGGGTACCCAACTGAGGTATCAGTTGAGAACTAAAGAGTGCAGTTCTAGAAGCTCGTAAAGGCCTGTAGGGCCTCATTCACTGTCGGAAAAATAACAGATCTACAAGCTCGTAATGGCCGGTAGGGCCTCGTTCACTAAGTGTCATAGCTCAAAATTGGCCAGGTTAAGTGTTACTTCAAGTTTAAGTAGTATGTATCAAGAAATGTAAGCCAATACAGGAAGGAAAATTAGTCGTTATTCTGATATAATGCAGTAATTTGGTGGAGTTCCAGTCAAAATACAATCATTAAACAGCCTTTTAGGTTGCACCAAATCCATGATCCCAAATTTAGTGTCCCATATGGAGGGGAGGTGTGTGGAATATGAATCAGACAGGCCTGAAGCATAAGCATGTTACCAAAACTAGAGCCCATAATGGAATTGACTCAGGTAAGACAGGATATATTTTAAGCGAGTCAGCCTGGGAGGCCAGGTCAGATTCAAGATGTGTCAGCCTGAGGTCAGTTCATATGCTAGGTGCAGTCAAAGCACTCCATGTGTGTACATTTCTCATACAACTACACACACAAACACACTAAAAGGAAGTGTAAAGGTTAGTCAACATTTATGTCCAAATTACAAACATGTTAGTAAAACTGCCACATTCAAAAGAAAGCCTAAGTGGTATTAAAAATGTTTGGCCTTCCCATTTTTGTCACATCTAAAAGCTGAATCAACCCATGCAGCCAGCACCCAGCCATCACCCACCCAGCCGGGGATGGGTGAACTCCATGCTGAAAGTCAATGTGAGAATATGGTCCTGTCCTTTTTGTGCCAAGAGAGCGGTTTTGGCACTGAACTTTGGGGACATGGGGTTCGGGGGACACATGGATGTCATGCGATGGTTTGTGTGTTAAGCACACACGCGATTGAACTGAACAATGAACCTGGACCTTTTCTTTTTGTACTAAGAGAGGAAGCAGAATGACATTTTGTGGAGTTTTACCACTGAACATTTCTTTGCACTGAACTTGGGAGTGTTTTGTGCCGGGGGGACACATTGATGTCATGCGTTTTTTGTGTGTGGAGACCACACTAAATTGAACAATGTTGTTTTTGCATGCCACTTCTGCATCACGTGACTACAGGCAGGGTTGGAGGTCATATCTACAGCAACAGCGGAGAACGATGTGAAATGGGAAGATTAAATATTTATTTTACCAGTTTTATGATGGAATTAGGCAAAGTGTGGCAAAGTTTTTTTTTCACATTTAGAGGTAGAACAGCTCAGAGGCACATACTAATGTGCACACACGCACGCACACAGAAAGATAGACAACAGGGTGTGTTTGGTCTAGGAAGAAGTGCCTGTTCAAAGGGAGGTACGCGCGTACGTGTGTGCATCAGGGTAGATTTAACATTTTAGTTGTATTAAAAGTCAATAAGCCAAGTATAATAATGAAGTGTGGTTAGGAAAAAAACCCAAGTCGAGTTTATTAATCACTAAGTTCAAGTTGTTAGGGTAACCCCAGAAGCGATGCTCAGCAGAGTAGGCTGTAGAGTAGGCTGAACGGGCGCTTCTTGTCAACCTACAACATGGACGCATGTTTTGTGGGAGGAGTGAGAGAAGGGTACGTATTCAGTTCAAATAAATAAAGGATTTAAATGAAGTGTGATTCAGCATAGAAAAGGCCAAATTATGAAAGGTCCGTCAAGCTATAAAGGACCAGGGAAAGAATATGGTCAAAAGAGTCGGAGGTATGGACTGGTGTGTGTGAATTGTTCATTAGATATTTTAGGGGGGTCCACCATGTGTAGTCCATATAATATTATGTGGTAAAACTACGTTGTGTTTCACAAGCGTGTTTAAGAGTGGACTGTCTAACCCCTAACCCCTATATTTCTATTTTCACAGAAACACACAGGAATGCAGTCATGCTGAACCAGGATCTGCGTCAGGCTGAATAACTATCATTCATGTTTCTATCTCCCCAAACGCCATTTTTGATGAAATGTGTCTGGTTAATTGTGTTTCAAGAGGGCAAATACAAATTTTATTTGCATGTGCAAGTGTGACGCAAATGGTCTGAAAGAATTAACAAATTAACCCATAACAATTGAGTGTCTGTGCTTGGTGTCTTGTTGTGGTAAAGCAAGGCTCTGTTAGCTTATCTTGTTTTGAGAACACAGAGAGCTCTGTAGAAATTGTTTACACAGAGCAGGTGGGCAGACACGAAGCGGAGGTGT
Source organism: Protomyctophum bolini (assembly GCF_963924005.1). Classification (NCBI taxonomy): domain Eukaryota; kingdom Metazoa; phylum Chordata; class Actinopteri; order Myctophiformes; family Myctophidae; genus Protomyctophum; species Protomyctophum bolini. The sequence goes on along the minus strand of NC_137874.1, from coordinate 1,627,305 downwards.
CAGGAAAGCACCAGTGTCAGGGGTCATTCATGTAAGTATTAGACACGTCACATGCTCAAAAATACACATTTAGAAATTTTAATTGTATTATTATTCCCCTTGGATGGGGGATTGATTGATTGGCGGAATATTGATGAAGTAAAACCAATATGGTATTAGAAGCTCCCAAGCACACACACACAGTATGCGTGTGTATCTTTGTTTTGTTTGGGGGGGGGGGGGGGACCCAGTGCTGTTCAGTTTTGTCCACAGGAGACGGACAGCAGACGGAAAAATACAGAAATTGAGTGGGTTTCCAGCCCCAGTACGGGTATCACCAGGTCCAGAAGGCCTAAGCGTTCAGCCGGGGAAGGGAGATCGCCTCGGGCATAGAACAGCAACCACGGCCCGACCAAGGGTCTACAGCAGGGCCAGACCACGGCCTACATCGGATGCTACAGCAGGGCCTGCGCACGGCCTACAGCAGGGCCATCACATCGCTACTGCAGATGTCTGCAAGAGGGCAAGATCAGCCAAGGCCTACACCGGACGCAGGGGTGCATGGGTCTGCATCTGACAGGTCACGGGCCAGGAGGGTCTGTGTCGGCCCAGACCACAGTGACGCAAGTGTGCCATTTGAACAACGTCCTATGACCATTTTCCAGGTCTTGAACTCATGAAGGAAATAGGAAGTAGTCACATTGTGACGAAGACCTATTTTGCTCAGACTATATGAGACAAGCATCCTGGAGCAGAATGTGCGCGAGATTTGTTTCACGCGCGCGATGTTTATGGAGTAAGCGGGATGCTATATCATCAACAATGCACGGCCAGGTCGAAATGACGCAGGGCCAGGTCCATATACATCTGCGCACTATCTGATGGATTCGGTACAGGACAATTGCGCGCGGTCGCTGGTATGGAGAACTGTAGCTTGGGCTATTTTGGGAGTAGGTTCATGGACGGTTGGAACCTTTTCAGTTTTGTTTGTTTTTGGACGGAGTTCCTGGACGATTGGAACATGTTCTAACATTTTCTTTTTATTAGATTAATGACTGGTTTCTTGTGTCTCAATGTCAAATATGTGTTTATTTGCTGGTATACACATTGTCCCTATACATGACACCCACACATTCCACTTAGGAAAGAGGGCCTCCAGAGATAAGGGAGGCAGGCGAGTGTAAAAGAGTGCTGTCAGTTATAAATGTCAGAGATGGGTGCCTTGTTCCAGTCCAGGTAAAGGCAGGCTGTACTTCCATCCCAGACAGGTATACAACATGTGCCAGATAGGACGACTGAGGAGAGACAAGATGTACTGGGAGAGAATGTTGAGTAATACAGGCTAAGCCTGCTAGACTGAGAATAGATTAGAATGGACTGATCCTGTGGTGTTGAAATTAAGTGTGATTATTCATTATTCAGTGTGATTATTCATTAGTTAGAAATGAACTAATTTAAACATAATCAGTGATTTCAGGATGATTTCAGGTTGAGTGTAATGTACCCTTTCCTATCCCCACAACCCAGTGTATATATTGTACATTATATAGATATATTGTTGATTTCTTCCCCTCTTAATTTCTTCCCCTCTTTCCTTTCTGTGTTTCCTATTTATATCTCTCTCTCTCTACACCTATGTCTGTGTTTCAAGTGTACAATCAGGTGGCGTGCGCGTGCTTGCTCAGGGATTGATCAATGATTATTGATTAAGCAAAGAGATCACAGTAAATGACGAGAAGCTTGATACAATTTCCCTGGCATTAAGGCCAGGTTTTTCGGTATCAATACGTGATTGTACACTTTTCCGCATTATAAATACAGTATCAGATGACGTTGTCCTTATATGACAAAAGAGTGGACTGTTGTATTATAGTGTTCTGATACTTGGTACTGTGTTCGGATATGTACTTGTATGTATGGTGTACTGCCTGCCTGAATGGTAACATAAGAGTGGAGCTGTGTTAGAGCTGAAGGCCGCTGCTGGCAGGCAATGATTGTGATGTCTAGTCTGTGACGTCATTAGGACATGAAGTATCCAAACTATATATGCTGCTGTAAGGGTAATAAACCTTGTGAACGTTTTGATGTGACCAAGTCTCGTGTCATGTTAATCTTCTCCCGGGCCGGCCTGTCTGTCTGTCCGCCGCCGAACCATGGAAATGCCAACCGGGTCGTCACACACCAGAACCAGACGAGGGTCCAATACGTAGAATACAGTTGATCATAACACTATCTGCCATGACCTGCAGGAAATCAATTTTCTTGACATACTCATAAAGAGAGATGGTAATGGGTTTGCCACTGACCTCTATAGAAAGAAAACAGACAAGTGCTCCTATCTACAGGCCGATTCCTTCCACCCTACTCATCTAAAGAAAAGTCTACCAATCAGCCAATATAGTCGGATCCGCAGAATCTGCAGTGATGAGGCCGTTTTCAAAAAACAAGCAAACTAACTAGATTTGAGATTTAGACAAAAGGGTTACCCAGAACAGTGGATAAAATCAGCTAGAGATAAGTATATGTCTATCACGCAGGAAGAGTGTCTCACAAAAAGACAGGCTAAACCCACTGACACCAGTACATGTTGTTTCCTACAGTACTCTCCTGTGGGCAAGGAACTAGAGGGTATCATTAAAAAACATTGGCATATAGTTAGTACAGACCCACAAGTAGGTAATGTATTCAAAGATCCCCCAAGGGTGGTATACAAACGTCCCCCAAATTTGAGAAATGTATTGGTTAAATCAGATCTACCTCCCCTAAGAAAAGGTACTTTTCTAGATGTCCCAGATGGGAACTATAGATGTGGAGCCTGCACACAGTGCAATTTCACTACGAAGTGCACCACCTATAACCATCCCCACACAGGGAAGAAAATAAAAATTAGAGGGATCATTACCTGTAACCAAAACAATGTTGTGTATCTAATATCATGTCCCTGTGGTCTCGCCTATGTAGGAAAGACCACCAGAGCTCTCAAGACCAGGATTGCTGAACACCGGAGCAACATACGCACCAGAGATCAACGCAGTCCAGTGGCCTTACACTTTGCTGAAGCAAATCATAGTGTCTCCTCCTTGAGATACATTGGTATAGAGCATGTAAGAACCCCAAGAAGGAGAGGTAACATAAATAACCTCTTATTAAGAAGAGAAAGTTACCACATTCATACTCTTCAAACTATGATGCCGAGAGGCCTAAACCAGGAAGACGAAATTAGACATTTCCTGTAGAAACCCCTTTTTTTGGAGTGAAGCCCTGCTTCTCCATTTTTGTATTTAAAAAGTAAAAAGTAAAAAATATTTCTCAAAATTATACTGTCCTATGCTTTAATAAGTGGCCTCCTGCGTTGAATAAATCCAACCTGGTGCATATGCTGTTGTGTTCATGTATATCTTTTTTTGTGTGTACTTTATATATAGTTTTGGTGTCTTTATGTAGTTCATTGGTAGTGGTTTTGAATGTTCTTTATGTATCTGCATCAGGATTTTCCTGTTTTTCAGTTTTGTGGCAAAAATTTGACCTTACAAAGGGAAAACAATGCAACAAGAAAAATAATAACTTTGGAAATGGAAATTAAGCCCACAGACCTAGTAGATAGGACATGTGGGTTCTTTATTCTATTTGATGTATCGATGCATTTAAGTGTAGACATACATGTATGTTTTTAAAAAAAATGGTTTTAAAGTTTTTAATTAGTGCACTAAAAAATTCTGAACAGACTATATTCACTTCAATATGTCTGGGTCCCCACTCCCCACCCACTCACTCAGGGTTGACGTGTCACACCTGTAGTGATGGGAGGGGCACCAAAATGTGGTGTTTGATTGGGTAATGGGGGCACTCCCTTATTATAAATGTACAAACTTGTGTGTATGTTCACATGACCTGATGAAGATCAACACAGATCGAAACGTTGTCAGCATTTAAATAAAGAACGTCTTACCTTTACCTGTGGTGTGCGGGCTCCATCCTATCTACATGAAGTTTCTTTTAGCCCAGCACCCAGCCTGTCGATGTGCGTATTCTACGTCTGCTCTATGAAATAGTTGCCACAGGCCCACAGCTCACACAGCAGGATGGAACCTCTTGATAAGGAAGAGAGAGGGTGTGACAGTTGTTTTTTGAAAATGTTTGGACACGCACACGCGTGAGCGAGGATGGCAGCAAACAGTTTTTTGACCACATAATTATAAACAAGTCCACAACACAATAGAAAGAAGAAAGAAGAAGAGAATAGTTTTGTTTACGTTATATTGAACTCTTACATTTACACTGATTTATTTACACACACATACACACAGCGAAGCTGATCGTTTTTGTTTTATAAACAACGCTGTGTGCAAACAATAATGGACCCTTGAATGTGCGTCTGAACTACTACACCGTCTCTGAGCCCGGCGACTTGAAAATTAAGGTAGGACAAGTCTCCATAACAATTATACTTGAGAAACAAGGAGCTGTTTTAGAAATTGTTGAGGTAAGAAACAATAATTTGTGTGACCCTTCACACTGGAATCAAAACAGCATTAGGACAGATATGGAACAGTGGAAGTTTCCTCCAACCACAACTACATAAGCGGTTGAACACATCTAATCTTGACCAATACAAAGACACGGTAACACAGAATGTAAGTTATGTTCAAACAATATAATAATGTTTTTCTATTCTCTATCTTCTGTCTAGACTCCATACACCCCCTTGTGTGTAAAGAGGAGGTATTCCCTGAGCAGCAGCAGGAGAGAACCTCCAGTCTTATCAAAGATGAACCAGAGTCTATACAGATTAAAGGATAACAAGAGGAGAGAACCTCCAGTCTTATCAAAGAGGAACCAGTGTCTCCACAGATTAAAGGAGAACAAGAGGAGAGAACCTCCAGTCTGGTCCAGGAGGAACTAGTGTCTTCATAGATTAAAGAATAACAGCAGGAGATAAACTCCAGTCTTATCAAAGAGGAACCAGAGTATCCACAGATTAAAGAAGAACAGGAGGAGAGAACCTCCAGTCTGATCAAAGAAGAACCAGAGTATCCACAGATTAAAGGGGAATACGATGAGCTACTTCAAAGATCAGAGGAGGATGGTGGATCAACAGAGACATTACTATTAGTGAAACATGAAGATGATGAAAACATGCTAACAGAACCTGTAGCCAGCACCTCATCTAAACACATGGAAACACAAGCTGATGTAGACTGTGGACCATCACAACCAACTAGTGATGATGAGCTCCTCTCTTCACACTGTTCTGAATCTGACATCACTGAAGACAGTGATGAGTGGGATGAGACCATGATAACTCATACAGGGGAAAGACCCTTTACGTGTACAGTTTGTGGCATGGGCTGTTTTCATAATGGGGCATTAAAAGTACACATGACTCATACAGGGAAAAAACCCTTTGAGTGTAAAATTTGCAAAAAGGGCTTTACTCAGACTGGTAATCTAGAAACACGCATGAAGACACACACAGAGGAAAAAGCTGTAAATAATGAGCGCTAATGAGAGGGGCGCAATCCCCTCCTCTGTTAGTATTTAACAAGAGTTTATTCTGCTTGGAGTCACTTTAATCTCTGCTAGTTGTTAAGAGCTGAACTTCTCCTTTCTACACTAGCTGAAGCATTTCGTTTTGGTTCTACTTTAGTACTTTATATTTTCAGTCTTTAAAAATAGATCTAGTATCAGTTTGTTTGGGCAGGTTTTGAGTTATGGCTTTACTTCAAACATTGAAGTCCTTGGTCAACCAGAGACTTATCTGCTGCTGCTGAAGAGATTTGGGATTGTTGGAAGAATTCTAACAGAGTATGAGGATGAAGCTTTCCACATCAAGCAAGAAACTGACCGCCAACGCAGACTACTGGATATGGTTCTACAACCAATCGTCAAACTACACAGAGCAGGTTGGTAAAACCTTCACTACTATTACTATTTTCACCATTGTAACCTAAATGGCGACTATTTGGAATGGAAGAGGAACTGGTGAAAATGTTGCATAGATAATAGTCAATAGCATTATAGTTGTATTTTCCCCCATTCATGTTAGTATGACTGTTAACTAGCATTAACAACAGAATCAAGTAGTAAGGAATAATTTATTTATGTTGACCATGAATAATCATAGACTGTTTAAAGTAAGCTAACTCATTAAACGTGTTGCACTCTAAAACAACAGAGGATACATCTGATGGCAATAGGGTTGTATAGCAAATGATCATTTACATTTGAGAAACAAGGAGATGCTTGTTTTAGAAATGAAGCATTGTTGAAGTAAAATCATTTGCATGACACTGAAACAACATTAGGGCAGGTATGGAAATAACAGCAAGAGTTCATGTTCAAACATGTAATGATGTGTTTCTCCTCTGTATCTTCTGTCTAGACTCCATACACCCCCTTGTGTGTAAAGAGGAGGTATTCCCTGAGCAGTAGCAGGAGAGAACCTCCAGTTTTATCAAAGATGAACCAGAGTCTATACAGATTAAAGGAGAACAAGAGGAGAGAACCTCCAGTCTTATCAAAGAGGAACCAGTGTCTTCACAGATTAAAGGAGAACAGAGGAGAGAACCTCCAGTCTGATCAAAGAGGAACCAGAGTCTCTACATATTAAAGGAGAACAAGAGGAGACACACACACACACACACACACACACACACACACACACACACACAGCCTGTTGACTCTAATCCAAAGGAAAAGAGGGAGATGTTTTTCCTTTATTTTATTGACGATGGTAGAAACTAACTGCCACAACGAGCAACATTTACAAGAGACTTCACTTATAACAAACTGACCTGGCAACACTAGCTCAGAGTTGCCAGGTTTTGTGAAAGAAACAAGCAACCAGCTGGGCTCTATGAAAACAAGCCCAAATTATTATAGCTCACATGACACCTTTTAACCAATAGGCCTAATGTCAGATCTACAAGCTCACATGAGACCTTTTAACCAATAGGCCTAATGTCAGATCTACAAGCTCACATGAGACCTTTTAACCAATAGGCCTAATGTCAGATCTACAAGCTCACATGACACCTTTTAACCAATAGGCCTAATGTCAGATCTACAAGCTCACATGACACCTTTTAACCAATAGGCCTAATGTCAGATCTACAAGCTCACATGAGACCTTTTAACCAATAGGCCTAATGGCAGATCTACAAGCTCACGACATGAGACCTTTAAAACCATTATCCATGGGATATCTGAAAATGGCAGATCTACAAGCTCACATGAGACCTATCATACACTTCATCATATATTACATCATCACATCCCGGCCAATCACGTACGTGCGTGCACACACACACACACACACACACACACACGCACACACACACACACACACACACACACACACACACACACGGCAGGGCCTCAAAAGTGCAAAAAAAGTGCAACATTTTAAAACACACATCTTGTCCATGGCGGAGTCAAATTATGTGCGTGTACGTGTGTACAGTGCAATAATCATACGTGCGCACACACACACACACACACACACACACACACACACACACACAGCCTGTTGACTCTAATTCAAAGGAAAAGAGGGAGATGTTTTTCCTTTATTTTATTGACGATGGGTTCTCAGATTGTTTAGAAACGGACTGCCACAACGAGCAACATTTACAAGAGACTGCACTTATAACAAACTGACCTGGCAACACTAGCTCAGAGTTGCCAGGTTTTGTGAGAGAAACAAGCAACCAGCTGGGCTCTATGAAAACAATCCCAAATTATTATAGCTCACATGACACCTTTTAACCAATAGGCCTAATGTCAGATCTACAAGCTCACATGAGACCTTTTAACCAATAGGCCTAATGTCAGATCTACAAGCTCACATGAGACCTTTGAACCAATAGGCCTAATGTCAGATCTATAAGCTCACATGACACCTTTTAACCAATAGGCCTAATGTCAGATCTACAAGCTCACATGGCACCTTTTAACCAATAGGCCTAATGGCAGATCTACAAGCTCACATGAGACCTTTTAACCAATAGGCCTAATGTCAGATCTACAAGCTCACATGAGACCTTTTAACCAATAGGCCTAATGTCAGATCTACAAGCTCACATGAGACCTTTTAACCAATAGGCCTAATGTCAGATCTACAAGCTCACATGACACCTTTTAACCAATAGGCCTAATGTCAGATCTACAAGCTCACATGACACCGTTTAACCAATAGGCCTAATGTCAGATCTACAAGCTCACATGAGACCTTTTAACCAATAGGCCTAATGGCAGATCTACAAGCTCACGACATGAGACCTTTAAAACCATTATCCATGGGATATCTGAAAATGGCAGATCTACAAGCTCACATGAGACCTATCATACACTTCATCATATATTACATCATCACATCCCGGCCAATCACGTACGTGCGTGCACACACACACACACACACACACACACGCACTAGGGGTGCAACGGTTCAGTTAAACCTCGGTTCGGTTCGTACCTCGGTATGGGGGCCACGGTTTCGGTTCGGTTTCGGTACATGTTTTGCATAAAAATAACAAGAAATTTTACTATTTCCAAAATTCTTTTATTTTGCTTATAAGCAAATTCAAGTATGACAAAAACAATAAACATTTTGTTTAACAAACTGTTAAAGTGCCTCTGGATACACTACAGTGACAGTAGCAGGGGTCATTGCCATGTTGGCTTGTGGTGGACATTGGCAAGCCAAATATACGCACAGGCATACAAGTACCGGTATAACAAAATGAGCACACACATCACACACCCACACCCACACAGTCACACAGTCATTCACACAGTCACACACACAGTCACACACACACACAGTCACACACACACACACACACACACAGTCACACACACACACCCACACCCACACAGTCACTCACACAGTCACACACACACACACACACACACACACACACACACACAGTCACACACACACACACACACACACACACACACACACATATAAAAGGAGGTAGGTACAAAAGGTGCACATTAGCTTTGGCAAATGGAAATAAAACAAAATTTAAAAAAAAGTACGGGTATAACAAAATGAGCACACACACACACACACACACACACACACACACACACACACACACACACTATAAAAGGAGGTAGGTACAAAAGGTGCACATTAGCTTTGGCAAATGGCAATAAAACAAAATTTAAAAAAAAGTACGGGTATAACAAAATGAGCACACACACACACACACACACACACACACTATAAAAGGAGGTAGGTACAAAAGGTGCACATTAGCTTTGGCAAATGGCAATAAAACAACATTAAAAAAAAAGTGCTTCAGTAGTACTATAGGCTCATTAGGCTACTGTATGTATAAGTGTATATATACATTCAAGATGTAGGGAAAACATTCAAATAAAAATGGGCACCAGCAAACAAAATAGCCTATTTTAAAGTACTTCAGTACTAGTGTAATGGCTATGTATTCTTAAACATTTAAATAAATAAAATTACAAAATAATATATCTCAGCTGTTTGTTCTCTATTCATTAAATTGTAAGGTTCTTCTGTAAGAAGACAAGCTTGTCAACATTCTCAGGCTGAAGGCGAGAGCGACATGCACTAACAATGTCCCCTGCGGTGGAGAACACTCTCTCACTTGGAACAGAGGTTCCAGGGACACAGAGGTGACGACGTGCAGCTTTTGCTACATGGGGGAACCTGCTCTCGTTGCTCTTCCACCAGGCAAAAGGATCACTATCAACATTGATGCAGTCCGCTAACCTGTATGATGTGACTTCCTCCTCAATTAACTGGGAATGGGGCTTGACCTGGTTCTGTGTTTTGAAGACGTCTCCAAATAGCTCTGCCATGGCTGTCTTCTTCTGGGGAGGAGGGGAGGATGGATTCCGTCCCTCTGTGGATCCCTCTGTTGGCCTCGCCTCTGGCTCTGCTTGACTCTGCAAGAATAACAAGTGTTTAATAAAAATTTAATTGAATATATATTAAAAGTGTCAAATCACAAGTTGTCTCAAGACACTTTAAATAAATTAATAACTAACAGCTAATCTAAATAAATGTACATTCTGTTTCTGAGGACCACAATTGAAATAAGCCATCATCTCATGAATACAAGACAGACATGTATTCTGCATTTGCATCAATACAAAATATAATAATAATAATACAATACAATTATATGCAATCATAAAATCACAAAAACAAAAATAATACCTGCTGTTCATTCTCCTGGATTTCTGTGATGAGGTCCCTGTAGAGTCTGTCACGGGATGGGTCATCTAGGGATGGCAGGGATTTAAACCTGGGGTCCAGGACTGTGGCCTTCTGGAGGTACTTTTGGAGATCAGGGTCATTGTACCTTTTTTGCATGTCTTTTGTAATGCCTGCTTTGGCTTCTCTGATAGTTGGGGTGTCCTTGGGCTTCTGTGGGTCTAGTGTGTGCTCACGGTCTGGAGCCATGTCACTGATGATCTTTTCTTTCAGAGGGAAGATCATTGATACGGTGGGGTGTGTTTCACTGCTCATGAGAATTGTAATAGTCTTTAGTGGTTTGAGTAGTTCAACAAATTGTTCTCCAATTAGCTGCTCATCATCGTTCAACATGGCCATGTCCTTTGTGACATTCCTCTTTACAGCCGGGTCCATTAATGTAGAGTAGATGGCAGGCTGCTGTTCAAGGTAACGTTCCAACATGTCATGTGTGGAATTCCAACGAGTGCTGACGTCATGGATTAACTTGTTTTTTTTATCTAAATTTAGCGATCGTTGTTTCTCGGTCAGAACAGCGGCAGCTGTGGTGCTTTTGTGGAAGAAGGATACAACTCTCCTTACCTTCCCAAGGAGTCGTGACACCGTGTTGCCTGCCACTGCCTTCTTGGCTGCCAGATTAATGGTGTGAGCAAAGCAGCCGATATGTGGCCCCAGTTGCGCGGCTTCATTAATCGCGTTCACTATATTTGAAGCATTATCTGTGGTAACTGGGATGGTTATGTTTGGCCGTTCCAACTTCCATTCGGTCACTGCTTTTCCCATTTCTTTGGCCAAGTTGGCGCTTGTATGGCTTTCATATATGGGGCGAGTTTGCAGGACTGCGCTCTTCATTTCCCAATCCGACATGTAGTGGACCGTCACTGTGAGGTAACTCTCTGTAGCCCGGGAGGTCCAACCATCTGTGGTCAGCGCGAGGCTTTGTGTGTTAGCCAAATCTTCTTCAATGCCTTCGCGCACCTTATTATAGATGCCAGGAATTATTTTGGTGGCGAAATAAGTACGGGAGGGTACAATGTAACGTGGGTCGACCGTTTTCATTAAGTGGCGAAAGCCAACATCTTCAACCACGGAAAATGGCTGCATATCTTTAGCAATCCACATCCCTATTGCATGGGTTATTTTCTTGTATCTCTCTGAATCAGCGCTGTATGGCTTATGGAATTGGAAACTATCGCCGATAGACTGTTGTTTTACAGTTACCTGCGGGGCTGCTGGTCTGCTCCGAGAGAGCTTTACCTCTGGGTGGTGACGCTGGAGATGCCCCCCCATGTTGGAAGTGTTCCCATTTGCGTACGGGATATGCTTAAAACAACGCTTGCATACAGTCTCAGTTCGGTCAACTATTTTGTCTCCCTCGTCGGTGTACTCAACAGCAAACCCAAAATGCTCCCACACCGCAGATTTGAACGAAGCGGGTACTTCTTCAAATTTATCTCGCTCTCGCTCTCGCTCCATTCCTCCGGTCGCCATGGCTTTTTTTTTGTCTCTTTTTTTTTCTCCCCTCAGCTCAGTTTAGCTCTCTGAGTTTCGGCTCAGGTTACACACGGGCAGTGGGGGGGGGGGGGGGGGAGCTCGACAGTGATTGGATATTAGTTTACTCGTGGGGCGGGGGTTTCTTTCTGCAGTACAGCAGCCTGCTGTCTCTGCCTGTGAGTCTGTGTGCGCTCCTCTCCAGCTGTAAGAAATTAATTAATGCAAACCGAAAAAGCGTGGTTCATTAGAGCGCATTGAACCGTGTATGCTGAACCGAACGGTTCGGTTTTCGGTTGAAAACCGCTGCACCCCTAACACGCACACACACACACACACACACACACACACACACACACACACGGCAGGGCCTCAAAAGTGCAAAAAAAGTGCAACATTTTAAAACACACATCTTGTCCATGGCGGAGTCAAATTATGTGCGTGTACGTGTGTACAGTGCAATAATCATACGTGCGCGCACACACACACACACACACACACACACACACACACACACACAGCCTGTTGACTCTAATTCAAAGGAAAAGAGGGAGATGTTTTTCCTTTATTTTATTGACGATGGGTTCTCAGATTGTTTAGAAACGGACTGCCACAACGAGCAACATTTACAAGAGACTTCACTTATAACAAACTGACCTGGCAACACTAGCTCAGAGTTGCCAGGTTTTGTGAGAGAAACAAGCAACCAGCTGGGCTCTATGAAAACAATCCCAAATTATTATAGCTCACATGACACCTTTTAACCAATAGGCCTAATGTCAGATCTACAAGCTCACATGAGACCTTTTAACCAATAGGCCTAATGTCAGATCTACAAGCTCACATGAGACCTTTGAACCAATAGGCCTAATGTCAGATCTACAAGCTCACATGACACCTTTTAACCAATAGGCCTAATGTCAGATCTACAAGCTCACATGGCACCTTTTAACCAATAGGCCTAATGGCAGATCTACAAGCTCACATGAGACCTTTTAACCAATAGGCCTAATGTCAGATCTACAAGCTCACATGAGACCTTTTAACCAATAGGCCTAATGGCAGATCTACAAGCTCACGACATGAGACCTTTAAAACCATTATCCTTGGGATATCTGAAAATGGCAGATCTACAAGCTCACATGAGACCTATCATACACTTCATCATATATTACATCATCACATCCCGGCCAATCACGTACGTGCGTGCACACACACACACACACACACACACACACACACACACACAAACACACACACACACACACACACACACACACGGCAGGGCCTCAAAAGTGCAAAAAAGTGCAACATTTTAAAACACACATCTTGTCCCTGGCGGAGTCAAATTATGTGCGTGTACGCGTGTACAGTGCAATAATCATATGCGCACACACACACACACACACACACACACACACACACACACACACACACACACAACACACACACACACACACACACACACACACACACACACAGCCTGTTGACTCTAATTCAAAGGAAAAGAGGGAGATGTTTTTCCTTTATTTTATTGACGATGGGTTCTCAGATTGTTTAGAAACTAACTGCCACAACGAGCAACATTTACAAGAGACATCACTTATAACAAACTGACCTGGCAACACTAGCTCAGAGTTGCCAGGTTTTGTGAGAGAAACAAGCAACCAGCTGGGCTCTATGAAAACAAGCCCAAATTATTATAGCTCACATGTCACCTTTTAACCAATAGGCCTAATGTCAGATCTACAAGCTCACATGAGACCTTTTAACCAATAGGCCTAATGTCAGATCTACAAGCTCACATGCCACCTTTTAACCAATAGGCCTAATGTCAGATCGACAAGCTCACATGACACCTTTTAACCAATAGGCCTAATGTCAGATCTACAAGCTCACATGAGACCTTTTAACCAATAGGCCTAATGTCAGATCTACAAGCTCACATGACACCTTTTAACCAATAGGCCTAATGTCAGATCTACAAGCTCACATGACACCTTTTAACCAATAGGCCTAATGGCAGATCTACAAGCTCACGATATGAGACCTTTAAAACCATTATCCATGGGATATCTGAAAATGGCAGATCTACAAGCTCACATGAGACCTATCATACACTTCATCATATATTACATCATCACATCCCGGCCAATCACGTACGTGCGTGCACACACACACACACACACACACACACACAGCCTGTTGACTCTAATTCAAAGGAAAAGAGGGAGATGTTTTTCCTTTATTTTATTGACGATGGGTTCTCAGATTGATTAGTAACTAACTGCCACAACGAGCAACATTTACAAGAGACTTCACTTATAACAAACTGACCTGGCAACACTAGCTCAGAGTTGCCAGGTTTTGTGAGAGAAACAAGCAACCAGCTGGGCTCTATGAAAACAAGCCCAAATTATTATAGCTCACATGTCACCTTTTAACCAATAGGCCTAATGTCAGATCTACAAGCTCACATGAGACCTTTTAACCAATAGGCCTAATGTCAGATCTACAAGCTCACATGAGACCTTTTAACCAATAGGCCTAATGTCAGATCTACAAGCTCACATGACACCTTTTAACCAATAGGCCTAATGTCAGATCGACAAGCTCACATGAGACCTTTTAACCAATAGGCCTAATGTCAGATCTACAAGCTCACATGAGACCTTTGAACCAATAGGCCTAATGTCAGATCTACAAGCTCACATGACACCTTTTAACCAATAGGCCTGATGTCAGATCTACAAGCTCACATGGCACCTTTTAACCAATAGGCCTAATGTCAGATCTACAAGCTCACATGAGACCTTTTAACCAATAGGCCTAATGTCAGATCTACAAGCTCACATGACA
>NC_137874.1:1607736-1610236 GCF_963924005.1 Protomyctophum bolini | reverse complement strand
ACACACACACACACACAACACACACACACACACACACACACACACACACACACACACACACACACAGCCTGTTGACTCTAATTCAAAGGAAAAGAGGGAGATGTTTTTCCTTTATTTTATTGACGATGGGTTCTCAGATTGTTTAGAAACTAACTGCCACAACGAGCAACATTTACAAGAGACATCACTTATAACAAACTGACCTGGCAACACTAGCTCAGAGTTGCCAGGTTTTGTGAGGGAAACAAGCAACCAGCTGGGCTCTATGAAAACAAGCCCAAATTATTATAGCTCACATGTCACCTTTTAACCAATAGGCCTAATGTCAGATCTACAAGCTCACATGAGACCTTTTAACCAATAGGCCTAATGTCAGATCTACAAGCTCACATGCCACCTTTTAACCAATAGGCCTAATGTCAGATCGACAAGCTCACATGACACCTTTTAACCAATAGGCCTAATGTCAGATCTACAAGCTCACATGAGACCTTTTAACCAATAGGCCTAATGTCAGATCTACAAGCTCACATGACACCTTTTAACCAATAGGCCTAATGTCAGATCTACAAGCTCACATGACACCTTTTAACCAATAGGCCTAATGGCAGATCTACAAGCTCACGATATGAGACCTTTAAAACCATTATCCATGGGATATCTGAAAATGGCAGATCTACAAGCTCACATGAGACCTATCATACACTTCATCATATATTACATCATCACATCCCGGCCAATCACGTACGTGCGTGCACACACACACACACACACACACACACACACACACACACACACACACACACACACACACAGCCTGTTGACTCTAATTCAAAGGAAAAGAGGGAGATGTTTTTCCTTTATTTTATTGACGATGGGTTCTCAGATTGATTAGTAACTAACTGCCACAACGAGCAACATTTACAAGAGACTTCACTTATAACAAACTGACCTGGCAACACTAGCTCAGAGTTGCCAGGTTTTGTGAGAGAAACAAGCAACCAGCTGGGCTCTATGAAAACAAGCCCAAATTATTATAGCTCACATGTCACCTTTTAACCAATAGGCCTAATGTCAGATCTACAAGCTCACATGAGACCTTTTAACCAATAGGCCTAATGTCAGATCTACAAGCTCACATGAGACCTTTTAACCAATAGGCCTAATGTCAGATCTACAAGCTCACATGACACCTTTTAACCAATAGGCCTAATGTCAGATCGACAAGCTCACGTGGCACCTTTTAACCAATAGGCCTAATGGCAGATCTGCAAGCTCACATGAGACCTTTTAACCAATAGGCCTAATGGCA
Source organism: Protomyctophum bolini (assembly GCF_963924005.1). Taxonomy (NCBI): domain Eukaryota; kingdom Metazoa; phylum Chordata; class Actinopteri; order Myctophiformes; family Myctophidae; genus Protomyctophum; species Protomyctophum bolini. The sequence continues at coordinate 1,608,924 of NC_137874.1, read as the reverse complement.
GATCTACAAGCTCACGACATGAGACCTTTAAAACCATTATCCATGGGATATCTGAAAATGGAAGATCTACAAGCTCACATGAGACCTATCATACACTTCATCATATATTACATCATCACATCCCGGCCAATCACGTACGTGCGTGCACACACACACACACACACACACACACAAGCACACACACACACACACACACACACACACACACACACGGCAGGGCCTTAAAAGTGCAAAAAAGTGCAACATTTTAAAACACACATCTTGTCCCTGGCGGAGTCAAATTATGTGCGTGTACGTGTGTACAGTGCAATAATCATACGCGCACACACACACACACACACACACACACACACACACACACACACACACACACACACACACACACACACACACACAGCCTGTTGACTCTAATTCAAAGGAAAAGAGGGTGATGTTTTTCCTTTATTTTATTGACGATGGGTTCTCAGATTGTTTAGAAACTAACTGCCACAACGAGCAACATTTACAAGAGACTTCACTTATAACAAACTGACCTGGCAACACTAGCTCAGAGTTGCCAGGTTTTGTGAGAGAAACAAGCAACCAGCTGGGCTCTATGAAAACAAGCCCAAATGATTATAGCTCACATGACACCTTTTAACCAATAGGCCTAATGTCAGATCTACAAGCTCACATGACACCTTTTAACCAATAGGCCTAATGTCAGATCTACAAGCTCACATGAGACCTTTTAACCAATTGGCCTAATGGCAGATCTACAAGCTCACGACATGAGACCTTTTAACCAATAGGCCTAATGTCAGATCTACAAGCTCACATGAGACCTTTTAACCAATAGGCCTAATGTCAGATCTACAAGCTCACATGAGACCTTTTAACCAATAGGCCTAATGGCAGATCTACAAGCTCATGGCATGAGACCTTTAAAACCATTATCCATGGGATATCTGAAAATGGCAGATCTACACGCTCACATGAGACCTATCATACACTTCATCATATATTACATCATCACATCCCGGCCAATCACGTACGTGCGTGCACACACACACACACACACACACACACACACACACACACACACACACACACAGCCTGTTGACTCTAATTCAAAGGAAAAGAGGGAGATGTTTTTCCTTTATTTTATTGACGATGGGTTCTCAGATTGATTAGTAACTAACTGCCACA
>NC_137874.1:1477736-1602736 GCF_963924005.1 Protomyctophum bolini | reverse complement strand
CTTGTAGAAATGCAGTAATAACCGTCTCTCTCACCCCACAGGCCACAGCGCAAAGTATGGATCATACACTATGATGGACGTGGACCTAAACAGGATCTTGGACATCCAACTGTTAGGTTGTGCTGGCTGTACTCGTATAGAGGTATTAATGAGAGGACAAGACAACATACATGCTGGTCTACTGCTGGTCTTTATTGAACTGAAGTAACATGCTCTTTCACCGTATAACCCATAGGCGGCGGTGCTGCCTCGGTTACCAGATAACCTCATATTATAACATCCCCCTTTCTGAGTATAAACAATAAATGGAAATGTTTGTTTTTACTTAACTTTCTTTTTCAATACACATCCCCCCCATCAGGTTAAATCAAACAATATTAATTCACTGTGCAATTCCCAAATGTAACAACTATGACAGTTCCTTTTTTTTAAATAAACAAATAGAAATAGAATATCAACCAGCCTAAACTATCTTCACCTAACTATGAAGGTGGGGTAGACTGCCCAAACCTTCAGCTGAGTGTGGGGATTATTCTGCCCCAATAATCACTCAGACTAACTAGAGTACCTGCTATTCAACATTAAAGTCCTTCAGATATCTTGGTGGTCCTCTCTCTCTCCCCGGATAGCGTCTCCCAGCTCTGCTCTGCTCTGCAGGTTGTTGTGTCTCTGCATTGCTGTCTGGTAGGTCGATCGCTGGCGGAGTGATGTCTGGAAGACCAGCCAGTCTGGCGGGACCCACAGGTGTGCTGACAAGGTGACTGCGATTCCGGCGTAGGAGTCCCCTGGTCGTCTCGATGATGTAGGATCGTGGCGTGTCGGATCTTGTCCACACTGTCCCTTTTTCTTTAGTGTCTGCGACCCACACATGATCACCTTGATGTAGATCTGGCAGATCACGTGCTCTGTGTCTTCTGTTGAAATCTTTCCGCTGTCTCTGTCTGTTGTGTTCTTCTCCTTCCTTCAGTTTTGGAATGTCTGCCCATTTTGGATCAAGGGAGGATGGGATGACAGGAACAGTAGTTCTAATCCTCCTGCCCATGAGCAGTTCTGCTGGACTGTACCCATTGGCTAATGGCGTGGCTCTGTAAGCCAGTAGGGCCACGTATGGGTCACCGGCTTTGGCCAGGAGACATTTGATCGTCCTCACAGCACGCTCTGCCTCTCCATTGCTTTGTGGAAATCTGGGACTAGAGGTGACGTGAGTGAATCCCCATGTAGCTGCAAACCGTTTAAAGTTATCCGAAGAGTACTGAGGACCCCCATCAGATCTCAGAATCAGGGGACAACCCCACTTGGAAAATATGGATTTGAGGTGTTCAATGACTGCCACTGATGTTGTTGAAGTGAGTTTAGCAATCTCTATGTAGCGAGAAAAGTAATCTATCACTAACAAGTAATGGTTGCCCTTCCACTCAAACAAATCAGAACCCAGTGTAGCCCATGGCCTGTCTGGAAACTCGGTTGGCAATAACGTCTCCTTGAAGTTGACCCTCTCCTTTGCACAAGTGTCACATTTCTCCACCATTTTCTGTAGCTGCACGCTCAATCCAGGCCACCAGACTGATTGTTTGGCACGTGCTCGGCACTTTGTTATGCCCTGGTGTCCTGCATGCAGTTTCTGTAGTATGTCTGTTTGCAGTAACTTTGGTATGACTAGTCTACTACCCTTCAGTAATAGTCCATTGTGCACTGTAAGCTCACCTGCAAACTGTTGGTAAGGTAGGAATGTTCTGTCTAATGAGAATCTGTCTGGCCACCCCTCAGTGCAGTACTTTCTCACTTCTCTGAGCACGTCATCACTCTCCTGGTGTTTCTTAATCTCCTCTAGCCTCCTGTCTGTTGCTGGCAGGCTAGACATCACCATGTTTACATACAGGTCCAGCTCTCTCTCCTGCTGTGTGTTGCTTACGCTCCCTACAGGTGCTCTAGACAGGACATCAGCAGTAGCTAGGTCTTTACCTGCAACATGGGAAATGGAATATGAAAATCGCATCAGTCTCATTCTCAGTCTCTGTATACGGACAGGTAGCTCATCCAGGTTCTTCGACCCCAGCAGTGGCACCAGAGGTTTGTGGTCAGTCTCTACGTGGAATGTGATTCCCACCAGGAAATCTGAGAATCGCTCACAAGCCCACGTAATGGCCAAGGCCTCTTTCTCAATTTGTGCGTATCGCTGCTCTGTGTTGGTGAGTGCTCTGGATGCATAAGCAACTGGTTTGAGTTGGTCGTTCTGCCTCTGCAGTAGTACTGCTCCCAGTCCGAATGACGATGCATCAGCTGAAACCACCGTGTCTGCTTTGGAGTCGTAGAGTGCTAGGGCTGGAGGTGAGCTGAGTTGATTTTTGATGTGATCAAAAGCCCTCTGTTGCATATGTCCCCAAGTCCACATATTCTTCGCTCTCAAGAGATCACGGAGTGGCTGTGTTTTGTCAGCCAAGTGTGGGAGGTATTTTCCAAGGTGATTCACCATCCCTAGGAATCTTCTGACTCCACTCACATCAGTCGGTTCTCTCATGTCAGTGACTGCTTTCACTTTGTCGGGGTCTGCTTTGACCCCTGTGGCATCAATTATCTGACCAAGAAATTTCACACTGTTTGTGGAGAATACACACTTTCCTGTATTCAGCGTGACACCTGCTGCTTCTAGCCTTGTGAGGACTGCGTGTAGATAAGTGTCATGCAGGGCTTGTGTTTGTGCATACACAAGTATGTCGTCCATCTGGCATAAGACCCCCTCTAAGCCTTCCAGGATCTGTGACATTCTCTTTTGGAAGTGCTCGGGCGCCGATGAGATTCCAAAGCACAGCCGATTAAAGCAGAACCTGCCAAATGGTGTTATAAATGTTGTGAGCAGTGCAGACAGACTCCTTAGCTAAGGGAATTTGCCAAAACCCAGAATTTGCGTCGAGTTTGGAAAATACTTTTGCCCCCTCCAACTGTCCCAGTGTGTGTTCAACTGCGGGAAGCATATGTCTCTCCCTCTTCACTGAGTCATTCAGTTTTGTCAAGTCGACACAGATACGCACCTCTTGCCCGTTAGATTTAGGAACGGTGACCATACCAGCGCACCAATCAGTAGGTTGTTCGATCCTGGTGATCACCCCCATCTCTTCCATCCGTGCTAGCTCTTGCTTCACTTTGGGCATGAGTGGCAATGGGACTCTCCGTGGTGTTGTCAGTGCAAACGGTTTAGCATCAGGCTTGAGCTCAATTTTATACTCTCCCTCTATTTTGCCTAAACCTGTAAAAAGCTTAGGAAACTGTTCTTTCACTGTTTTGGTGGAGTCCAGTGATATGGTGTCCACCCTGGCCACCAGTCCAAGCGCCACACTTGCTGTGCGCCCCAGTAGGCCAGACTTCAGGGTTGTGACCACGTAGATATCTTGTACAGAGCTCTTGCTATGTATTTTCAGCGTAGCTGTGAACTTCCCTCTCACAGGTAGACGGTTCCTCCCAGCTCCATAAAGGGCCCTGTCTGATTTAATCAGCTCTGGAAACTGTCCATGTGCTTGGTACACAGATTCTGGTATAGCGGTTACATCAGCACCTGTATCGATTCTGAATTCTGACTCATGGTCATTTACCTTCACTTTCACTCTCCATGCTTCCTCCGTGTCCTGTGCACTGACCGATCCCAAGAAAGCAATCTCTGTGTAATCCTCATCTTCACTGCTGGCATGGACCTCTCTGACTGCCCCAGACCGACACACTTTAGAATAATGTCCTTTCTTCTTACATGTGTTGCAGGTTGCATCTTTGGCTGGGCACTGCTGTTTGCCATGTCGTGGTGTCCTCCCACACCAGTTGCACCAGTGTGTGTCCCCCTGTGCCTGTGACTGAGGGCGCACATATTCCTTCTGGAATGGGATTCTGCCTTTATTCTGCTGCTTATCATTTCTCTCTTTGTGGAATGGGCGCTGTTGCATGTGAACACTGTCCATATGGTCTCCTGTGGCCTCCGCCTTGAAGTTGCTTTTAAGCATATCCTGCTGCTTTTTAACAAGTTCACTTTGGCGGACACGAGCGACAGCTTTCACCAGAGTTAATTCAGGATCCATTTGAAGTTGCTCAGACATTCTCTTGTCCCTTATGCCTACAACTATTCTGTCCCTTATCAACTCGTCATGCAGCTGTCCATAACCACAGTGCTCCGATAGACAATGCAGTGCTGTGATAAAGCCCTCCACAGATTCACCAGCGTCTTGCTGTCTCAGGTTGAATTTAGCTCTTTCAAAAATCACATTTCTGCGGACTACAAAGTGTGAATCCAGTTTTTCTCTGACTGTTTTGTACACATCCATCTCTGCATCTGTCATGTGAAGTGAAATGATCACGTCCTCTGCGTCGTCACCCATTGTATAGATGAGAGTATTCACCTGATTTCCCTGTGATTGTTGCTCCAAACCAGATGAAATCCTGAACCTCTCAAATCTTCTTATCCACTTGGGCCACTCCTCTGGATGTGTGAAATCAAAGTTCGGTGGTGGCGACACTTGAAACCGGTCCATGACGGCGATATCTGTAGTTCCCTTCTTTCCGAGGCGTCTACTCACTTACATGCGCGGTCCTTTGTCTGCCCGTTAGCCACGTAGCCTGTTAGCTCCTCACTGTCTCAGCCTAGCTGTACAAAAAAAATCTCCTTGCAGGTCCTTATTCACAAAAGAAAAACGTCTCACGACTGTATCTTTCATGAATCACGTCTTCTGACACCATGTTAGGTTGTGCTGGCTGTACTCGTATAGAGGTATTAATGAGAGGACAAGACAACATACGTGCTGGTCTACTGCTGGTCTTTATTGAACTGAAGTAACATGCTCTTTCACCGTATAACCCATAGGCGGCGGTGCTGCCTCGGTTACCAGATAACCTCATATTATAACACAACTTGTGCAGGTAGGAATTATGTAATGGTCATAGTCTTCACATCTTTGTCCAGAATTAACCTGTGCATTAGCAAACTCATTGTTTTTGTTGACAGAGTAATGAGCAAGGCGTCCGCTACAGCAACAACATGGAAATCACAGGTTTCACCAGGAGCCTGTCATTTCTGGAGTCAGCTGGCTTGACAATAGGTGCCATTGTAACTGACCGTCACCTGCAGGTACAGAAGTACATGAAGGAGCAGAAAAAGGACATCCAGCACTTCTACGATGCCTGACATGTAGCCAAAGGTTGTTTATTGAGCCAAGCAATTGCAGTAAATTAGTGATATTATTATTAGTGTTATTATTCACAAGACATTTTTTGTCTACTTGTTATTACTTAGCATGTGTAAACTAATTATTTTCTTGTGAACTCTTTTTTAATTTTCTTCTTTCTTTCTCTTCTCTCTCTTATCCTGTTCAAAGCCCTGTCCAAGAAACTGGAGGCTCTTGGGAAGGAGCGTGGCTGTGATGAGGTCAAAGTGTGGAGAAAGAGCTCTGTGAACCACCTGTACTGGTGCACATCCACGTCGCAGAGTGGGGAAGAGGCTGTGGCTAAGTGGAAATCCATCACCAACCACGTGCAGAACGTCCACGCCCACGCCAATCCACTGTTCCCCAACTGTGCCCATGACTACCTTGCACAGAGAGCATGGCTGTTACCAAGTGAGAAATTTACATTGTCTACTCTACATCTTATGCTGAAATCCTACAAATGTACTTCTTCATTACTTTATTCTAAATATGAATTACATAATTTATATCATTTAAAATAACCATTTATGCTATCTACAGCTATTTGTGACACTTAGGCCTGGGCTATACCTATATGGAATTTTAAAAAACTGCCCATACGGCAAAGATATGTGTCCACACAAACTCGTTGAACACAGGAGAACATCAATGCAATAGCAGGTTTCAATTGTAGGCTATATTTGATTTTATATTTACACGTATGAGATGCCAAATACAAATACATAGGCCTATCACATTTGTAATGAAGGAATAAGTACCGCATTTTAAAAGCCACCTAAATTGTGAGTGGAAGTGGAACACGTTTCTTGCATTGTCTGTAAGGCGTGGCAGCATGGCTTTGTAGTGTTAGCACAGTCTTTTGCGGTACATTTGGCAGCTTGTATCTGTAGAAATGAATATTTGATAAATAAACCCCGCCTGATTGCCTAAAATCTATGAAAAGCTATTATATTGTATTGAATATTGAGTCAAGTGCAAAGAACACAGATGCTGCCAATGGTCAGTAGAGGGCAGTGCAGTCTTCATATTGTGAGAACATGCGCAGTAGCAGTCACTCCATGTCTTTCCAGTTTGGGAACTGTGATTCTATTGACTGATTACTAACAAACATTACAGTCGTCATAAATAAATGTCGTCATCAGTTGTAATTGTCATGACATTTTTGTTCTGATTTTTAAACTGATAAGTGGTGATCTTTACATCCTCTGTTTTTATCATTCCTCAGATACCAAAGCCTGTGAACGGTTTTGTGACCTGGTGCTGAAATCTCCATTGCTGAAGGACATCGCCAAGATCAGTCCTCACGCACAGACCTCATCCTTAGAGAGTTTTCACGCTCTATTATTGCGTTGGGCCCCCAAGAATGTGGTCTTTCCGTTCATTGGAATGCTGTGCAGGTTGGTGAATTTAGTAAGAATGCTTGCAGCTTAGTATAAGATGTAAAACATTTTTTTAGATTATTACTTGCGCAAGCAGAGCGCGCAAGTAATCATTTCGCTTGGTCTCTTCAAAGTGAAGCCAAGTTTTTTTCAACCGTAAGTCTGTGCCTGGTTTGCTGGGACCAGTTACATCATTACGTCATCGCTGAGAACTGGGACCAGTTATGGTCCCATAACTGGACCAGTTATGCTGTAGTGAGGGTCCGGGGGGTGGACTGGAGGAGCGGTCTCCTACTGCCACATACCGGTACCGGTAGCCAGCCGAGGAGGCCTCAGTGACAGGCTGACAGCGCTGCGATAGGGGCTCCCTACTTCGGACTGAATGTCCGGAAATCACACGTAAACATAAGCTGTTTTAATTGCTTTTACGACGTGCTGGATATATACAATTGTATGCTTTTGCTAAATCAACATTAACATTACATACAGAGCCGCCATTTAAAAAAAATCCCGGAGTGTTTCGCTCGTGGCCTAGGGGGGAGAGGAGAGCGGAGTGTGGGGGGGAGACATTAGCACTGAAGACGGGGAGGATTGAGATCCGGTCCGTTCGGTTATTTACAAACAAGTTTACCAAGATTATATTATTTATTCATCGATGAATAGGTTATGATGTAACTAAATATATCATTATTTCTCCTCTACAGTCGCTATTTTACATTTTAGACTTTCAAATGCGCATCTGCTCAAACTGCCCGTCTCTCGTCTCAAAGCCAGACAGCCAGTCCAGGCAGCTTGAGTGACAGGTACCTTGTACACGCCCACTTTCTCAAAAAAAAGCTGCGTCTTTTAGAGTTCTGCTTTTGCTTTTTAAAGCAGCTTCTTCGGTCTGAACGGGGCTTAAGAGGAAGATGAGACACCAGACCCAACCACACAGTAGTGCTGAAGACCTCTACCAAATCAAACCTGGCTAATTGCCTCCATGCCATAGCAGATTGACGAAGCAATTTGTTCAAAAGTAACCCTACTTTTCAGATGGTTGACATTTCTGTAGGCGTATTATAAATCTTGTTTTGATTGGTCTTTTATTTTTGAGAGGCCCTAGCTAGCCCCTCCTTATATACAGGTTTAATGTTTGTTTTGTCTCAATGTTTGTTTTACAGATAAGAGCACCCCTCACTTCACACAGGTGTGGATGTTTTTCTCATTAGCTGTATGCCATAATTAAGATTAAAAAAGGTTTTAAATATTTCACTTCATGTACAATGAACCTATAATATATCAAAGTTTCACTTTTATAATGATCTTTTCTATTAACTTTTTACATGATATTCTATTATTATTCTTTTTTCAAGATCTAAATATATGTAGATTTACTTACTGCAACTCTTGCACTGTCCACAGCTCGGTGGGTGATCTTATTTCTCACTTGGGTCTTTCTCCACTTAGCGTCATATTGTTTTAATTTTTTATCCAATTTTTCAGTTATGGTCAGAGCTTGTGAACATTGGGAACAGGTTTTGCTCCCTGGTTCTGCCAATGCCTGACATTTTGGACATTGTCTAACTTTTTGCAGCTGGGGGGGGCAGCGAGAAAGCCAGAGAGGGAGAGAGCTGGAGAGAGAGAGAGGGAGGGAGAGAGAGAGAGAGAGAGAGTGGCTCTTAAAGTAGTAGTTCCAGACCCCCGGCGTGCCGCCCCGTGTCCGAAACGGTTGAGAAATGACAGAGTTACCGTGTGCCGGGCCTTCTACTGTACTGTACTGTCACTGTACAGTACTGGCACACCCGAAATCATCATATATACAGTTAATATGTGCGATTGAGTTTGTTAGGTTACACACAGGTGGTGAAAAACAACCATGCTGTTTTTATGCTCATACCCAGCCAGGCAGGCAGGCACCCACCCAGCCAGCCACCCAGCCACACACATAAGTCCGTAAGGGAGTTGAGAGGGAAATGGTTTGACTTTATAAAGTATTCAATAACAACCACAACTCAATAAAACATTTCGTTTTGCCTTTAGTCACAAATTCTACATCACATGGAGTTGTTGTTTAGCACAGTAGTTCCCAAACATTTTCATGTCAAGGACCCCCAAATTGACACCAATTATTCTGCGGACCCCCATTAGAAAATATATAACAGGGAAGAGAAGATCTTTACGGCTGTAGCAGTATGGAACCAAATGGACCTATTAGGGTCTGTATAGCCCTGTTTGTCTCTCTCTGACTAAATAAACAAAACGACGTAACTACTCACCGAAACAAAGCCTGTTAGACCTTGGTAAAGTCAAAACTAAGGTAAACATGAATAATGTAAACAACAATTTATTCTGTCATTTACAGTAAAAATGTATTTAAATACATGCATTCAGACCGCTGTGAATATATTATTAAAGTGACATAGATATATGGTCGAGATCCTGTTAGACAGGATACGAAAACAGTCCAAGGGTCCATGTATCTAGATGGCGTGACAAACCGGATGCAGCTTGCCGTGGACTCGGCCGGGAGCAAACATTTTATTTAATGATTGATACATTAAGTATCTATCATTAACAGTGCCAGAGTGCCAGAACAAAATGCCAGATTTTTGTATTATTATTATATACAAACACACTGAGATTGATAGATCCATCGATATATAGATGTAGAGATATGAAATACAAAATGTTAATAAAGTCTCACAGTACGAGGAAGACATCTGACCTGACGTCACAGGTTTGCAATAGTGTTTTTCTCGAAAAATACACATCGGAAAATTACCAAATTAGTATGAAAATGCTCAGAATATTTACAGCTGTTTGTGAAAAATGGTGTATCGTTTTTATTTTTATCGTTTTTATTTTTAGCGCACGGTGTTGTGGCATTCCTCAGCCGACACAAACGTTTGTGTCGGCTGAGGAATTGTATTCATGGCTATGAGTGACCAGGACGTCGAGGGCTGACCCAGGACGACAAGCCCTGATCGGATAAGGGTTGTGGCATGTAGTCATACTACCGGGGATTGTGACGCTGTTGAATATGGGAATATGCCGGAATCACGGCAATTTCCGGCATTCATCATTCCAGCGTGAACTTGAACTTTGGCGTGCGCCCGGCTCCTAAAATGTTAATATAAAACTGTAGGTTATAAGTATACATGTCAAAAAGCAATTAAAAGTACACACTTAAAAACAATATAATGTAACACCTGTGTCGTATAGAACAGATAGTGTAGAACAGTTACTAAGTTACTAAGTTACAATCAAGGGTTAGACGTAGGACTAGTTAGGTTGGTCTACTGGAGCCAGAGGGGTAAATAATGAGACCAGATGCAAGTCTCAAATAATTTATATAAATTGAAATAGGAAAAAACAAAAATAAAACATTACGCACAAACATACAGCATGACAGTAAACAACAAATTAAATAGGTATACCTTGATATCAATAGATGAATCTTAGGTTTTTAAACCTCAGGGGTTTTTAAATCTGTGGGTGCACCCAACTACACTGACTGATTGACACCTTGTGCAACTGTTGCAGTGTTGAAACCAGTACAGTTTAGTATTAAATGCATTTCAAAATCTATTAAAATATTATTTTAATAGATCTCTATGGGAGAGTAATCAGCTCTATAGCTGTTCCATAGCTGCTCCCCACTGTATTACACTGTTCTATGGCTCCCCCTAGTGACCGTTCATGGTACATGCACCGTGCACGCTCCAGGCTCCAGCAGGGCAGAGCCACAGAGAAAGTTACGACATTAAGGGGGCAGAAAACAGCCTGGTCACGTGGTTCATGTTCTCGCGCGAGCCCATAGACTCCAATGCATTCCGTAAACTCTCGGATGTCCCTTTTCAATAGAAGTCTATGTAGAAGAGCCGCCATTGGACTGAAGCCCCGTGACGTGAATAGAGTTGTCGTAACTCTGTCTCACTTTATATGGCTCGGCAGCAGCAGAACTAGTGCGCAAGCGCACAGCCCTTGCACAGTAGGCCTATGTGCGTTCACACACAGCTAGCGGTTAGCCTGTTTGCAGTGTCGTTAGAAAACACTTTAATAATAATAATAATAATAATACCAATAGTAAGCGGTTTGAAAACACTGTGGTCGTTAAGCAGCTCAACCCTGAAACACAGCAGGTAACATCAACTGATTCACCTTGTTTTTACTACATTTATATTTTATATTATTGACTCGTCTTTTAACATGGAACAACACGACGAGTATTTCTCTCATATCTGCTTGTTAGGTATTGCGAACACAGTGAGCACTTACTATGAGACCTAGCAGATCATGTCTGTCTGTGTGTGTGTGTGTGTGTGTGTGTGTGTGTGTGTCTGTCTGTCTGTCCCGCTTTTGTGCCCATATATGGAGCTGAGTGATTACGTCACCATGACTCAGCCATAACCATATAAGGAGTCCCCCAAAGCAGCTATACGTCCAAAACCCTGTACGAGCTGCGTTCGCTTCCCGCGTTTGCGCGTCTTACTGGTAAATTATCCTAAACAAGCAGTAGTTAATACTAGCAGCAGTAATAATATTGTAACCTGTTATAAACAAGCAGTAGTTAATACTAGCAGCAGTAATAATATTGTAACTTGTTATAAACAAGCAGTAGTTATTAGTTAATACTAGCAGCAGTACTAATATTGTAACTTGTTTTAAGAGCACCTACGCACGGCTGCAATTCAAAACTGGCCCCCTTTTCCCCACTATGGGCTATATCTGGCGGCACCCCTTATACCTAAACTAATTTGCTATTCTTTACCATTCATAAATCAGTCAGTCCCCAGGTTCATGTATTTGTTTAGTTGCATTGAAATCCCCATTGAAGCGATTTTAGATCGCCTCATATAACAACTGTGTTTGAAAAATAAACATGTCACCCCGGCCGCTTCACTCATATGGATATGAGAATCAACTGACTGAGAGAAAACGCTAATGTTACTGCTGCTGAATTAGTTAGATTTTCGCTAGAAGCAGACTGTATCATATCACTCATTCTTGAGATGAGGGACAAAAGTGGAAAAAACATGTCCCACACATAAGAGCCTTATTTTATGTAAAAAATACATTAATTCATAAAAATAAAAGCACTTGCAAAGTTAAGTGTAATACAGTTGTGTATTATTATGCCCTTAATTTCATTATAATTGTTTTCATATTCCATCTGAATTAGTTAAAAGCAGGCCCTGTACCCAAAAAGGCCTGTATTTAGCCTGTCCCCAGCAAGTGGCCACAATTTCAAACTGCCAAAAAAGTGTCTAATACTGTCACAATCACATAAATATACATACTAAATTAAAGTAGATTGTCAACAACATAGCAAATAATATACACAGTTAATTGTAATTTATATTTTCTATTAAATATCTCATATCAAATGTTCGTCCCACGTCTCCGTCAACTCCGTCAGGTTTTTTTAAAAGTCTTAAATTAATCAGAAAATATTGTCGACAGATTTAGCCTGAAGACTCCTTTTCCAAGTCCCATTTATATTTGTTGCAACAGTGGAGTACCTGGTCTGACAAGCATTCAATTGTTTGATATTTTAAACAAACAATGTTGATAACAATGTGGTCACAGCTTTTACATGTCAACTCCGTCTGCACATTTTTATGATCTTTGTTAAGAATTCCAAAATAATGTTTATTATTTTAGTTTAGGGGTTAGGTTTAGCTAACAAAATTAAGCAAAAACAAAATGGCTACATTGTACTAAAGAGGGTTAAGATGAAAACAAATGCCATTTTGTCAACTCCGTCAGACGTCAACTCCGTCAGATTTTGTGTCTGACGGAGTTGACGTGTATCTGACGGAGTTGACAAAAGTGTTCCTAAAACAATAAAATTATTGTTTTTGAATAATGGGCAGTATTCTAATTTGGCACACAGTTAGAGCATGCCTTAAGGAACATTTTTGGCTATGGGGCCATCACAGATTTGTCTCGTGGTGACCATGGCAGCCATATTACAAAAGAGCCGCCACCTGATGTTATTTTACAATAACTCAAGTTCTACACCACCTAGGATCTTGATTCTGGTGACTAAGACCTCATTTTCAAGGATGAGGGATACAGTGGTACAATTTAGACTTTCCCTGTGACCATGGCAGCCATTTTTCAAAATGGCCGCCACCTGCTGTTATTTTACAATAACTCAAGTTCTACACCACCTAGGATCTTGATTCTGGTGACTAATCATACATTTTCAAGGATGTGGGGTACATTGGTAATATTTAGATTTGTCCTGTGACCATAGCAGCCATTTTTTTTCCAAAATGGCCGCCACCTGCTGTTATTTTACAATAACTCAAGTTCTAGACCACCTAGGATCTTGATTTTGGCGACTAATCATACATTTTAAAAGATGAGAAATACAGTGGTACTATTTAGATTTGTCCTGTAACCATGGCAGCCATTGTTTTTCAAAATGACCACCAACCTGCTGTTATTTTACCAATAACTCAAGTTTTAGACCACCAAGGATCTTGATTCTGGCGACTAATCATTACATTTTCAAGGATGAACTTTCTCTGGGAGAGGTAAGGGCTTATTTCAGGTGCAGGTTGAGTTTCTACTGACAGGACATTAAAAGGAGGTGGGCTTTCTGGCCTTTGACTTGCCCCTTTCAGGTACAGATGCACAGTTTGACTTCACTGGCCACTGCAGGGAACTGTGGGGGAGAAACTTTGGTCTCTTGACACCCCGATTAGGTTCAGGGTTTTTTTTGGTGGAGACTTGCCTTTCATGACATCTTTGCTGCAGATCTCCTTACTGCCAGTGGTGGCACACTCTGGGTCTCTGGGGCATTGTATCTTGGTGGCCTCCTGCCAGTGTTTCTCCATCCTTCTCCTGAGCTCTGTGTTCTGGGGCTCTGTTATAGTCAACTTACATTGTCTTGGCTGGAGATTGCTTTCCTGCAGGGTCCAGCCCAGTCTTGTGCAGATGGCTGCTGGCCCACCTGGAGGCCCCAACCTCACTTGTTCGGTTGGTGTGATTAGGTGGGGTGGTCTTCCCCAATCAGGATGAGGGGTTTGACCCTTTCAAACGGCTGGCCAAGTGTCTGTATTTAGTTGTGAGTTTAGATACAGGATACGATTGCTCACCCAGCCCCAGGTGACATGAGGTGAAGGCTCCTTTGATTTGGTAACATTGCTTTGGTTGACATGCTGGGGACACAGAGAAAAACACTGATGCCTTCAGTGTCTGCACATCCTGCCTGATGGTCCTGAAGCCAAATCTTCTGTCTTCAGTCTTTCGCTCACTGTTCACTGCTCACTGTTCACCTCACCGAATTTAGCCCAAGGAGTTTGACCCCTAGTTTGGCCATAGACCCCCTAGTTTGGCCATAGCCACTTGCCCAAATGTGCCGACATGTGCTGACCTCATCACATCTGTGATGATGGCTATGGCCGTTTTTAGCCAACGTAGTGTTTTTTGTGCAAAACTAATGCTTGGAATGGATCCAGAATCATGAAAAGCCCCTAGTTTGACATGCCACATGCTACTTAAAGCATAATGAAATTTAGAACATTTAGCCTTATATTGGTTGTTGATGGTACCCAACTTTCAGCAGCTGTCAAACATGCCCCTAGGGTGGTCAAATAGAAACCAATGTGGGATATGTTAGTAGACACCTTTACAAACATTGGTGAAGAAAATTCTTGGTAAGAAATGTATTCACAGATTTTATATTATTCTGATAATATTCCCTGAGTAAATTGGTAAAATAATAGCAGGTCCACCATTTTTGAAAATGTCTACCATCCATGGTCACAGGATAAATCTAAATAGTACAACTGTATTCCTCACCCTTGAAAATGTATGATTAGTCACCAGAATCAAGATCCTAGGTGGTGTAGAACTTGAGTTATTGGGAAATAACAGAAAGTTGGCGGCCATTTTGAAAAATGTCTACCATGGTCACAGGACAAATCTAAATAGTACCAATGTATCCCACATCCTTGAAAATGTATGATTAGTCACCAGAATCAAGATCCTAGGTGGTGTAGAACTTGAGTTATTGGGAAATAACAGAAAGTTGGCGGCCATTTTGAAAAATGGCTGCCATGTTCACAGGGCAAATCTAAATAGTACCACTGTATTCCTCATCCTTGAAAATGTGGGATTAGTCACCAGAATCAAGATCCTAGGTGGTCTAGAACCTAAATCAGTTAAACTTGTCAACTCCGTCAGATGTTCGTCAACTCCGTCAGACGTTCGTCCCGTGATGTTTTTGTTAATTTCCAAAGAAATAGAAAATTCGCTGTCAAATCTTTTGTGCTTATGTATTGAAACACCAACTGAAATGATACGTAATGATGTTTTTTTTTTTTTTTACATGGTTTTCATGTTATAATATTGAAAATAAAGGTTGAAATGACGGTTTTGAGAAATTGGATATTTCATAATAGTGTGATATTGGAACAAAATAATATTAAAAGATTTGTATTACTTAACTTGATTACTGAAAGCCATTATAAGATAACTGAGGACTTTATATTATTGTTGAAATTATAAAATTCAATTAAAAGGGATTTTAGTGTGTCTGACGGAGTTGACATGAATCAGGTATTAAGTGCATAAATGTCCCATTTTAGAAAGAAATGTTATGCGAAAAACCTGTTCCTTCTCAAGATTGGTAGTTGAGACCTGTGTCTACAAATACATCTATTTGATTTGAATGTATCTTAAAAAAAAAAAAAATCCAGTTTGAAAAAAGTTTTGTCCCTTATCTCAAGAATGGGTGATATATGAGTGACTGACTGTTGCAAACGATACAGAGACACCTCCCTAACAATAACGCCGAGACAGCTTGTTTATTTTTGGACCACAACGCTTATAGTAGACGATATTAAGATCACCCCATGTTATTCTCCATAGAGAAATTACTTCCGCGAACCAGGGGAATCGTCGGGATGAGCGAGTTACGTCAGGACTTCGGTGCTCTATGGAGATACCTTGCCTCCCTCAGATTTTTTTGTTAAACGATGATTCCACACTCTCAATACCAGTCATTAAAAAAAAAGTATTCTTTGCTGGAACTACTGCTGCAAAAAATCTCCTTGTGTCTAGATGGAAACCTCCACATAGTCTTGCTGTAAAAAAATGGAAAATACTATTTCTGAATGTATTGGGGTTGGAAATATCAATTGCGAGAACGAATGGAGCAAAAAGGCAATCTATTGATGCACTTACAGAGGCTGTAGAAAAGGTCAAAGCACAGCTATAATGCCATAATGTAACTATGAATGTATGTATGTATGTTGTATGTATGTACACATGCCTACTTTTCAATCCTTATTTATAAGTCTACCAACCATATTTATTTATTATTATTTATTTATTTATTTTTAAATGTCAAATTAACTGATGAAATGTCTGTTCTTGTTGCAATGATAATTGGAACCTTGGGGAGGGTGGGGCGATGGGGGAATTGTAATGAAAATGAAAAATGCTTAATAAAAACTT
Organism: Protomyctophum bolini; assembly: GCF_963924005.1. Taxonomy (NCBI): domain Eukaryota; kingdom Metazoa; phylum Chordata; class Actinopteri; order Myctophiformes; family Myctophidae; genus Protomyctophum; species Protomyctophum bolini. Next base: position 1,586,724 of record NC_137874.1, on the reverse strand, counting down.
GGTCACAAAAAAAAAAAAAGTAAAAAATGGCGAATACGTTTAGGGATAAGGGGTTAAGGGTGGCGCATAGTGTGACCAGATCCCCACTAACCAGATGTGGGACAAAGAGTTTGTTTGTGTGGGACAATGTGGGTTACATGCAGGGTTGTGTCGTTCGCGTGAATAATGTGTATACGAAAACAAAAATAATAACATTTCTATTCCTCAACGACATTTCTATTCTGCCCCTCACATAGCATATCTATGCTTTGTCATCTGGTTGATGCAGTAGCACATAATAGGACTATGATGATAATAACTATAATAGAACTACTATGCAAATACAATAAACTTAACAGAAATGCATTTAAATGAACTATTATTGGTCAAACAGGGCAATAGACCAACCAACCAACCAATACAACTGGACAATTCACCAACCAACCAACCAATACAAAACGAACCAAGGGGCTTTGATTGTGAAATCATGAATTACAACCAATAAGGAACCAATAAATAAATGTTTACTTTATCAAAGTATCCTCCTCCTAACAAAGCCAACTACTGCAAATTATTTTGAAATTATACAGGTAAAATAAATAAAAGATAAAATAAATTAAACCAAATGGTCAGCATTGGAGCCAACTCATAATAAATTAAACTGTAAACACACTTCTCTACCATAGCAGCACAGCCAGGATATACATCTTTTAGGTGTTTATGTTGTCCATTAGAAGTCTGAAAGTCTCTCAGTTGCACTGTGTGGTAAACACTTGTTAATTCAGCTGCTGTTACCTTTTCTAATTCAGCTGCTGTTACCTTTTCGTCTTGTTTTGGTTTTAAGAACAAAACGTGTCCATGCCCCGTGAATCCTCCTTTTGATCAACATGTTGCTTCACATCGTTATTCACCTCCTCCGTGTGTCACTGAGAAACGACTCTAATTACAAATGTCACAGAAGACTCTTTCAATATGCCTTGCACTGCATGGCTTCTTCACCCACGGATAAATAGTTTCCCTGTGCTTGTTTTAACTGCACTTAATTTTCTTCCCCTTTGTCCTCCATGTTTTAGCTAAGACGCTAACTCGTGGTACTGTGTTTCGTGTGTTGGTGTTCACTAAACTATCCGCACCACATTGATTTGATTTACCCCTCTCTGCCCGGCTGTTTGATTGACAGCCAATCCTACCTACCTACACACACACAGTCACGGCCCGCCCCCTGGCCCTGTCATGACAGCCTCTGCAGCTCTGCTGCTCTCCCACAGACCCACAGATAAAGCGCACATTTGAAAACTATCATAATGCGGGACAACGTCTCAATTTGCGGGACGCATGAAAAGTAATTGAAATGTGGGACAATCACGCACAAAGCGGGACATCTGGTCACCCTAGTGGCACAAGATGGAGCCCTAGATGTTTTGAGAACTACCGATAGATCCAAAGTCCCGTTAGTCCGAACATGCAATGCTCCCGTGCTTGCGGTTAGGTTTAGGTTTGCTCCCGTGCTTGCGGTTAGGTTTAGGTTAGGGTTAGAGATAGGGATAGTAATTTCGGAACAATGAACCTTCTGACTAATGACACGGCACCGATGTTTCACATTTCCCACTCCACACCCCTGGCTGCCGGACTATAGATCTCCAGTTATTAAAGTCCTTCCTTATTCACTTGATTTCAGATCGGAGTCCAGACTGCAGGTGAAGACGAACTCTCCAGACTCATAAGAACTACAATACCCATGATGTATCACTCCCAGGTGAAGATGAACTCTCCAGACTCAGCCAGGGACGTTTCTATTAAACAGGAAGCTGAAGACATTTCTATTAAACAGGAAGCCGAAGACGTTTCTATTAAACAGGAAGCTGAAGATGTTTCTATTAAACAGGAAGCTGAAGACGTTTCTATTGAACAGGAAGCTGAAGATGTTTCTATTAAACAGGAAGCTGAAGACGTGTCTATTAAACAGGAAGCTGAAGACGTTTCTATTAAACAGGAAGCTGAAGACGTTTCTATTAAACAGGAAGCTGAAGACCAGCCACACCTCAGTAAGTTTCATGTTCTCTTCCTTTCTTTAATATGTTCTGTTCTGTGGGGCTGCCACAATATCTTATTTTCACTGTACAATAACAATGGCAAGTTCCTGAAGAAACAATGTGGGCTGGCTGCAAGCCAAAACATTGTAGTATAAATTAGTGATGGGAGATTAATGGCAAACACATCGGTATTGGCCGATTTGAATTGTTTTTAGATTAATCGGCATCAGTTTGATTAATGATGATTTAATCGGTTCGATTAATTGGTCTGTATTTACAAATAAACAAGCCCAAAGTAACAGCTTGATCAGATCTACAAGCTCACAATATTAATTATTAAATATAACAGTGTTTAAGTTAAAACTGACTTGCCTAAGCCTGCAGTGCAGAAACCCTGTTACATGTATTTTTCAGAATGGATAAAATAATGATCATTTTTCGATACAGAATGAGATCATATCGATATCAGTTATCGGCCATAACGGTAATTAATTACATTGGATATCGATATCGTCCAAAATGTCTCATCGGCACATCCCTAGTATAAATAGTAGGCTACAAATTCGACTTGGTATCTCTGTCTGTGTGTTGTGTGGTTGAGGGTTAGTTCACTAAGTATAGTGTTTAAGTACAGAGGGTGTATATTTGCCTCCTCCGGCTAATCAGATTGTGAGCACCTGTTTCCATTCTCCTAATTGTCGTCCGTTACACACCTCCTTGCATAGCTGATGGTCAGGGGGTGGAGGGGGTATGGGAGGCAGGAGTGATGGGTGTGGGGAGCTCCTCCTGGCTCAGGGGGTGGAGGGGTATGGGGGGCTGGAGTGATGGGTGTGGGGTACTTCCCCTGGCTCAGGGGGTATGGGGGTCAGGAGTGATGGGTGTGGGGTGCTCCCCCTGGCTCAGGGGGTGGAGGGGTATGGGGGTCAGGAGTGATGGGTGTGGGGTGCTCCCCCTGGCTCCAGTGATCTTGTAGATAAGATATTCCCAATTGTTTACACCAGAGGTTCCCAACCGCCGGTACATGTCCCACTGGTACGCGAGAAGGGAATCCCATATCCCAAGTTTTCCCGAGCGTCACCAGAACCTTTTCCAAAGTTGACTCTGTCAGGTTGAATGAAAATACTAAGGATTCGTCATCCACGCGTCACTGACTGTGGTTTTTAAACTGCTTCGAGTCCGTGTTACTTCCGTGTTGCGTAGCATAACAGTGACGTCACTGTCGAATCCTTTGTATATTTACAGTTCACGTGTGTTCAGAGCAGCAGCAGCGGAACAACAACAAGCTGTAGCCTATTTTGTCACGCTTGAGCTAATGAAACATGGTACGGGGTTATTATTTTAACAAAATGTAACCCAGCTTTACCTGAGTGCTGCATGTTTAATCAAAGTTTTCCACGTGTCCAAAGTAATTTCTGAAAAAAGACAAGAGACAGCCTAACCCTATTTTAATCCTACTATCCTTGTTGATATAAAGCCATGTAGGTCAACGATATGACATTATGTTGATATAATATTATAGCAGCGCAGCAGGTAGGCTACTTAGGCCAGTCAAGGGTCTTCCCCGTGGGTTAGGTTTTGGTATGCTGATGCGCATCCCCCCCCGTTTGCCCCAGACACACAGGCAGACAGATTCACAGTCTCACAGATACATTTACAGACATGCTATTCTTGTTGATATAACAGCCATTTAGGTCAATGAAATCTCACAAACTGCTGTAGCGATGGTAGCTTAAGGAATCTATGTAAAAGACTGGAAATATTTTACTTATATTGTTAAGCTAACATCAGTCCACATTTCAAGCTTTCATTGTCAGAAGTGCTTCTGTTTCATAACGTCATGCTCTGAGTGGCATGACTAATTTACTTCCAAATCAGAGCCCAGGTGAGAAGTATCATGTTTTTTAAATTGTTTCAGAATTTCATGATTCAAATGAAATATTTGCTCTAACATCTTTATTAATTTTGGTGTTAAAGTAACAATATATTACTTCACACTAGAAGTAGGTCGGGAGTGGCTTATTGTCAGTATCATCCGGTAACACGCAGGAGGCTATCGCCGTCACAATGCGCTAGACACCTGGGAGATGGATTCTGAGGTGGAGCGCCACACCTACCATCAGCTACCAGTACTTCCTGCACGACTTGCTGCACCAAGCCGTGCTACTCATACACTGAGTTGGCGGTGCCCGGGATCGAACCCATGACCTTTAAGGCGAGAGCTCTGCCGACTGAGCTACCCGGACACAAAACTTCTTCACATTACTTTCTTTGTATTTTGCTAAAATCTTTCAGAACAGTAATAACCTGTAGTTAGTAACGGTTTAGTCTTGGTAGTTAGTAGGTAATTTTGTACATGGAAGAAAAATGGATTTACATTTTAGGAATCCAGTGTTGACCATCATGTTATGTTTCTGCTCCTAGACATCCTGCACATAGTTGTGTATAAAGAGGAGGTTTCTCCTGAACAGGAGAGGAGCCCCAGTCTGCTCCAGGAGGAACCAGAGCCTCCACACATTAAAGAGGAACAGGAGGAGCTTAAAGAGGAACAGGAGGAGCTACTTCAAAGACCAGAGCAACCTGTTGGGTCAACGTTGACCTTACTAGCAGTGAAAGGTGAAGAAGAAATTGATGATGATGAAGAAGAACACATATCTTCCCACTGCTCTGAGATTGAAGTTAAACTTGAATCTGACACTGAAGTCACTGAAGACAGTGATGATTGGGAGGAGACCAGTGAAGACGATGATGACGAACGGCGTGACAAGAGTTTCAGTTACTCAGGTTCCCTGAAGAAGCACCAGCTTGTCCACACTGGAGAAAAACCTTTTAACTGTAAACATTGTGACAAGAGTTTCAGTCAGTCAGGTAACCTGAAGGATCACCTCCGTGTCCACACTGGAGAAACACCTTTCCAATGTAAACATTGTGACAAGAGTTTCAAGATTTCAAGTGTTCTGAAGAGACACCTTTGTGTCCACACTGGAGAAAAACCTTTCCAATGTAAACATTGTGACAAGAGTTTCAGCAGGTCAGGTGAACTGAACAGACACCAGTATGTCCACACTGGAGAAAAACCGTTCCAATGTAAACATTGTAACAAGTTTTTCAAAAATTCAAGTCATCTGAAGTCACACCAGTATGTCCACACTGGAGAAAAACCTTTTAACTGTGAACATTGTGACAAGAGTTTCAGTCACTCAGGTAACCTGAATCATCACCTCCGTGTCCACACTGGAGAAAAACTTTTCCAATGTAAACATTGTGACAAGAGTTTCAGTATGTCAGGTAACTTAAAGCAACACCAGTATGTCCATACTGGAGAAAAACCTTTCCAATGTAAACATTGTTTCAAGAGTTTTAATGCATTATCTTCCCTGAAAACACACGAGCGTATCCACACTGGAGAAAAACCTTTCCAATGTAAACATTGTGACAAGAGTTTCAATCAGTCAGATACCCTAAAGACACACCTTCGTGTCCACACTGGGGAAAAACCTTTCCAATGTAAACATTGTGACAAGGGTTTCAGGAATTCAACTCGCCTAAAGACACACCAGCATGTCCACACTGGAGAAAAACTTTTCCATTGTAAACATTGTGACAAGAGTTTCAGTCAGTCAGGTAACCTGAAGGATCACCTCCGTGTCCATACTGGAGAAAAACCTTTCCAATGTAAACATTGTGACAAGGGTTTCAGGAATTCAACTGGCCTAAAGAGACACCAGCATGTCCACACTGGAGAACAACCTTTCCAATGTAAACATTGTGACAAGAGTTTCATAAATTCAAGTCATCTGAAGAGCCACCTTCGTGTCCACAGTTCTCACAGGACAATAAAAATATGTCCACTTTAAACGGTGTGACCTAAATAACTCTTGCTAAGACACCATTGCATTCACACCATGGGGTAAAAAGAAATTAAGTTTCCACTATGTGTTACTGTCTGTCTTGTATTATGGAGACATAATCTATAGACATGCAGCAGCATCCACTCTTAAAATCCCTAGACTCATCGATTAGATTTATTACGGGTGATAGCTATGATAATACTCACCAATGTATCTTATATAAAAAGGTTGGATGGTCCTCCCTGACAGAGAGACGAAAACTACATTGGCACCTGTTAGCTCTGAAGTTAGCAAAAGTTAGCTCTGATCTTGCTTTTGGCTTCTTTGGCCCTAATACATGGAATGACCTTCAAACGACATTGAAACTGACATTGGTACCCTTAACACTTAGAACGCCATTGGCCAAGATCTACGTCAATTAAAGCTTATTATTTAATAAAACCCTCAACGCTGTTGCCGTAGATCAATGGCAATTGCACTTTTATAGTGCTTTCGATCGATCAAGCCATAATGCTATACTTACGTTAGCATCTGGTTGTTGCTGGTTCTCTCAATAACAGGATCGCAGCATGAAAATCATTGTGGCCATAATTACCCACCCGTTTGACTTCCTAGTTTATGTTCAGTACCGGTAGTTTGGAAATGTGGCTTTTCAAAATAAGAGTTAAATTGGAAAATGCTGGTGTGAATTAGTAAGTGTTAATTCGTTTTAAGATCTTGGTGAGCATACAGATCTCCACAATATGTAACTGTTTCAAAATTTGTCTTGGCTTTTTATTTGTAAACATATGTAATTCACGTGTATATCTTTTTTCTTTTCCTGATCTTCTGATGTATTGTGATGTTTTTTCTATATGATATTGTATTACTCGACGACACTGAAAATGAGTTTGATTACTCAGTGTAATTGAGAGAATAAACAACACTTGAATGAATGAAAAATGAGCTCACTGGGAGGATCAAATTAAACAGCTGTATGTTCGTAGGGAGGTCGATAGACAAGGACAATGTTATGGATTATTATACAGCTCCTACATTTAAAAACAAATATGGGTCAATTCTCCTTCTACAGCACGGCGACCCAGGCGTCATGGAATGTGATGTGTGATGTGATAAGAGCACCCCTCACTTCACACAAAGTGTGATTGTTGTCGTTCCGCTATTATGAATTGATTGCATAGGACCTGAATGGAAACAAGACCTCAAGGACTGTTTTTGTGTTCTCCCTTTTGGAATCAGTGTTTGACTGAACTCTGTTGCTGTTTTACATTCATGTCTAATAAACTATTCAATCAATCCTGTCAATAGAGGCCTCCATTATCCTGATCTTTTGTTTGTTATGTTAAAAACCCTTAAAGGACAACTTTGGGTTTTTCAACCAAGGTTCATGTTTTAGGTTATTAGAGAAAGTATTTTGGCAGGGGGCGGGGGCATTCGAACAAGAGGGTAAATGTATTTGTTTTACCAAATTGCACAGGGATTTCTTAATTATTGTCCTACTAGACCCCAGGAAATTGCATCTGGCCACAAAAGATCACAGGATCTATTGAATGTCAAGAGGGAAACTGACATTCTGGAAAACAGTGGATTTTATTCCAAATACTATTACTACTGTTATTGAAATGTTAGCCCATGTCCGAATATAAACAGCTTCGATGTAGTATTTTTATTTATTTATATATTTATCATCGGCTAATACCAATAATGCATTTTAAGGCCAACATCGACCCATACCGATTTGATAAAATATTGTCCATCCCTAGATAAAATACTTGAATGGAAAATGTCTTGAAATACAAAATAAATTAAGTAAAACAATGTTGAGTGTTCAACAGTCTGGCTGAACCTTTACCTAACCCAACTCCTGTCACATCTACTACACTTCCCCATGGGAAAAATTCCCCATGGGATTCGCTGTATAGGAATGCAAGTCATTCTTTTATTCTTCTTGTTTATTAGACTACAGGTGCTATTTGTCTTTCTATAGGTTTTAAGTTTCAATACTATTTAAATCAGTATAGTGGCTGCAGTTAGACAGTTTTATTCGGAATGAATACACTTCTATTCAGAAATGCTCATGTAAACACCTCAATTGGAATAGAATATTCCATTCCGGTCTGACCCGAATGAATTTGGGTTTGGAGGGGTTGTATATACCGTTTGAATCGGTATATAGCCTACCAATCGGAATTGACCATATAAACACTTTATTCCGAATGCTCCTGTCTGTTTGGAATACATGCATTATTTTGCACATGTCCGTCCTTAGTAGCCTAGTGCTGTCTGTCAGAATTGGCCAAAAATCATCTCTAAATCGACCCCGCATTCAACCAGTGTGCGCACCGTGCGCTACTCGGCGCAGAAAGAGGGTTTTCGTCACAGTGAATGAGTTACAACATGTTTCAAAGCTTCATAATAATTGCGGAAAAACATGACATTCGGCATAATGAGTAGCTATAGCCTACTTTCTACTTTAAATATATCTTGATGCCAATACTTTTTACTTTTGCCATAAATGAGCGTGCCTGGTTTCATAGACTTAGTGTTGCTCTCTCTCTCTCTCTCTCTCTCTCTCTCCATTTATTATTATAATAACCATGAGCGGTTGGGTGTTTATGTATTGTTATTTATTATTATAACGACCATGTGCGAATGCGCGATGACGTCATCGTACCTACATGAGAAATGTGACAAGTAGGGCTAGCTCGGTTCAGCACCATGGAGAGCGCCATAACCAAAACCTATTTGCGTTCGATCAGATCACTGCAGGCTACAGCTGCTGTTACTTAGGCTACTTATAACTAAGTGCTGTTCAGTGTTCATTAAATACTTCCACCTCAGAAACATCAACCGCCTTCGCCCCTCCCTAACTCCCCACAGTGCCGCTATCCTGGTTCACTCTCTTGTCACTTCCCGCCTGGACTACTGTAATTCCCTTCTCTTTGGTCTCACCCACAAACTCCTCCATAAACTCCAACTAGTCCAGAACGCTGCTGCCCGTATCGTCACCAGAAGCAGAACCCCTGTCATCAGTCACATCACGCCTGTTTTACACCAACTCCACTGGCTCCCCATCAAATACCGTATCAACTTCAAAATCCTTCTCCACACATTCAAGGCCATCCATAACCTCGCCCCCCCATACCTGTCTGACCTCGTCCACGTCAACATCCCCAGCCGGTCTCTCAGGTCTGCCTCCTCCCTCACCCTGAAGGTCCTCCCAGCCCGTCTCTCCACCATGGGCTCAAGAGCCTTCAGCAGCTCTGCCCCTCACCTCTGGAATTCCCTCCCCCCTGACATCAGAAACATGGACTCATCACCATTTTTCAAACCCACCTCAAAACCCACCTGTTTAGGCAGGCCTATGACTCGGTGTGACCTTCTGCTGCAAGCTGTGCCCTAGTTTTATTTGTTCCTGCTTTTTAACTGTGTTCTTGTACTGCTTTTAATCTGTACGGCGACCTTGAGTGCCCTGAAAGGCGCCTTATAAATAAAATGTATTATTATTATTATTATTATTATTAAATACAATATTCAATTAATTATTTATATTCATATAATTAATATTAAATACAAACCATAATCATTTTAAAATTGCTAAATATAAAAATGAATGGTCATGACTCATAAGTTCATAAAGCATAATTAATAATAATTTGATAAATAAAAGATTGGTTCATAGTTGATTTCATGGAAGGTTAAAAATGTAAAACATGTGATTAAAACATTTGGAACGAAAGTTATCTGTCTGTCAGTACTCAGTAACATACTGGACCTCTATTAGATTGATACATGTCATGTCACTCATAAGCCAGGTGAAGTATAGGCTAAACCTGTTTGATGAAGCTCATTAAACTTGCTTAATGTGATAACGCACTGCTAAAAGGATTTAAAGACGTCTGAAGCAGACTATCAAAAGGACATAAGGCAGGGGTCATTCAACAGGGGTTCCGGGACCCCTAGGGGGTCCTCTGAGTTACTACAGCGGGACCGCCAAGTCTTTTTGTGACATGATATATTTTTTTTTGATTAACCGCTTGAACCCTAAAGCAGTGGTTCTCAAACTTTTTCATGTCAAGGACCCCCAAATTGACAAGATATGCCAGGGACCCCCATAAGAGAAGAGTTTGTACGGCTAGCAGTGATTCTCAACCTTTTTAATTTCAAGGACCCCCAGTTTGACATGCATTAGGGCTACGGACCCCCATTTAACTCATTCATCGCTTTTAAGAAGTGCCAAAAAGTCCCTAAGCGCCAGTCTCTATACATTTTTTTATTTAATTTAAATTTTCCTTTTTTTGTTTAAAAAAAAAAAAAAAAAAAAGATTTTTTTTTTTTTTTTTTTTTGGTCCAATGTTATACCCGTCTGAAAAAGACGACAAAGACGTCGTTGGCGCTGTGGGAGTTGCTAAAAAAGAGGTCAATTAGGTCGTTGGCAGACATTGAGTTAATGACATTTCCATCACTTGGACAGCAATTTATATTGTAAAATCTATGTCAATTTAACTCTGAGAGTGTACCATTTGTACACTCTCAGAGTTACAGACCCATAAGGGTCCATTTGGTGCCTAATCTATCATTTAGCTGGGGACCCCCTGAACTCCCTCAAGGAACCCTGGGGACCCCACTTTGAGAACCAATGCCTTAAAGCATCCCTTTTCTGAGGAGAACTTTGGCCAAATATAGCAGATCTACAGGCTCACAACAACGCCTCGCACTGCAAGGGTTGTTGTATATAGTAGATCTCCTATTTTTGGCAAAAAAGAGCAAATAAAGTTTAATCTGAAAACCCAATTTTATACAATATAGGGGCTTCATGAATATACTGCTTCATCTCTCTCAACTAGGGGGTCCGTGGCCTGCAAAACGTTGAAGACCCCTGTTCTAAGGACTTTCAAAGAATCAATAACCTATTTTCCATATCAAGCAGCCAAGGAACGAGGTATATTATATATATATAATTAGTTAATTTTAATCTAAATATAGATTACTCGATATTATTCAATTTACTAATTTATTAAATAATTCATAAATGTAAATGTAACTATATTCATACTTGAGATAACTTACGACTTATTCATAGTCTTTTAACAAACGTATTACCTTTTAAATCAAAATTCTGCTAATCTTCTGCAAATGTATGTCTTAGGAATAAATCAGTTAAATGCCAATGAAAGTGCGTTGACATTGAAGAATGAAGTGAAAAGCCTTGTTACTTACTGTATGTTATACACTATGCTGTTAATCAAAAATAAACATAATTTATGTTTAGCCAACTTATAATAACACGATCAAAAACAGAGGCAGTTGTAAATATTTTAATACAGGTCAAAAATACATACATCAACATATTTCTGCATAAACAAGTGCTCAATATTATATATGATATATAATATCAATATTAATATTACATCATGTCTTGCAGATTTTTTGCCTATATTGAATACATTCAACTATAAAGTGCTGTTTCACTTCTTGAGGAACACTTGACCTAAGAATTTGAGTCACAGTAACATTTGAACAATTTCCCTGTTGGGCAGAAATCTTGTATACATGTCCAAAACAATAAAACTGAATGTCTTCTAATGGATCCAATGTAGTTATAATGTAGTCGCAAGCTCTTGTTAGTACTTTTCATTGATTCAATATTTATAAAACCCTTAACCACATTCTACCTGGTGTCATTGTCATGGGTCATGTCAATAGGCGACAATTTAGAATATTTGTTATATATTTTGTTTGTTGAAAATAATTATAATACCAAATAGATCTTTGCTGTTTTCACTATTTTACTTTGTCACACAAGGTAAAAAATAATATGAAAACATATAAAGTTGAGTGGACAAACAAGGTTTCTGCCCAAGGATATGTAATGTACATACATATGTAAAAAATAAAAAAATAAATGCAAGCAATAACAATTGTAAGGCAATTAATGACATCCTAATGAGTCATAAAAAAACTATGGATATGTCAGTATCTGTCAATGTCTAATCACTCTATGTAGACCCCCAATAGTAAAACTGTGCATTAGTCTGTTACAACTTTTAACATCACACCAACCCCTCAACTACAAAATAAAATAGTAAAAAAAATCCAGACCTTTCAAGAAGAATGTAATAGCTGTTGAAATTGGTTCAAATGTCCACATCAATACTAATTAAAACATTTTTGCTCTACAATGAGCCATAAAGCCTCCAGATCAGTGAGTTTACTGTACACCACATACAGTATAACAGCTGTTTATCAGTACAAAGCACCTGATTGTGTATTCTTCTTGAAAGCTCTAATAACTATATTAATTTTTTAGTTAGATTTTCTTTTACAGTTTATACATTTCAGGTATCAGGATTTTTAAAATGCTGTTATACAAATTAAATGCATCATGATTAAATAAATGACAATTTGAATTGAATGTCAATAAATCCATTACAATGAAAATGATGAGTGAGTAAGTGCAACAAGCTAACCCCCACGTCCAAAAAAGTAGATAAATGACAGAGTTACAATTTGGGGGTCCCTGAGACCTTGAGACCCCCAAAGACTCCCCCGGGGACGCGACACGATTCAAATGAGACCACCCCCATCCAAAACGGTAGAGAAATGACAGAGTTACAATTTGGGGGTCCCTGGGGGCCCCCCAACCTTGAGACCCCCAAAGACTCCCCCGGGGACGCGACACGATTCAAATGAGACCACCTCCAAAACGGTTGAGAAATGACAGAGTTATCATTTGGGGGTCCCTGGGGGCCCCCCAACCTTGAGACCCCCAAAGACTCCCCCAGGGACGCGACACGATTCAAATGAGACCACCCCCATCCAAAACGGTTGAGAAATGACAGTTACCATTTGGGGGTCCCTGGGGGCCCCCCAACCTTGAGACCCCCAAAGACTCCCCCGGGGACGCGACACGATTCTAATGAGACCACCTCCAAAATGGTTGAGAAATGACAGAGTTACCATTTGGGGGTCCCTGGGGCCCCCCCCAAAAAAATAAAAAATAAAATAAAATTAACTTTAAATTAAAAAAAAAAAAAAATCCGTCCAGGCCGACCCTTTAAACCACCGGCCGGCCCTTTTAACCACCCGCCGGCCGGCCTTAACCACCGGCCGGCCCTTTTAACCACCGGCCGGCCCTTATAACCACCGGCCGACACTGTTTACCGCCCGGGATGCCGGCCGGTAAAAATGGATTCTGCCCTCCCTCCAATTTTGTATGGACGGACGAAGAGGTGGAGATGCTACTACACACAACTTTAGACTATAAAACTTCCAAAACTCTGGAGAATGTAGATTGGGAATCTGTCCAGTCCAAATGGGCTGATATCGCCGCGGAGTTTATCCAGCAGTACCAGGCGAGTGAACCTGGATCACTCACAACAAAAGCATACCCACACGACAAAACGACTATTTCCAAAAACCAAATAGCTGCAAAGCTCAAAGCGACAAGAGGGAAATATAGACAGGCTGTAGATAGTCAGAAGAGGAGTGGACATGGACGTGTGGTCAGTCTTTACTTTGAGCTGTGCAACCAAATCTGGGGAGGGTCGCCAGCTACTACAGCTATAGAGGCAGCCGTTGAATCAGCTGAACTGAACGGTGACAGCCCTAGCCCTAGGCCTACTACTGGAAACAATCCAGACTCCCCGGTCGCCGCCAGTACAACTTCTGACAATCCGGGCTCCAGCCAGGCGACAAACTTCGGGAGGCGGAGAACCATGCTCCAGGTATGTTCATTTATATGTCATTTAGCATAGTGTAATAACTGTAACTTACAAAGTCACACGCGCCCGCACTCTCTCTCTCTCTCTCTCTCTCTCTCCCCCCACACACACACACACACACACACACACACACACACACACACATTGGGTGCGTTCGAAAATGCGCACCGGGAGCACACTTGCCTATATTAGTTTGCATTGCACAGTGCGCTCAGTGGGCTATTTCCGAACGTGCCCAATGTTGCTCCTCAGTCATCTGTCGGTATACATAGGCTACTCTATAAAGTCCGACCTATATTATACAGTTGTGAGTCAAGGTTACATGTCCATTCCATACCATTTAGCACTTTTTAATTTAGGCTTGGTCTGTGCATATATGTCTTCTTTTAAAGCACAGCTCAAGACATACTTCTACACTCTTGCTTTTAGTTGAGCTTTTCAAATTCTTCTTGTTATTCATGTCCTCACTGTATTGCATTACTGGCACTGCTATTATATGTCCTTGCTTTTTTGCTGCATTTCATATCATAAGGTGCTATACAATGAATTGATGAATATTTTCCCTCTGCTCCCTCTTTTCAAGGAACACCTCAACACCCATAAAGGGGACAGGCTGAAGAGGAAACTCCGGGTGGATATGCAGCAGGCAGACCTGGATGTCACAATGAGAATCGTCGATATTATGGAGGAGGCAGAGAGGCGCAACACTGAAAGACTTGATAGGATAGCTGATGCTCATCAAAGAATGAGCAACAGTTTTGAAATCCTCGTCACGCATCTAACTTCCCTGCCAAAAAGGCAAAAACTACAGCAATTTGTGTCTTTAAAGAAAAGCCCAGGGGCTCACAGCTGACTGAGCGTGAGTGGCTCCTCGGCGAAAACTAGAGTTCTCAACAGTCGAAACTGCATCCAGCGTAGAAGCAGTCCATGCTGCAGAACCCTTTAATGTCGTCATCAGAATAAAAGGAGAGTAGCTGCCCTCTATGTCCAGTCCCATTGTAGCCTATTCGGCATTTATACATAGACAGGCACTGTCGGCATGTGCCAATCTGTAATGGCACCCTGTACTTCTCTGTGTAACTCTCTGAATGATCATTCCAGTTCACCACACCTGATGAGAAAAGAGCAGACGACTCATGAACATGGGTTAAATGCAAATAGCTCATTTCACGGTGTATGCAAATATACAGTGACAAACTTGTAGATAGAACCTTTTCAATCCATGATAAATCTAGAGGTCAAGACACAATTCAAATAAAGTCCATAGCTTGTTAGTTGCAGCCGCGAAATACTCTAAATTCTAGTTGCATGCGTGTGTGTGTGTGTATATATATATATATATATATATATATATATATAGTTTTTTTAAATAACCATTTATATCTGCAAAGTGTTTGTTTCATAAACATTCACATGTTATTAGCATATAAAGTGAATGGCACATAGAGTAGCAAAGCAACATGCAAAGTGAGTTTAACATTGTTTAATGCAATGACTTTTCTGTGTGGATGTATGGGCTGTCAAGGCCAGAAAGTAGTTTTTTGCCACTCAGTTGGCATTCCTGCATAACTTCCTGGTTTGATGTCACACACATACCCTCTATTTGTTGAGATTCTCATAACCGTCTTGTCACCTACGCAACTGCTGGGAAATGAACAGAGTGTGCGCAAGGGGCAAGTCTTCCCAACTCTAGGTTCAATAAATTAAATTTAGAGTTGCTTGCAAAAAGCTTTGTTGGAACTGTCCTTATACAAGGCAGAATGTGAGACACTTACTGTCAAGCCAGGCAAAGTGTGCTTCCTTCAAAAACTTTCTCCTTCTCAGCACCTTCCAGAAACGTCTGCAAACTAGAGATAGTGTGCGGACTGCAGCGAGGCCATGTTCAAGCACCACAGGGCCAAATATCTTCCTTAGCACGCTGCTTGGCAGCTGTGAACATACAATGAGTAATTACAAATCAAATTGTAATAACCTTGTAACAAGGACAGTAAGGACGTTTCATTCTATAACCATCATCACATTTGTGTCCTGTAGATAATACTGTATTGTATGTAGTTATTGTCTAAATATCAGATTCTGCAACTGCAAGAGAATTGTTTAGATGTGTTTCACAGAAAAATATAGCTACTTGCCTGCAACATGCTAAATCCATTGGCCAGTCCCTCCAGATTGACTCTCTTGAGTCTCTCTTCATCACAATCAGAATCGGGATCCGAATCCACTGGCTCCTCCAGGTACAACAGATAGAGACAATGTTTCAAAATCGATGCAGAACTACTTGGCAAAGAAATTATGTGAAACATGTGGATATGGCAGAGTTTGTAAGGGTACATTTATGAATATGGATATAAATAAAAATGTGAACACATGGACAAACCCGCACCTAGACATGAACACAGAATACACACATTTAGTGACAGACCAAGTGTAGCGATTAGGCATGTGGAAAATAATCGATACGTATCGATACATCGATTATGACGTGCGCGATGCGAGTGAATCGGTTCATTCACTGTGTGTCGGTAGAATTGACGGGTGAAATCTCGATGGATCGTTCGCGGAGTGCTTGTATCGGTAAAATCCGTGGTTGCACTGTTTTTTCATGGTAAATTTCACCCTATCCTGTGTTTCCGAGGCGCATTCAACGTACCATCAGAAAGGAAGAAAAAAAAAGGTCTCTCGCGAGTCGCAGCACAGACACAGGGCGCGTTCGGAAATAGCGCACTGAGCCCACTGTGCAATGCAAACTAATAGGAGAGTGTGCTCCGGTGTGGTATTTCCGAACGCGCCCACAGTCAGTGAACAGAAGCTACCGTACGACGGTGCAGAGGGTGCTTCCCGCAGAGGAGACACGTTGAGAACAGACAGACTCAGACTATAATAGCACCCGCGACTAACAGAAGTGAGCCCCACGCATTAAACAAGAAGCACCACCTTTACTCTTTAGCTTTATAAAATAGCTGTCCGAGTAGCTTTGTCCGTCGATCAGTTGACTTTTCACTGTAGCGCTGCGTGCTGGACTGCTGGTAATGAGCCACACTCCACAGCTGTGCTTGCTGATTATCCGACGCAAATCTGTGTATTTATAACGTTAATAATACATGCAGGCCAGGGTCTTCAATGTTTTTCAGGTCAAGCCAAGGACCACTTAGCTGAGAGTGAGAGATCAAGTAGGGACCCCCATATAGGCAATTATATTATAAAACTGTTGCAGATTAAACTAGACATAGACTTGTTTGACAGCACTACAAGTGTGACCTGTAATTTTTGTTTTGTTTATTTGTTTCTTTTCTATTTATATGTTGGTAACATTAATTGATGAACGATAGGCTATTACATTTTAATCTCTTGAAACCTCTATACTCAAAACCTCAAATTGACCTTTGAGATATAATAATTATACTATAGCCTATGATTATTAGTAATCTAACAATTCCACAATAACCAGCAGAGAGCAGACCCTTTGTTTACTTACAGAATTCTATAAGTTGGGTTGTTTGAGATGCAGAGCTATAATACTATTACCTACAGTAAAACAATAAATTGCTTTGAATTTAAATGTAATGCATTTTTACATGTTTTGGGAAATTAATAGAGCTTTAATATAAATCCTTTCTATTGTGATGAATCGCCATCAAATCGTATCGGTAGAGGGGTGAATCGCATCGTATCGCATTGATTTGAACTAAATGGTTATCGCATCGCATCGCATCGGGAAGAGGGAGAATCGTATCGCATCGTATCGCCAGGGGATTCCATGTATCTCTAATGTATCGTATCGCTGGCAGTGCATCGAGATGCGTATCGAATCGTGAGATGAGACGAGATTCACATGCCTAGTAGCGATATGTAATGAAAATAAATTAAACCCCTCTTTTTAGTTCTTGTGAAAATTGCTAAATAGAACACACAGATACTTAGTATTGATACAATCGATTATTTTCATTGCCAAATGATTAGATACCAATTATTTGCATTGAAAAACACAATACAAAGTCAATGTTGCTGTCACATTTAGATATTTTTCGATTCTTGAAATTAATAGATTTAATTAATGTAATTTCCTTCATCACAGGAGATTCCTATTGAGAATTGAAATGTTCAGTCAATCACCGATACCTATAACACATTCTGTTTTCTGTCTTGCTTTTCCTCCTATTCTATGTGCAGTAGGGGTGAAACAATAAATTTGAACAGCAATATGACACAACAACACTAACCCACACTACATCCTCGCTCCACTTCTTTGCGTAGCAGTGTTCTTCTGCTGGTGTCTAACAAAATTTAAAACAATAGAACCGTTATATCTATGAGGTAGGACTTAGAATAGAACATTTGTGTTGGATTTAATTTACAATGCAATATAATTAATTATTAATTTCATTAATTATAAATCATGCTGATCTCAAAGACTAAGGCCATACTCAATGTTTGAGATTTAAGAAAACTAAAAATGCAAGACCTGTATGCAGCATTTCAGGCCAATTGAGACAGTTTACGAAAGTGGAAATCCATAATCTATACATTTAACATTACTATACTCATTTTAAATTAACAATGCACTTCAACATTAGTTAACTATAAAGTGTTTGAAGCAACTGCGTGCATTAGTAATATATGGTAACAGTATGCATTATTAATCTATGGTACTAAAGTGTTTGAATTGTATTTCAAACTGACCACTTCAGGCAGCTTCCGGCGTCTTGCCAGCTTAAAAACTGGAGCCTGGTCACCTCTCAGGAGAGCTCTGCACTGCTCCGTCCAGTGTGCAAAAACCTTTCCATGCCTTGAAAAGCCAATTGGACATCATTTTAGTTACATTTGCCTCGTCATGCTGTAGTACTCAAAACTGCAACTACTTGGCCAGCAAGATGAGATGTCACGGTGTCAAACAGAAACTAAGCAAATGACTCAGTAACTCATGTCAGCCCCCTCCTAAATCCATTGTCACCAGTTAACAAATCTGTTAAACACAAAGTACCCATCCGTCACTTAAACCAAACAGCTTCTGTAAGTTCTTAGAGGAATTTTATCATACCTGTCAAGCTCAAAGGTCTCCACAAGGAGCAGGCACCACCACTTCCTTAGGACAGGCATATCTTTCTAAAATAAGTGTCAAAAGTAGTTGAAATGCTCAATTAAATTAAAAAAATAATTGGCCACCATAATAATCCAAGACAAATTAAAAGAAGAAGAAACTCACCATAGTATAATCAAATGGCGCATCTAACGCAATGTACAATGTAGCCTGAAAATACAACACTTGTGTTTAGAACATCACTTCTGAACTGAACTGGGTCAACATATTTATTCCATTTAATTGACACTTCTCACCATCAGCATGAATATGCCACAGTCCTATCCAACTGGTTGCTTCGGGAAACCCTGAAATATTTGAAGACGGAAATACCCATAAGGACCTTTCTGGCAACAAAAACAATATACAGACAGTAAGTAAAGTTACGACAGCAAAAATACCTCTAGGTCATGGCCAGTCTTCTCAACCCACTCCCCCGGAACAATCTTCTTCGCAAGATCTCTGTATTGATTAGGTCAACAGCAGTTAGAAAAACTGAAAAACTAAGGGGGCAAAAACTGAACATGAACTTTACTAATAAGCATGCACATGTCACATAGACCATACTGAACACAGTCACAAGAGCATGCACACCAAATCCACCACCAGGAGACAAACGGTCATTCGAAACTGACCGGGAATGCACACAGCAGCACAACAGCTGCGAACAAGTGGCTCATATGCCTTTAAGAAAATAATTTAGCTTTTCTGCCGTCATAGATAGCTTTAAGTTGCCCAGACAACTAGGCCAGCCATTTTTGCAAACAAGGAGGCCACATGACTCCTGAACATGCATTTCACTTTTTCCATCTCTTAACCTCAAAATATGAAAAAAGGGAACCCGCACACTCATATGCTCCAAAGGATACATTAAACTTAACATTATTTTATTTATAACTAAATAAGGCTTAAAAGGTGCAACATATATGAGGTGTGAATGGTCAGTGACATCTGTCACACTCTGTACTGAGTGCGGGTAGAATATGCCATAGGTACTGGAATTAGTCCTCAAAAAGTCACAGAAAAAATCCCCAGGTACTCAAAAATACTCCCAAGAAATACTCAAAATACTAAAAAAGACTCAAAAATACCCTAAAGTTACTGAAAACGTTTTCCACTTAGTTGGAATATATTCAAAAGTATTGACAAAGTCAGTGGTGCAATCAAATTGCTTTTATTCACCTCAATAGTGTCCAGTGAGAAAAATGGCGGTAGTTTCCGTCAAACAAAATACACCTAAACTGGCCAGGTGGGCTACAGGTCTTCTCTCTCCAGGATCAGCCCTTCAATGACTCCTGGGCAGTGGCAGGTTTCCTCCTTATAAAGGCCAGGCCCCTCCCACTACTAGACCAATCCATCCCTGTCTGAAACTTAAGTTACATCCCAGTCTAGCCCATGTCCAAAGACAATATATAACTCGCAAAATGGTACAAATGCCATGTAGTCTAACAATAACAATATTGACCATATTACTCAAACAAGCACTTAGATAATAACAATAATCTTCTCTTTAACAAAACCCCACAGTTGGTATGGTCCACTCATGGACCAATCATATAAGGCCCCCTCCATATAAGGCCGCCTGAGTCACTCCTCAGTGCTTTGCCTCTGCCCAGAAGTCAGGGAATACTGTGGTAAAACAAAGAAACAAAAGTCATACCCTTGATACACACAATAGTGAATAATAAAGAAAATAAACAATACATGTGGCAAACAGCACAGGAACAATGTTAAACCAGTTTGCGTGTGTGCACTCACCAAACTAATGAACAGGGCCCTGGCTATTGTGTCATGGTGTATTGTAGTGGAGTGTTATAAGTGTGATCATTGTGATGTGCTGTTAGTGGCAGGGTGAACTGCCACAACATCAGTAGTGTAAAGTGTGTATGGCTGTGTGAACATGGACTGTATGTGCAAGTGCAGAAATCAACCGAACTGAAACTATACTTCAAACAAACATAACCAAACAAGAAGTGTGACCTGTGCAAGGGAGAGAGAGAGAATGGCCTCAGCCAGCCTGCTGTTATACCCATAGAGTATTAAAAGGATAGAGACTAAACTAGCGCGAAGCTCCGCCCCCTCCGCTATTCATGTCAGTGGAAGTTGCTCAGTGGCGTTTTGAAGCACCCGGAAGGCTGCCGGAAGTACCGTCTATTTCGCTGATTCAGCATTTCACTTCCGCATTTGGACACCAAATTTTGGTGTCCAAATGCGGAAGTGCACCCAGAGTGCACCTGGGCTTTACATTGGGCGCTCGGTTGCACGGGGTTTCCTTGTCAAGAATCCACGGGTCCGCCTGCAGTCCTTCCTCTTACCACTAGGGCCCAGCGCTTCAACATTGGAGTGCATAGCTGGCCCCTTGGTTATACCCAAGGGGATAATTGGGACCAGGTGTGTCAATCCCCAAGACACACCTCAGCAGGCTGGCACTCTCCTCCTACACAGGGACAGAGAAGAACAATTAGTGTCCAACCAAACCAACCCCACAGGATGGGTCATCACATCCCCCCCCATAAGAGAGGAGACCAAACAGGTACTCCGTAATATTAACTTAGCGTTAGTTACATATGACCCATACCAATACCTGACCCATCCCACCAAACACCACCTCACCCCCCCTGCAACCTTGGTACCTGTAGTATAGGAGCACATTTAAGGGGAGAGTGAGAGACAGCAAGGTGAGACTGATGCAGGCACAAACATACTTCAGACAGACTAGATTCCATGTAATAGGGCCTCAGCCACTACATTTCTAGGGCCTTTGTCTTGTTGCCCAACTCTCAGAGATGGTTTACCAATTTGTACTGAACGAGCGTTGCATGTTTTAATGAAAACAAACCAAACATCCCTTTTCAACCGGGGCCAAAAGTAATTTTGCCGGATGTGCTTGTACACGTTCCTACATCCCATATGCCCAGCTACCTCATCATATGAGGCCTTCAACACCATGTCCCTGAACTTAACTGGCACCACAATCTGCAAAACGGGTTTCTCCAGCCCATTCTCGCCCTGTACACTCCACTTACGCACAAGAACTTCATTTCTCACAAAATAGGCCTTTGTAGCAATTTCCATGTCTGCCGCAGGAGACACAGATTCAAACAGAGGCTTCAAAGAGGGATCCGACCTTTGTTCTTGAATTAAGTCAGTTATGGAAATGGAATTAACACTACGACGTCGGAGCGGTCATTCTGACCGGATTTGAGATTTAAAAGTTTATTTTCTTAGCCCATGGAGTCCAGAGAAAGTTCCCCTTGCATGACTTTGTCTAAATATTCAATTGAAATCATCTCTGTTTTTTTCCCCATTTGAAACGTTTTGCAAATATGATTTTAGGCATATATCTCTTACTCTGTCTGGCTATTATCGGCACAATGAACTGCCGTCCCCCTTTCTCCCCCATAGGCCTATTCGCCTTTTTGCTGCTTGATAATGGTGTCTTTTATAACCCGATTCCCCGACATTTCCTTTTCACTTGATATCGTTTCGTAGAGAGGGCCTACACAACCGATCTATATACCAAATGAAAGACCGAATTCCGTAGTTTACATGGTATTTTGAATTTTTTTAAATGAGCAAAAAATGAGCGAGTTATGATTTAAAGAAAAGAGGGGTGGAGAAAAAAAAGAACACGCAACACACATACAGCTATAGCTAACTAGGCGATTATTTGGATCAATCAAATATATTAATTACATCGATAACACGCGTAGCCTATAATGTTTCCCCCTCTATATAAAAATGACAATATATAACTCTAATGTCGTATTTCGTCATGTATGTAATGTGAACTAGGCTGCTTGATCAAGGGTGTCGCTTTCGTGAGCAATGGTGTGCATGGCCGGTTTGACCTGACGCGATTCTTTCTTTGGTACAATCAATGAAATATAATAGTAGGCTACTAAGCCCGTTTTCAGCTAAATGCGGAAATGTCCAGGCTAAATAACGTATCGACGGGAGTCGTGTTAATATTTATTTACTCGTCATTGTCATGTTCACTCCAAATAAACAAGTATTATGCACTTATGATGCGGAGAGCCATCTTATAAAATATTTCGGTGAATGAACACGTGGTTCATGTACTTGCAAGTTGGGACAAAGAAATACACACAGCTTAGCAAATGTTTTTTATTAATTAAACTGATATAACAACATAACGTGGCTAATAATTGTTTATTTGGAATGTACTTTGGTTGGTAATTTAGGTAAATATAACGCGACTCAGTAATTTACCGCGGACATGCCGCATTTACTGCAATACATTGGCTTTAGTAATGCGGTTAGCTTATAATATTAGCAAATGTAAGCTAACGGCTGGAGGAATGGGGGTCTGTTACTACGGACAATCCGGTCAATAACATCATTACACTTAAACATTAATACAATTATGTCATGTTTACATGCCTAGTCAAGCAGTCTGTACATGGCGTGGGGTCACATATATTAATTACATCGATAACACACGAGAAAAGACAAGTGATCTTTGCAGAGTGGAAGGAAAAAAAGAAGCAGCAACGCGACACTCTTCCATGGCTATGTTGCAATATAGCACTAACCGGGCAAAATATGTATTACATGTATTATTAGTTTTATACATTTTAGGAGTGAAACAACTGTTTCATTTTAGAAATGACAACATCTCAGCAGTTCAGACAATGTCCCATTGTTAACAACACTTAACACACGACATAGACAGCTAGCTAACTAGGCTAGCCGCTAGGCTAGCTAGCTTCTCGCTCAATTGAAACCGAGCATTCAATAATAACATCCCTCTGCCCTCATCATGGATAATAATCATTGTCTTCATATTATCTTATCAAAATAGTAAACAAATTCCAAGTTAATTAACCAGCCAAACATATATGATTTAATTCGTTGGAAATGAGATGCATCCGGCTTGAACGTCTCCAGCTGGACGTCTCCAGGGAGTGGGGGAGAGAGTGGCCAATCAAATCGCACCAAAAACACGGTCCCTCTGACCGTTCAGCCGACTGAGTAGTAGTGAATTTTTTTCAGACTGGCTAGTGTTAAGAGGCACAGGTATTGAAAAGGTTTTGGCATCAGCTTTTTCCTGTTGACCACACGTTTTCCTAGTAGTAGGGGAGCCTATCAGTTTCCGTGATTTCGGAATGTTAATTTTTGGAGACATGTATATCTTAATTCTTGAGGTTACCAGTATGCCAAAAAAACATGTCTCCAATTTTTTATGTCGGGTTTAGCATGTTTAATTAGCATAATTAGCTATATAATTGCCAAAAACTGAAAATGGCAATAACCTTGCTTCTAGGTAACTTCTAAAGGTGATCTAAGAGTCTAAGTCCATGTTTGTGATGTCCAGAAATCCATCTGTTACCATTGTGAAGTCATACAACCTTTCCTAATTAGCATAATTAGCATAAATATGCAAAAAACAGGTGAAAATCAGCAAATTGCTGCATTTTTTTTTACTTTTAATGAACTTTTAAAGCTTCTCACAGACTAAGTGTATGTTTACAAGTACAGGAATTATTATCAGCCTATAAATAAATCATGCAACCTTTTGTCTATGTAATAATCATGTAATAATCACACCGAAACCAGAAATAGCTATATTTCTTTGCTTTAAGTTAATTAATGAACATGATCTTACAGACAGTGTATGTTTGCATGTCTAGAAAAGTATTCTCTTTCCATAACTAGGATATGCAACCTTTCCTTATTCATTTGCATATTATATATATCCCTCATATAAAATAAATCACAATATAAGAAATGGTCACAGAATTATCACATTGTTTATTCTAATATTTACAGAGAGTTTTGAAAATGCATTTTGGTAACAGAATGCTTTATGAATGCTGAATGCAAAATGCTTTATGGTCACAGAATTGTCACATTGTTTATTCTAATAAATAAATAACATTCTAAATGTTTTGAAACTGCATTTAAATTGAAGGGTCTCCATCTTCGTCATCGTCAATCCCCAACAGATGTGCCTTACTTACATTACCACACACCTCTTCATCTGCCCCACACATGCACATCTCAGAGCAGTTCAAATGTTGGGATCGACAAGAACAATGTGACATGCACTGTGATTTCTTGCAGCCGCATTTGACCAGTTGGGTAATGGTGCCTGGGGCTGGGGGATCCTGTGTTGTGACTGGCACCAGTTGATCTCCCTCAGCCTCCCATCCATTATTGAGTTGCTGGTGGCATCTGTGGGTTAGGTACGTGGTCCTGATCCCATACCATTGCCTGATAATGTGCACGGGCAATGGCTTGATGTAATGCTCCTTGTGTAGGTGGCAGCTTCTCGGCTTCTAATTGTTTCTTGGTGAAAAACCTCCACCTGAGCTCACCAACATCCACAAGATTTGTACCGGGCTCGTACAGCTGTCAAACAAATGCTTCAATCTTTTTTTCTGTGTCAGAACTGAGCTTTTGTGTAGCTCCTAAAGTGGCAAATGCAGATACCACCTCCACAGGACACCTTTTCAGGGCTTGCCAACAGGTTAACTTTCCCTTTCCAGCAAAATGGCCTGTCTGGTCAGCTCCAGAGAAGACATGGAACCCTGGTAAGGCTGAAGTCATCGTTTTACCCAGTGCACTACTGGCTCCAGTGAGATGACACGTTTTTTGTTCCCCACTCCAGTGATGAAATAGGTGTCCTTGCACAGAACACGTCTTGATCCATGGTGGCTTTCCCATTGCCTGTACCAATGCCATTCCATCTATGACAGTTACACTCTTAGCTGGCACGGGACAACTGTCAGTGGCAGCACTCTGTGGTTCAACACCATCATCAACACCAACGTCACCAGTCCTCTTCTCATTCTGCAGCTCCTCGAGAATGGTCATGAGCTTGCTTTTGTCTGTGCAGGGCCGAAGGTCACCAGTCACTGTAAAGAGGGCACGTGGTTTGGCAGTGAACTCGTGCTGGCCAATGGCTTCTTTGAGGTTGATCTCTGACCGTGATCGAGCAACAATCAGCATTCGAGCAAACAGTGACCTGTCATCCTTCAATTCCACCACCTGGTCAGCGAGCTTGTGCTTCACTACTTTTCCTGCACTCTTCCACATCTTCAGTTGAACCTTTTTCATTCTGGCCCAGACACTGACTTCATTTTTGTTAATGCGCTCTTTCACAAAAGCAACATATTTCTGCTGGCCAATTTCGTCTTGGCTGCATACATCTTTCTCCACGTGGGGTGGCATCACCACTTTTGTGATGATATTGGGTAGGTCTTTGCCATCATATGTTAGAGGATTCAAAGATGACTTGATCACATGCTTCAATCGAAGGACATACTTTTCCTGCCTTGTCCAGACAGCCATGGACAAGTCATGGTGCTCCTTTCGTGTAGATGTTTGTGTGCCTGCCATCTGGTGCGCTTCTTCAGCAAGTCTACTCAGCTCTGGTGCTGTCAGGAAGAACCTATAGCACTGGCATTCTGAGTAATGCCCACAAGGCCTCCAGTGACCTTCATGATGCGATTGATGTGCTCAAGTGCATGATCCACCCCAATGGCACAGAATGGTATCTTATTCTTATTGACAGTGAAATTACCATCCATAAATTCTTGGTAGATCTCTGGATCTGTGGTCTGCAGGGCCTTCATTTCTGCAAGGTAGACTGGAACCAACCGGGCATACTTCTGCTTGTCATGAGCACCTTATCCTTGGTTAGTCACTGATGATGTGTCCAAGCAGCACCATTCAGGTGTTTTCAATAACTCTGATTAGCTTGATATGCACAGTTGCATGACTTAATTGCAAGAGTTTAATTAATGGATATACAAACAGAAACAGACTGTTAGAACTGTTAGAACTTTTATCAATCTATTAAGAGCAAAACGGGTAATTTCCTACTTCCAGACTAATTCATAAATCATCTATGCCGATTATACTAATGACAAAAGGTTGCATGATTTACTTATGGCATGAGGATAAGGATTTCTGACATTACAAATACTCAAGTAGTCAATAAGAGATCATCTATCTAAGTCAGCTAAATGTGAAAAATGCAGCAATTTCCTGATTTTAACGTTGTTTTTTGCATAATTTATGCTAATTATGCTAATTAGGAAAGGTTGTATGACTTCACAATGGTAACAGATGATTTTCTGGACATCACAAACATAGACTTAGACTCTTAGATCACCTTTAGAAGTTACCTAGAAGCAAGGTTATTTCCATTTCCGTTTTTTTGCAATTCATTAGCTAATTATGCTAATTACCTCTGTGTGCCCACAGGTGATTGAGCCTCAGCCCACACTTTATCACTTGCAAGGTCATTGCCAAGGATTATATCAACCCCCTCCACAGGCAACTCATGACGCACTCCTACCACCACCTCCCCAGAAACAAAACCACAGACTAACCTCAGTCTATGTAAGGGGACGGGGCTGATTTTCATCCCCATACCTCGCATTAACATGAAATCACCTGTGTCTGAAACTGAGGAGAATGGAATTACGGCTTGACGGATGTATGTTTGTAGTGCACCTGTATCTCTCAAGATCTTCACCGCAACTGCATTTCCACCAGGCAGAGACACATAACCATCTGAAATAAATGCTGAATAAACAGCTTCATTTAAAGGAATGACAGGGGCAGCCAAAGCGATAGGTTTTATTTGTGCACCACCTGACCACTTCTCTTTAGTTTTAATAGCAGGGCAATGCTTTTTCCAATGCCCTTTACTGTGGCAATAATGACAAGTGTCAAGGTCATCCTGTTTCCATGAACCAGGCTCAACCTGAGCACAATCTGAAGCTCTCTGAGCCACAACAGGTTTTTCAGTAGTCGTACATCCTGGACCACTGGTCTGGCGCATACCCCAGTCCTCTCCAAATGATTTATGAGTTAAACAATACTCATCAGCCAACACGGCTGTTTCCTGAGGTGTTTTAACTTTTCTCTCCGTTATATAAGTAGCAATATTAACTGGCACACAGTTTTTGAATTTTTCCAGAGTAACCAACTCACGAAGCCCATTAAAGGTTTTAACCTCTGTTTGTCATGAACTGGCTCACATCATGACAAAAAGTGAGACGACACACAGGATTAAACTTAACATTATTTTATTTATAACTAAATAAGGTTTAAAAGGTGCAACATATATGAGGTGTGAATGGTCAGTGACATCAGTAGTGTAAAGTGTGTATGGCTGTGTGAACATGGACTGTATGTGCAAGTGCAGAAATCAACCGAACTGAAACTATACTTCAAACAAGCATAACCAAACAAGAAGTGTGACCTGTGCAAGGGAGAGAAAGATAATGGCCTCAGCCAGCCTGCTGTTATACCCAAGGGGATAATTGGGACCAGGTGTGTCAATCCCCAAGACACACGTCAGCAGGCTGGCACTCTCCTCCTACACAGGGACAGAGAAGAACAATTAGTATCCAACCAAACCAACCCCACAAGATGGGTCATCACAATAGATAGATAGATAGATAGATAGATAGATAGACGATCTACAACCTCGTGTTGCGGTGTGACACGCTTTGAGCTTGTAAATCAGCTTTTTTGCACTTTTGACAATTTTAATCCATGATGCATTGATATTAAAAGGAAAAGGTACTTTGTAATTTGTCATTTTGAATACTTTAGTATGCATACTTTGTCCACCACAGATGACTGGACACCAACATCAGGGAGTCTAAATTAGTACCTATTAGTAATTACCTAGTAATTATTACTGGTGGTTCATGAGCTGGCAGTTCATAGCTGTTTTTCAATTGAGTGCTATAGCGCCACACTTTGGACAATGGTTGTGGGCTTTGTGTCTAAGCAGGGTGACATAGCCCTCTACCATAATGCCACATTTCGTAAAAAACAACTGCATAGTTGCGTACATAAGAAAATATGTATAATTCAGAATAATGGGTGATCTTCACTGATCTAAATGCATTCACATGCAGGCAAGCGGTAGATGGCAAACAGCAAAACCTGCTGGACGGCACGGTAAAACGATTTAATATTTTAACATTGATGCCGTCTGCCGTTAACGTGACCGGATGTGGCTGCCAGGCTGCCGTGCCGTCCTGTTACGTTTACCGTCCTGCTCCCGTCCACTAAAATGACTTCCGGTTTGCCATCTACTGCTTGCTATATGATGAATTCCTGTTCTGTTCTTTAACTATATAGAAGTGTCTATTTGTACGTCTCTAAATGTTTTGATGAATTGAACAATGTGGACCCTGTTGTAAACAAGTGTATAAGGCTTAATTGTGTCGTCCACTCACAGTTAACAGTCTTTGTATTGAGTTTGTGCTTAAAATGTACTGTAATTCTGCAAACTGTTAATACATATTTCAATCAATCAATCAAAAGCCTGATTCCATGTGAATGCAGCATTAGCCAGGGTCAGAGGTCAAAAGTCAGAACACAAAGTTGTTCGACATCAGGAGAGGCATATATCTATCCAAGTTTTAGTGTTGGTTCGGTCGGTTCATGAGCTATACCTGTTCAAATGCATTTTCGATTGAGTGCTATAGCGCCACCATTTGGCCAATGGCCGTAGGCTTTGCGTTCTCACCCTTTGGCACCCCTCTACCATATTGCCAAGTTTCATGATAACCGACTGCACGGTTAAGCCAGAAATGCAATTTATATATTTTTTATCCCACGATTTTTGTAACCCATTTTTCACCCCTGTGTCAATGATCTAATGTGATCCTTGGCTCTACACACCCTCCTCCAACCTGGGGAGAGCAACGGACTTGAACTCATGCTTGATGCTTCCTTCATGCCTTGCTCTTTTACACCTGACAGGGGGGAGTTTCCCTGGTTGGACGTAGCGCGTGGAAGGAACACGTTATTCAAACCAGTTCCTTTCCCCTCCAGCAGGCGCCCCGGCTGGCCAGGGGGAGGCAGTTTAGACCAGGATTACTGCATGTTTTTTGTGAGGGTACCTACCCTAGGGGACACAGGGAGAACATGAGGGTACCTACCCTAGGGGACACGAGGAGAACATGTGAGGTTACCTACCCTAGGGGACACGGGGAGAACATGTGAGGGTACCTACCCTAGGGGACAAGGGGAGAACATGTAAACTCCACACAGAAAGGCCCTTTTGCCAACTCCGCCTCGGGTATGGGCACTGATGACGTGGAGGAGGGAACACGCCCCCAGCACCGACAGTGTCCCCAGCGGGAATCGAACCCAGGACCTTCTAGCTGTCAGCTGACAGCACTACCAACTGTGCCACAATGCCCCGAACGCAGCATTTTTGAGGACAGCTATTTCTTATCACACCGTTTATGGTGGTTAGGTTTCCCCCAGGTGTGGTGGAGAACAGTGTTGCTTTTGGCAGCAAAGTAGTTCTCTTAGTCTCTTGAATAGTCTCTGGAATAGTTTATTTAGTTTGAGTCACATTTTTGTCACCTGGAATGTCTTAGTGTTAGTCTAGTTTTAGTCGACAAAATCTACAGTTGATTTAGTCAAACAATTATTTTTTTTGCGGGCCGTCATTATTGTTTTTTACACTTGAAAATACGCTGAAAATAGCCGATCTACAAGCCCACAACGCGTCTGCTGGGACCAGAGTACGTGGTGTGTATATGTATGACTAGCTCTCAATGATGACGTAAGAAATATGGTCATTTGTGTAATCTGTTCCCTGCAAACCAGGCACAGATTTGCTGTTTTTCTTGCATACGCATCAAATGGCGCGACGGCTGTCACGTTTTGGCGCAAAGTAATAATAAATTCGCCCGGTCTCTTCACCGTGACAGCCAACCCGCCATTTGATGTGTATGCAAAAAGAAACAGCAAATCTGTGCCTGGTTTGCTGGGACCAGATTACATAAATTACCATATGTCTTTATAGATATTTCTTATATAGATAGAAACTTGAACCATACTTAATAATACTAGGTGTTTACATGCATAAAGTAGGTAGGTAGCAAATAGTTACACCTAATAATTAGACATTTCAAACATTCCTTCACAGAGATATTGAGATTCCACATTTTACAGAACAATTATACTGTATAACATATTTTAATTATTTATATAGCTTTTTTTTCATCACATATCAATGATTTATTTTTCTTTAAAAAAACAAAAAGGGATCCAGAATATATCTACATCGATAAAACTGTAAAAAAGTAGGTAGGTAGCAAATAGTTACACCTAATGATTATACATTTCAAAAGTTCCTTCACAGAGATACTGAGATTTGACAGTAATAGTGCGCAATAGTTGGCCATTTATGGCCTACTAGTGTGCAACAAGCAAGTATGCACTCGACAGAGTGCAGTTCTAGTTAGTCTTAGTTTTAGTCATGATAGCTTAGTTTTCCTTTAGTTTCCATTTACTTTTAATCAGTGAAAAAAGGTAGTCAACGAACATTTTTCGTCTTAGTCAACGAAATCAACACTGGTGGAGACGACGCTGGTGTGCCTGCAGAGTACCTTTCTACTGAAACTATCGTCACAATGTTAGCAGTGGTAAGGTTTTTCTCCAGTGTGGATACGCAGGTGTTTCTGCAAACAACATATGTCAATGAAGGTCTTGTCACAATGTTGGCAGTGGTAAGGTTTTTATCCAGTGTGGATACGCAGGTGTGTCCGTAAACAACATATGTCAATGACACTCTTGTCACAATGTTTGCAGTGTTAAGGTTTTTCTCCAGTGTGGATACGCAGGTGTGTCCGCAAACAACCTATATCAATGAAACTCTTGTAACACTGTTTACAGCAATAAGGTCTTTCTCCGGTGTGTAGACGCTGGTGTCTGGGAGAAAGCTCTTGTCACATTGTTCACAATGGAAATGTTTTTCAGAATCATAGGTGTTATATATATGGTCGTGATTCACCAGTATCTTAAATGGTTGGATTCTATAGGCTTAAAATATTTTATATCAATATTTCTTTTGTAAATCTTTTTTTCATAAAACCAAGCCCACTGTCCATCCATAGGGTTGAAGCAGTTCATTTTGAAGTGCTTCTGGACAAGACTTGTTTCAGCGTTATTTGGCATGACCCTCTACACCATATACTGCAACGTTTCATAAACACTTCACTCTGCATGGATGGATTAGGGGCAGAAGAAGAATTTTCATAAAACTGCAATTTTCATTGGCTCATAAAAGAAAGTACTCCCAATGTTTTAATTTTACTTTATTTGTTTATTTGGATAGGACAATGCATATTAATGGACGTCACATGGACGTAAATACACGGGGTATAGCACAGTTGCTAATTTTCATCCACAGTCCTCACAAGAAACACAAAACTAAGACAAAACAAAATTATTTGCGACCTTATTCTTCCGGTCATCACCCACAGCTTCCCGAAACGTATAAAAGGTTAACCCATGTTGACCTGGTTAACCCATGTTGACCTGGTTAACCCATGTTGACCTGGGAACGATTCTACTAAATGTTTTCTAAATCCTGACAGTAATCTGAAAAACCCGATGTTTCAAACATTTACACGTCAAAGACCCCCAAGATTATATGTAATTGGCCGCCGACCCCCATCTGAAAATAACAACAATCACACTGAAAGAATATATATTCAAAGATTTGCGCCACATTTTCACGATTAAAAACAGAATAGCAGACCTACAAGCTCGTAGCGCGGCACTTAGCTTGTAGATCTTCTATTTGTCAATGGCTAAAGTATAATATAATGCTTAAAAGACCAAACGGAGTTCCCGCACCAAGATGGGTTAATGTCTGAAACATCCGACGGTATAATTAAACAGAGTTACAATAGAGAAATAATCTACCAAAGACAACAACTTTTTGTGCCATGTGTATGTATAGGTTTTACATACAAAAGATACTAAACTGTGGTGGTCATGTTGATAGTGTCAAATTATGTGATTCCACGACTTTAGTATCTACCACTTGTCATTGTCATCCTGGAATAGAATGAATGATCATTTCATTGTATGTTATATCATGTGTAAACTCAAATGGGGAAAATGTGCATTTATTACTATTACAACTAACCACTTCTTCCCTGTATGATTCCTCCTTATTATCTTCAGATGTGCATTTTGACCCAAGCATTTGCCACTAACAAGAACTAAAG
This sequence comes from Protomyctophum bolini, assembly GCF_963924005.1. NCBI lineage: Eukaryota > Metazoa > Chordata > Actinopteri > Myctophiformes > Myctophidae > Protomyctophum > Protomyctophum bolini. Next base: position 1,554,030 of record NC_137874.1, on the reverse strand, counting down.
GGTTCCTCCCCTGTATGAGTCCTCATTCATCTATGGGCTTTTACCCTGTATGAGTCCTCATGTGTGATTTTAGACGAACACTCTGAGCAAAGCCTTTACCACACACGTTACAAGTAAAGGGCTTTTCCCCTGTATGAGTCCTCATGTGTTTTTTTAGATCACCATATTGAGCAAAGCCTTTACCACACACGTTACAAGTACAGGGCTTTTCCCCTGTATGAGTCCTCATGTGTTTTTTTAGATCACCATATTGAGCAAAGCCTTTACCACAGACGTTACAAGTAAAAGGCTTTTCCCCTGTATGAGTCATCATGTGTGTTTTTAGAACACCACTCCAGGCAAAGCCTTTACTACAAACTGTACAAGTGAAGGGCTTTTCCCCTGTATGAGTCCTCGTGTGTGATTTCAGATGATCATTTGAAATAAAACCTTTACCACAAACTGTACAAGTGAAGGGCTTTTCCCCTGTATGAATCCTTGTGTGCATCGTCAGATTATACGTCTGATTAAAACATTTGCCACACTCTGTACAACTAAAGCGTTTCTTCCCTGTGTGGCGCCTCATGGAGTGAGTTTGTTTTGATGATTTCAGGTCCTTGGACAGCTTGCTGCTCAAAGACAATCTTTGTCCTTCCACATGTGTCTTGTGTGATTTCAGTGTGTTTAAAGTTGACTGACCTTCACTGGGCTCCTGCCACTCATCACTGTCTTCAGTGTCAGATTCAGAACAGTGTGAAGAGAGGAGCTGGTCGTCACCAGTTGGTTGTGATGTTCCACAGTCCTCTAGATCAGCTTGTGTTTTCATGTGTTGAGTTGAGGTGCCACCTACAGGCTCTGTCTCTCTGTTTTCATCATCATGAACATCTTCAGCCTCAGTTGGTCTTTGAAGTATCTCCTCTTGTTCCTCTTTAATCTGTGGTGGTTGTGGTTCCTCCTGGACCAGACTGGAGCTCCTCTCCTGTTGTTCAGTAAAAACCTCCTCTTTACACACAGGGAGGTGTTCAGTAAAAACCTCCTCTTTACACACAGGGAGGTGTTCAGTAAAAACCTCCTCTTTACACAAAGGGAGGTGTTCAGTAAAAACCTCCTCTTTACACACAGGGAGGTGTTCAGTAAAAACCTCCTCTTTACACACAGGGAGGTGCGGGACGGCTAGAAAAAAGACACAAAGAGAGAAAACATTTAATGTTTGAACTTTGCATTTTTCCAACGTAGTGTTTCCTGTTTCATAGCTTTGGTTTCGAAATCAAAGGGCTTGACATTCCTTTGGACAAGAACATTTACTCACCTGTCCAAGTAAAAATTCATGTACTTGTCTTGCATATTTTGTTTGTATTGTATTGAATATAATGTTGCATTTGAATAGTTACTAGAGCGGACGTAGAGGCATTTGAATAGTTACAAATAAGTATTAAGTGTTCAACAGAAGGTTATGACCAGGCCCGAACGCAATACGCGGCCGCAGTGTTCCGATGACAACTCAGCAGAATTACCGCGGAATTTGAACACGTTCATCTTGTAGTTTACTTTACCGGCCAGCGTGATTTATTTGGGTTAAGCTGCAGTGGACGCACCCTGCCTCTGCCCTCATTGCTGACTAATATGTTGTGAGCTGGTCTGATAATTAATCAATAATTGACACAAATACTCAAACAGGTTGTTGGAAGTTTCAACAAAGATGATTCAATACTCCAGGTCTTAAAATGACACTATGTTTAGTTGATGATTTGCATAAATGCAATAATGTCAAACACGGGTTTAAGATTACAATTTCTCAAAAAATACAGTTTGTATTAGGACTCCCACCCGTGGGTTCTGGGACCCACTGCAGACCTAACAACATCACTGGGGTACCTTCTGTTTCCTAGACGGGATCTCTACCCATTCAGCTGTCCCTCTCTAAAGGCCACTAGAACAACTATAATAATAAGCATGTGAGTGAATAACGAGCGTGACAACAGCCCCCTTCATTGTATTTTTCCCACAAAATATATTACAAATAAATAAACACGTATTCAGAAGGACAATATCAGTCACAAGAACCAAGGATGGGTGTTTTCTGTGTATCTACGATGGTTAGTTAGTTAGTTAGTTTGAAGTTGCAATGGGGTTGTATATAATAGGAAGGGAACTTGTCTGATAAAAATGAATGTAAAATATCTAAATGCTGAATCGAGCAAATTAAAAACTGTATTCACAAAAAGCCAGAGTAGACGATAACATTACCCACAATTATTTTGAAAGTGAAATATCCCTTTATGCAAGTAGGTAAACAAAACAGCACATACCTATACGGTACAACTTTACTACAGGTTGCATCTTCGCATCAAACAGTCCACGTCTCTGGTCCACCTCTGGCTGTTCCTCTGACAACGTTGAATGTCTTTTGGAGGCCATCTCTCTAGATACTGTAGACCTCTCCCTGTGGTGCTCTGTGGAAATCACCAGTAGAAACTTGTACTTATCATTCAATAAGGGTTAACTGAACAACCAGGAGTAGTCTGGTGACCACCGGAGAGACGCGTGACAGCCGGAATGTAGACGGCACCTGGGAGCAGTATGGGTTGGCGCCCCAGCCTGTGTCTTCCGTGAGGAGGAAGCCCAACAACCCCACGGTGGGGCCTTTAGGATGGCCATTCAAGCTGCAAGAGGAGCCTGCAGCACCACCGTTGCCCAGGTGGAGCCTGCAGCACCACCGTTGCCCAGGTGGAGCCTGCAGCACCACCGTTGCCCAGGTGGAGCCTGCAGCACCATTGTGGCTCAAGAATCCACCATTCCTGAATGATGGTTCTGATTGATGACCATTTATTCCAAAAATCTTAATCGCTATACATGATTATGGGTTCAGACCTGTTGTGCTATACTTTCGTAGCGGCACGAGCACCAGCATGCTGTGTGTCTGTTGTCCAGGTGGAGCCTGCAGCACAGGTGGAGCCTGCAGCACAACCGTTGCCCAGATGGAGCCTGCAGCACCACCGTTGCCCAGGTGGAGCCTGCAGCACCACCGTTGCCCAGGTGGAGCCTGCAGCACCACCGTTGCCCAGGTGGAGCCTGCAGCACCATTGTGGCTCAAGAATCCACCATTCCTGAATGATGGTTCTGATTGATGACCATTTATTCCAAAAATCTTAATCGCTATACATGATTATGGGTTCAGACCTGTTGTGCTATACTTTCGTAGCGGCACGAGCACCAGCATGCTGTGTGTCTGTCTGTCTTTTGGGGGAACATGAGTTACCAAACTATATATTTATCGTTAGTTGCTGAATGACCCTTTAGTCTCGTTAGAATGAAAGAACGGAAATACATCACATAGATGCACCTGGTATCCTCAGTGATGTATCACAAGGTCATCGGGGTTCAGGGTCTCGCGAACATCATACCCCTCACTCGGGTGACCCAGCCGAGTGAGCCGAGTAAGTCCCGACTTACGTCCCAGTAGCTACCCTCGAAACTAGACTGGAACTCAGCTATGCTTTCTATGGCATAGGTAGCTCCCGGCAGTATCCGCCGGAAGAAACTAGACTGCAGGAAATGAGACTATTATTATTAATTAGAGCGACAGAGAGGAGAGTGTGTGTGTGTGTGTGTGTGTGTGTGTGTGTGTGTGTGTGTGTGCGTGCGTGCGTCAATTTAACAAAGGTGCAGACGATCAGAAATCAGCAGAGAGAGACCGAAGTTTGCGCTACTGTATGCCGAATTGAAGTGGACTCTGCCCAAGACTTTTTTCTCTCCCTGGAAATAAAAACGTCTGGGTTTCCGAGGCTACCCTCCATCAGACCCACTAGGGAAAGACCAGGTGGAGGGACTAGGCTCTGTGGGTTGACTCCAGTCCACCTGAGAGAGTATCACACCACATCTTCCTACGTAGTAATGTTAAAGTTGACTCACCAGTCTCCTCTTCCTGTTCATCTTTAATCTGTGGAGGTTGTGGTTCCTCCAGGACCAGACTGGATCTCCTCTCCTCATATTCAGATGAAACCTCTTTACACACAGAGTAGCATCAGCAGAGCAACTCAAAGATGACCTTTATTCTCGTAGTTGTTTTGTCAGGATAACCATCGTTTCAAAAAATAAGTGTCTCGAGTCACTTCACAACGCCTCGCAGAGCAAGGCGTTGTGAATAGAGCCCGACATCGGTCTCACCGATGTATCCGTCATTTTAGGCGCCGATGCCCGATATCAGACATTATTTCACAGATGTGGCCGAAGTCTTTTATCATCATTAATGTAACCTATACATGTAAAATGACGCACCCTTATGAAACACTCTTTTGGTTTGATATTAATTAATTTCTCCAACAGCTGCAGAGAATGGAACGCACTGTGCGCGTCGTGCCTGTGACTCTGGAACCTAGGCTGCAGCAGAAAACTCTGCCCTGCGAGTGACTGTCATGAATGGAAGTCCAGCAGTAATTCCGGACCCCTCGCCCTCAGAAAATGTCGTTTGTGTACAGGCCCGTGAAAATAATATGAGAGATGTTTGAAAAGATGAGACATATTTGAATAAACAAGCTAGCAGAACTTTTACATGCATAACTAGAGGTCAATATACTCCACATCTTTGGACATATCTATTGGGCGAGAACAAACGGAGCGCGGAGCACATTTATTTAAATGTATTGAAAAGATTTCCAGCACATGATGAAATCCTCTACGCCAGACTCATAAACACACTTGATTGTTGGTTCACGTCTCACTCACGTCGCCACTGCATTTATAAAGTGATCGCAAACAGCTGATCCTTCCTTAATTTCGTTGCCTTGCTGTCATGTCCACGCACGCACACACACACACACACACACCTCAAGGCTACATGACACATCACCATGAATGGAATACGTTTGTAGGCTAGGCCTATATTCATTTTAGCCATTCGTGCACAGTGCACGGCAAAGGCGATCAGTGAGACTGCGCACTGCTGTGATAAGTGTTGTGGGTGAGTGATGCCTGCATGAGAGATAGGCTACTACAATGTCGTCAAGGCAGTCATAATCAACGTTTATGGAGTGATTTGATCATTGATGAACGAATCATAAACATATGGATGAAGGCTTGCATGTGTGCTGGTATGTGCTGGCGACGCACACTGCGGTCCCGACCTCCCGACTCCCGCTTTTATCTGAACTGTCAAAGCACTTATTTAAATGGTGAATGATTAAGCCCTTTACACCTATAGCCTACAATTGCAAATAGGCAAGCTGTATGCTTGTCATTGTCACTTGGAAATAAAGGCGTGCAGTCCATTTATGCCTAAATATTTATTTTTATAATATCAGTGATTATATAGGCATCTGATGTCACACTCATGCGCTCCCAAATCATCTCACCAGTGCGCTCGCATAACAAGGCCAGTAAAGCACTGTTTGATTAAGCACAAACTAATACATTGTAAACATGTTATATTGTTTTTAATTATTGATGTATCCGTCATTTTAGGCGCCAATGCCCGATATCGGACATTATTTCACTGATGTAGCCGAAGTTTATTTTTATCATCATTAAGTAACCTACAATTGTCTTTTAGAATGTAATACGCCCTTATGAAACACGCTCTTCTACATCCTGACAGTTTTCTGAAAAATCTGTTTCTATGTCAGTCTATAGCAGACCTACAAGCTCACCACTCGGTGGCGTGCTACGAGCTTGTAGATCTGCTATTTTTCAATAGCTAAAGCATAACATAATACTAACACCAAAAGGGGTTCCCGCCCAAAATGGGTTAAGCACAAACTAATACATTGTAATCATGTTATATTGTTTTTAATTATTGTGTGATATTAATTGCTTGTAAAGTTGGAAATCTACCTTTTTCTTTTTTTTTTTACATGCATATACATAGTTTTATTTTAACATTTTAGGAGTGAATACATATGCTTAGATGCCTGTGACAGCATGTCAGCAGTTCAGACAATGCTGCTCCGCTTGTGTACGACAGAAAAACAGGTGAGGACAAAGCGTACGACAGCTCCCGACCCAACATGATTTTTGTCCTGGCACACGTTCAAGTTAAAGGTTTTGCGGAAATGGTAAATGCCTGAGAGAGTATTGCACCACATCTTCCTAGTAATGTCAAAGTTGACTCACCAGTCTCCTCTTCCTGTTCCTCTTTAATCTGTGGAGGGTGTGGTTCCTCCAGGACCAGATTGGATCTCCTCTCCTCATATTCAGATGAAACCTCTTTACACACAGACAGGAGGAGGGGAGAGAAGGTAGCATCAGCAGAGCAACTCATAGTGCTTTTGTCAACTCAAAGATGACATTTATTCTCCTATTCGTTTTGTCAGCATAACCATCGTTTAAAAGATGTCTCGAGTCTCTTCACACCGCCTCACAGAGCAAGGTGTTTGTGAGTAGAGCCCGACATCGGTCTCACCGACGTATCCGTCATTTTTGGCACAGATGCAGACATTATTTCACCGATGTATTTATCATTAATGTAACCTACACTTTTAGAATGTAATACGTAATTATGAAATGCGTTCTTTCGGTTTGATATTAATTAATGTATTACAGCTGCAGAGAATGGATTTAAAAAGGCACTCTGTGCACCGTGCCTGTGACTCTGGAGCCTAGGCTGCAGCAGAAAACCCTGCCCTGCGAGTGACTGTCATAAATGGAAGTCCAGCTGTCATTACGGACCCCTCGCCCTGAGAACTTTTACATGGATGTGAAACTAGAGGACAATATCTCACTCCACATTGTTGGAATTATTTATTGGGCGAGTAAAAACGGAGCACAGAGCACATTTATGCCGCCCATGTCTCCTTGCTCACTGGGAGCGGAGGCATCCGATCTATGGCTGTGTATACAGGAATATATGTAATTTATGTATGATCACAGATATTCTAGGGCTAGTACAACTACTGGGAGATGTAGTTCAAGGTTCAAGGTTATCTTTATTTGTCTCCCTTGGGAGAAATTTGTCTTGGAGACAGAGTCATAGCTGCATACAAATAACAGACATATATTATGTTTATTATTAAACTATATTAGTTCACATACGAAAAGAAAAAACACCATGGAACACCCACATACACAAAACAGAGATATTGCACACATTCCCTTGATAAAGTGCAACTATAGTCATTAAAGTGCATTCGTCAATCCCTGATTGAGCATTTTAGTTGACAGGGGAACAAAAGAGTGTTTAAATCTATTATACACATCGTGGAGTTCTATACCTCCTACCTGATGGCATTAGCTCGTACTCTCTGTACAGTACCCAGCTAGCAAGTCATCGCGCGCCGCCTGCGTGAGGCGGTCCCCGCGCGCCGCCGATCGTGTCCTCCGCCGGGCACGTCGCACGATGTGGCCGCGTCGTTCTTGATCAGCGTGTGCCGTGCGCGCCGACGCGCGTGTAGCCGGCGCCCCGCTACTCTGCCGCGCCTCGAACGTCAGCTACCGAAGGCAGCAGCAGGACAGCGTGGAGCTGTCTTATGACACCACTCCCCCCCCACCATATATATTGCGACCCCGCACCCCTCCTCCCCCATGCTCACCTCCCTCCCACATATTTATAGAAACATAATAAAGCAGCAAATGTATACTTAATTTTGTTTCTTTATTAGGAAAAAAAAGTTACAATGAAATCATTTAGACAGCCATTAAACATAGGCACATAGAAAAAATATGTAAACAACCAAGTTTAGAATACAAGTGGTTGATTTTTATGTAATTTTGCTGAGAATGCACTTTAAGACCACTCTTTGAGAACCACTGGCTTCTAAAATCTATAAAACAGTAAAACACCAACTTTACTGAAACCACCAGAACATGTTGGATAAGATTGTGTCCACATTTCCACACAGTTTTCAGAAAAACCTATGTTTCTATATTAGTGGTTCTCAAATTATGTTATGTCAAGGACCCCAGAAATATTATGAAATTGGCCGCTGACACCTACAGTATCTGAAAATATGTTGTTCCAGGGACTACCCAGAAGCAAAGATGAGTTAAAAACGTTTGCTCTGAAACAATATATATTCAAAGATTTGCACATTTTCAGGATAAAACTAAATAGCAGACCTACAAGCTCGTAGTGCGGTCCCTGGAACGACATATTTTCAGATTGGAGTAAATCGTTTGAACACCAATGATACAGAAACATCTAGGCTTTTCAGAAAAACAGTCATACCATTTTAACACTTTAACCATAATTTTAAAAGTCGTTAGATTGTTGGCAGATCTACAAGCTCACGAGCTTGCAGATTTGCTATTTTTGAAAAATCGTGAAAATGTGGCCCCAACACAGTGAACGTTTTAACTAAAATCTGTGAGGATTTAGGATGGAATCAGTTCTCAAGTTTAATTTCTTATAAACACCAAGTCTATTCTGTGTGGAGTTAATAATTTATTTAATTAATTCTGTGATTTCAGACGAACTGTCGCTGGAGGAAGACCTATCGACTTCAAATGCAACCTCTGCTGGAAAGGCTACCACCAGTCGGGTTTCCCTGACCCTCTACTATACGCAGCGACGGCTCCAGACATTTGTGCATGGGGGAGCTATGGGGGGGCTGTTTTCTTTTTAGCAGGGGCTACTGGATTTTGGCAAAAAATATGAATATATATATATAGATATTTCAATACCATTTTCGATACCACGCAACCACGGCGATTTCCTAGGGTTTAACAACACAAGTACAAATAAAAGCTGTGCAGTATTGTGCACTTTCATTGTTTTTAAAATGTTTATTATTTTTATTATTATTATGCCTATAATTATAATTATAATTATTATTTTAGGTTTATAATCCATAGTTACTATGTATAATAATATTATTATGCCTATAATTATTTTAATTATTATTATTATATGTTTATAATCCATAGTATATCCATGTATAATATTATTATTATTCTGGGTGCCTGCCATGCAATGGCAGAAACACAGGTTGAAATCCGAAACCAATACTTAATCGTAATAATAACTAGAAACAAAATTTCAAGAAATTTTACTGGGTGCCTGAAGCTCGCCAAGTCTGTGCAGCATTTGAGCCACGGACCACCATTTGATGACATTCAGCCTCTCAGAAGGGTCCATTTGGTTGCATGTGAGCCAAGTCTCCCCATTGACTTTCAATGGGTTTTTTTGTCTAAGTTTATTGGGAATGTTAGCATTGCTAGCATGCTAATGCTAACATGCTATCATGCTAACATGCTAATATGCTAACATGCTAATACTAACATGCTATCATGCTAATATGCTAACATGCTAATGCTAACATGCTAAGATGTCTGAGCTGTAAGGGTCCATTTGGTTTCGTTCAGGGGGGGGCGTCCCGGTTTCGGCGAGCCGCCCCGCGTCTGAAACGGTTGAGAAATGACAAAGTTACGTGTTTCCCCGATTTTCTCTATTGACTTTCAATGTGTGTGTGTGTGTGTTTGTGTGCACATGTGTGCATGTGCGTGCATGTGCGTTTGTGTGTGCGCGTGTGTGAGAGGTGGTCAACTTGGTCTAAGTGCATGGAGCAAGTTTCAAGACTAGCATGTTGCAAACAAAAGTTATAGCTGTTTAAAGGCCAGCCAATAGGAATACAGAGGGGCGGGGCTTAAGCAATTAAGCCATTACAGCTTGTTCCTCTTGATGGTCTACGTCCATGTACCAAAGTTTGAGGCTGTAGCATGTTGTAAACAATAGTTAGAGCTGTGTAAAGGCCAGCCAATAGGAAGACAGAGGGGCGGGGCTTAAGCAATTAAACATTTACAGCGTGCTCCTATTGGTGGTCCAAGTCCATGGAGCAAGTTTCAAGACTGTAGCATGTTGCAAACAAAAGTTATAGCTGTGCAAAGTCCAGCCAATAGGAATACAGAGGGGAGGGGCTTAAGCAATTAAGCCATTACTGCTTGTTCCTCTTGATGGTCTACGTCCATGTACCAAAGTTTGAGGCTGTAGCATGTTGTAAACAATAGTTAGAGCTGTGTAAAGGCCAGCCAATAGGAAGACAGAGGGGCGGGGCTTAAGCAATTAAACATTTACAGCGTGCTCCTATTGGTGGTCCAAGTCCATGGAGAGAGTTTCAAGACTGTAGCATGTTGCAAACAAAAGTTAGAGCTGTTTAAAGGCCAGCCAATAGGAATACCGAGGGGCGGGGCTTAAGCAATTAAGCCATTACAGCGTGCTCCTATTGGTGGTCCAAGTCCATGGAGCAAGTTTCAAGACTGTAGCATGTTGCAAACAAAAGTTATAGCTGTGCAAAGGCCAGCCAATAGGAATACAGAGGGGCGGGGCTTAAGCAATTAAGCCATTACAGCTTGTTCCTCTTGATGGTCTACGTCCATGTACCAAAGTTTGAGGCTGTAGCATGTTGTAAACAATAGTTAGAGCTGTGTAAAGGCCAGCCAATAGGAAGACAGAGGGGCGGGGCTTAAGCAATTAAACATTTTCAGCGTGCTCCTATTGGTGGTCCAAATCCATGGAGCAAGTTTCAAAACTGTAGCATGTTGCAAACAAAAGTTATAGCTGTGCAAAGGCCAGCCAATAGGAATACAGAGGGGCGGGGCTTAAGCAATTAAGCCATTACAGCTTGTTCCTCTTGATGGTCTACGTCCATGTACCAAAGTTTGAGGCTGTAGCATGTTGTAAACAATAGTTAGAGCTGTGTAAAGGCCAGCCAATAGGAAGACAGAGGGGCGGGGCTTAAGCAATTAAACATTTACAGCATGCTCCTATTGGTGGTCCAAGTCCATAGAGCAAGTTTCAAGACTGTAGCATGTTGCAAACAAAAGTTATAGCTGTTTAAAGGCCAGCCAATAGGAATACAGAGGGGCGGGGCTTAAGCAATTAAGCCATTACAGCGTGCTCCTATTGGTGGTCCAAGTCCATGGAGCAAGTTTCAAGACTGTAGCATGTTGCAAACAAAAGTTATAGCTGTGCAAAGGCCAGCCAATAGGAATACAGAGGGGCGGGGCTTAAGCAATTAAGCCATTACAGCTTGTTCCTCTTGATGGTCTACGTCCATGTACCAAAGTTTGAGGCTGTAGCATGTTGTAAACAATAGTTAGAGCTGTGTAAAGGCCAGCCAATAGGAAGACAGAGGGGCGGGGCTTAAGCAATTAAACATTTTCAGCGTGCTCCTATTGGTGGTCCAAGTCCATGGAGCAAGTTTCAAGACTGTAGCATGTTGCAAACAAAAGTTATAGCTGTGCAAAGGCCAGCCAATAGGAATACAGAGGGGTGGGGCTTAAGCAATTAAGCCATTACAGCTTGTTCCTCTTGATGGTCTACGTCCATGTACCAAAGTTTGAGGCTGTAGCATGTTGTAAACAATAGTTAGAGCTGTGTAAAGGCCAGCCAATAGGAATACAGAGGGGCGGGGCTTAAGCAATTAAGCCATTACAGCTTGTTCCTCTTGATGGTCTACGTCCATGTACCAAAGTTTGAGGCTGTAGCATGTTGTAAACAATAGTTAGAGCTGTGTAAAGGCCAGCCAATAGGAAGACAGAGGGGCGGGGCTTAAGCAATTAAACATTTACAGCATGCTCCTATTGGTGGTCCAAGTCCATAGAGCAAGTTTCAAGACTGTAGCATGTTGCAAACAAAAGTTATAGCTGTTTAAAGGCCAGCCAATAGGAATACAGAGGGGCGGGGCTTAAACAATTAAGCCATTACAGCGTGCTCCTATTGGTGGTCCAAGTCCATGGAGCAAGTTTCAAGACTGTAGCATGTTGCAAACAAAAGTTATAGCTGTGCAAAGGCCAGCCAATAGGAATACAGAGGGGCGGGGCTTAAGCAATTAAGCCATTACAGCTTGTTCCTCTTGATGGTCTACGTCCATGTACCAAAGTTTGAGGCTGTAGCATGTTGTAAACAATAGTTAGAGCTGTGTAAAGGCCAGCCAATAGGAAGACAGAGGGGCAGGGCTTAAGCAATTAAACATTTTCAGCGTGCTCCTATTGGTGGTCCAAGTCCATGGAGCAAGTTTCAAGACTGTAGCATGTTGCAAACAAAAGTTATAGCTGTGCAAAGGCCAGCCAATAGGAATACAGAGGGGTGGGGCTTAAGCAATTAAGCCATTACAGCTTGTTCCTCTTGATGGTCTACGTCCATGTACCAAAGTTTGAAGCTGTAGCATGTTGTAAACAATAGTTAGAGCTGTGTAAAGGCCAGCCAATAGGAAGACAGAGGGGCGGGGCTTAAGCAATTAAACATTTTCAGCGTGCTCCTATTGGTGGTCCAAGTCCATGGAGCAAGTTTCAAGACTGTAGCATGTTGCAAACAAAAGTTATAGCTGTGCAAAGGCCAGCCAATAGGAATACAGAGGGGCGGGGCTTAAGCAATTAAGCCATTACAGCTTGTTCCTCTTGATGGTCTACGTCCATGTACCAAAGTTTGAGGCTGTAGCATGTTGTAAACAATAGTTAGAGCTGTGTAAAGGCCAGCCAATAGGAAGACAGAGGGGCGGGGCTTAAGCAATTAAACATTTACAGCGTGCTCCTATTGGTGGTCCAAGTCCATGGAGCAAGTTTCAAGACTGTAGCATGTTGCAAACAAAAGTTATAGCGGTTTAAAGGCCAGCCAATAGGAATACAGAGGGGCGGGGCTTAAGCAATTAAGCCATTACAGCGTGCTCCTATTGGTGGTCCAAGTCCATGGAGCAAGTTTCAAGACTGTAGCATGTTGCAAACAAAAGTTATAGCTGTTTAAAGGCCAGCCAATAGGATTACAGAGGGGCGGGGCTTAAGCAATTAAGCCATTACAGCTTGTTCCTCTTGATGGTATACGTCCATGTACCAAAGTTTGAGGCTGTAGCATGTTGTAAACAATAGTTACAGCTGTGTAAAGGCCAGCCAATAGGACGAGAGAGGGGCGGGGCTTAAGCAATTAAACATTTACAGCGTGCTCCTATTGGTGGTCCAAGTCCATGGAGCAAGTTTCAAGACTGTAGCATGTTGCAAACAAAAGTTATAGCTGTGTAAAGGCCAGCCAATAGGAATACAGAGGGGCGGGGCTTAAGCAATTAAGCCATTACAGCTTGTTCCTCTTGATGGTCTACGTCCATGTACCAAAGTTTGAGGCTGTAGCATGTTGTAAACAATAGTTAGAGCTGTGTAAAGGCCAGCCAATAGGAAGACAGAGGGGCGGGGCTTAAGCAATTAAACATTTACAGCGTGCTCCTATTGGTGGTCCAAGTCCATGGAGAGAGTTTCAAGACTGTAGCATGTTGCAAACAAAAGTTAGAGCTGTTTAAAGGCCAGCCAATAGGAATACCGAGGGGCGGGGCTTAAGCAATTAAGCCATTACAGCGTGCTCCTATTGGTGGTCCAAGTCCATGGAGCAAGTTTCAAGACTGTAGCATGTTGCAAACAAAAGTTATAGCTGTGCAAAGGCCAGCCAATAGGAATACAGAGGGGCGGGGCTTAAGCAATTAAGCCATTACAGCTTGTTCCTCTTGATGGTCTACGTCCATGTACCAAAGTTTGAGGCTGTAGCATGTTGTAAACAATAGTTAGAGCTGTGTAAAGGCCAGCCAATAGGAAGACAGAGGGGCGGGGCTTAAGCAATTAAACATTTTCAGCGTGCTCCTATTGGTGGTACAAATCCATGGAGCAAGTTTCAAAACTGTAGCATGTTGCAAACAAAAGTTATAGCTGTGCAAAGGCCAGCCAATAGGAATACAGAGGGGCGGGGCTTAAGCAATTAAGCCATTACAGCTTGTTCCTCTTGATGGTCTACGTCCATGTACCAAAGTTTGAGGCTGTAGCATGTTGTAAACAATAGTTAGAGCTGTGTAAAGGCCAGCCAATAGGAAGACAGAGGGGCGGGGCTTAAGCAATTAAACATTTACAGCATGCTCCTATTGGTGGTCCAAGTCCATAGAGCAAGTTTCAAGACTGTAGCATGTTGCAAACAAAAGTTATAGCTGTTTAAAGGCCAGCCAATAGGAATACAGAGGGGCGGGGCTTAAGCAATTAAGCCATTACAGCGTGCTCCTATTGGTGGTCCAAGTCCATGGAGCAAGTTTCAAGACTGTAGCATGTTGCAAACAAAAGTTATAGCTGTGCAAAGGCCAGCCAATAGGAATACAGAGGGGCGGGGCTTAAGCAATTAAGCCATTACAGCTTGTTCCTCTTGATGGTCTACGTCCATGTACCAAAGTTTGAGGCTGTAGCATGTTGTAAACAATAGTTAGAGCTGTGTAAAGGCCAGCCAATAGGAAGACAGAGGGGCGGGGCTTAAGCAATTAAACATTTTCAGCGTGCTCCTATTGGTGGTCCAAGTCCATGGAGCAAGTTTCAAGACTGTAGCATGTTGCAAACAAAAGTTATAGCTGTGCAAAGGCCAGCCAATAGGAATACAGAGGGGTGGGGCTTAAGCAATTAAGCCATTACAGCTTGTTCCTCTTGATGGTCTACGTCCATGTACCAAAGTTTGAGGCTGTAGCATGTTGTAAACAATAGTTAGAGCTGTGTAAAGGCCAGCCAATAGGAAGACAGAGGGGCGGGGCTTAAGCAATTAAACATTTTCAGCGTGCTCCTATTGGTGGTCCAAGTCCATGGAGCAAGTTTCAAGACTGTAGCATGTTGCAAACAAAAGTTATAGCTGTGCAAAGGCCAGCCAATAGGAATACAGAGGGGCGGGGCTTAAGCAATTAAGCCATTACAGCTTGTTCCTCTTGATGGTCTACGTCCATGTACCAAAGTTTGAGGCTGTAGCATGTTGTAAACAATAGTTAGAGCTGTGTAAAGGCCAGCCAATAGGAAGACAGAGGGGCGGGGCTTAAGCAATTAAACATTTACAGCGTGCTCCTATTGGTGTTCCAAGTCCATGGAGCAAGTTTCAAGACTGTAGCATGTTGCAAACAAAAGTTATAGCTGTGTAAAGGCCAGCCAATAGGAATGCAGAGGGGTGGGGCTTAAGCAATTAAGCCATTACAGCTTGTTCCTCTTGATGGTCTACGTCCATGTACCAAAGTTTGAGGCTGTATCATGTTGTAAACAATAGTTAGAGCTGTGTAAAGGCCAGCCAATAGGAAGACAGAGGGGCGGGGCTTAAGCAATTAAACATTTACAGCGTGCTCCTATTGGTGGTCCAAGTCCATGGAGCAAGTTTCAAGACTGTAGCATGTTGCAAACAAAAGTTATAGCTGTTTAAAGGCCAGCCAATAGGATTACAGAGGGGCGGGGCTTAAGCAATTAAGCCATTACAGCTTGTTCCTCTTGATGGTATACGTCCATGTACCAAAGTTTGAGGCTGTAGCATGTTGTAAACAATAGTTAGAGCTGTGTAAAGGCCAGCCAATAGAACGACAGAGGGGCGGGGCTTAAGCAATTAAACATTTACAGCGTGCTCCTATTGGTGGTCCAAGTCCATGGAGCAAGTTTCAAGACTGTAGCATGCTGCAAGCAAAAGTTAGAGCTGTGTAAAGGCCAGCCAATAGGAAGAGAGGGTTTGTGTGTGTGTGTGTGTGTGTGTGTGTGTGTGTGTGTGTGTGTGTGTGTGTGTGTGTGTGTGTGTGTGTGTGTGTCCATTTGGTTTCGCTCAGGGGGGCGGCCCGGTTCCGGCGAGCCACCCCGCGTCTGAAACGGTTGACAAATGACAGAGTTACATGTTTCCCCGATTTTCTCTATTGACTTTCAATGTGTGTGTGTGCGTGCACATTTGTGCATGTGCGTGCATGTGCGTTCGTGTGTGCGCGTGTTTGAGATGTGGTCAACTTGACCTTGAATCATTAACAAAGTATCAATTTCACCTGAGCTTGGGGCAGGGCTAGTCTATGCGAATGCAAACACGTCAAAAAAAAAAAGTCAGCACAGTGACTCAATGAGAGAATTTGTTCAGATGGTCCGAACAAATTGCTCTAGCGCAAAAAGTAAAAGTCGAATGCGATTTTTGTTTTCGCCGTGAGTGACCCGAGACATTGAGGTACGCCGTGTGCGATCGTGGTATTGGTACGATAAAAAATGTGGTTATAAGAGCGAGTTAAGAAATTGTGTTTGTGATGAAAAAAATGCTGACTCATTCAGGCAGTTAACATGGCGTTTCATGACACTTTATGATGGTACACCTGTCGCTTTCAGGGCTGTAGTTCACGTACCATAATGAATCTGCGCTGTGGTTGTGACATTGGGTGAAAGAGGACGAGTGTGGCTACAAAATTACCGAAACCCATGCGTGTAAAGTTAATATTTTGGCCGTGAGGACGATTTGTTCTGAGAATTTCGCTACAGTTTTGACACTGGCTGCTTACTCTGACCCGGTCTCTCTCTGGGCGTGCGACACTCTAAGTCGAGATTTTTGCTCAGACCACACACACTTTGAACTGCGATAGCGGGCAAACCGTGCAACGTATTCGAATTCCGTCTCAACCAGGACAAAGTCGATGGCCTCCTGTGCTGTTTGACGTTTAAATCGTGTGTCTACGTAACAGTGTGCAAGAGCAATGTGGCTCCAAAGTAACGTGTCGTTTTCTGTTTTTACCCGCGTTTCCCCATTGACTTTGCATGGGGCATTTTTCGCGTAGTTTATTGCGAATTACGTCGGCACGGTAACTCGAATCGGAAAGAAAAGCACAAGCACACCATTCCCGGCCGAGCCGCACGTTTCGATGTATATATTGTGGGGCTTTGGTAAACCGTGCGGCCGGCCATAGCGGTCAAAGTTTCGTGTCTTGAATACGATTAAGTATTGGTTTCGGATTTCAACCTGTGTTTCTGCCATTGCATGGCAGGCACCCAGAATAATCATCAAGACACGAAACTTTGACCGCTATGGCCGGCCGCACGGTTTACCAAAGCCCCGCAATATATACATCGAGACGTGCGGCTCGGCCGGGAATGGTGTGCTTGTGCTTTTCTTTCCGTTTCGAGTTACCGTGCCGACGTAATTCGCAATAAACGACGCGAAAAATGCCCCATGCAAAGTCAATGGGGAAACGCGGGTAAAAACAGAAAATGACACGTTACTTTGGAGCCACATTACTCTGGCATACTGTTACGTAGAAACACGATTTAAACGTCAAACAGCACACGAGGCAATCGTCTTTGTCGTGGTTCAGACGGAATTCGAATACGTTGCACGGTTTGCCCGCTATCGCAGTTCAAAGTGTGTGTGGTCTGAGCAAAAATCTCGACTTAGAGTGTCGCACGCCCAGAGAGAGAGCGGGTCAGAGTGAGAGGCCAGTGTGAAAACTGTAGCGAAATTCTCCGAACAAATCGTCCTCACGGCCAAAATATTAACTTTACACGCATGGGTTTCGGTAATTTTGTAGCCACACTCGTCCTCTTTCACCCAATGTCACAACCACAGCCCAGATTCATACGGTACGTGAACTACAGCCCTGAAAGCGACAGGTGTACCATCATAATGTGTCATAAGACTGCCTGAATGAGTCAGCAATTTTTTCATCACAAACACAATTTCTTAACTCGCTCTTATAACCACGTTTTTTATCGTACCAATACCACGATCGCACACGGCGTACCTCAATGTCTCGGGTCACTCACGGCGAAAACAAAAATCGCATTCGACTTTTACTTTTTGCGCTAGAGCAATTTGTTCGGACCGTATGTCTTAACAAATTCCCTCATTGAGTCAGTGTGCTGACTTTCAAGTGTTTGCATTCGCATAGACTAGCCCTGCCCCAAGCTCAGGTGAAATTGATACTTTGTTAATGATTCAAGGTCAAGTTGACCACACCTCAAACACGCGCACACACGAACGCACATGCACGCACATGCACACATGTCCACGCACACACACACACATTGAAAGTCAATAGAGAAAATCGGGGAAACCCGTAACTCTGTCATTTCTCAACCGTTTCAGATGCGGGGTGGCTCGCCGGAACCGGGCCGCCCCCCTGAGTGAAACCAAATGGACACACACACACACACACACACACACACACACACACACACACACACACACACACACACACACACACACACACACACACACACACACACACACACACACACACACACACAAACCCTCTCTTCCTATTGGCTGGCCTTTACACAGCTCTAACTTTTGCTTGCAGCATGCTACAGTCTTAAAACTTGCTCCATGGACTTGGACCACCAATAGGAGCACGCTGTAAATGTTTAATTGCTTAAGCCCCGCCCCTCTGTCTTCCTATTGGCTGGCCTTTACACAGCTCTAACTATTGTTTACAACATGCTACAGCCTCAAACTTTGGTACATGGACGTAGACCATCAAGAGGAACAAGCTGTAATGGCTTAATTGCTTAAGCCCCGCCCCTCTGTATTCCTATTGGCTGGCCTTTACACAGCTATAACTTTTGTTTGCAACATGCTACAGTCTTGAAACTTGCTCCATGGACTTGGACCACCAATAGGAGCACGCTGTAAATGTTTAATTGCTTAAGCCCCGCCCCTCTGTCTTCCTATTGGCTGGCCTTTACACAGCTCTAACTATTGTTTACAACATGCTACAGCCTCAAACTTTGGTACATGGACGTAGACCATCAAGAGGAACAAGCTGTAATGGCTTAATTGCTTAAGCCCCGCCCCTCTGTATTCCTATTGGCTGGCCTTTAAACAGCTATAACTTTTGTTTGCAACATGCTACAGTCTTGAAACTTGCTCCATGGACTTGGACCACCAATAGGAGCACGCTGTAAATGTTTAATTGCTTAAGCCCCGCCCCTCTGTCTTCCTATTGGCTGGCCTTTACACAGCTCTAACTATTGTTTACAACATGCTACAGCCTCAAAATTTGGTACATGGACGTAGACCATCAAGAGGAACAAGCTGTAATGGCTTAATTGCTTAAGCCCCGCCCCTCTGTATTCCTATTGGCTGGCCTTTACACAGCTATAACTTTTGTTTGCAACATGCTACAGTCTTGAAACTTGCTCCATGCACTTAAACCAAGTTGACCACCTCTCACACCCGCGCACACACGAACGCACATGCACGCACATGCACACATGTGCACACACACACTCATTGAAAGTCAATGGAGAAAATCGGGGAAACACGTAACTCTGTCATTTCTCGACCGTTTCAGAAGCAGGGCGGCTCGCCGGAACCGGTCCGCCCCTCTGAACGAAACCAAATGGACCCTTACAGCTCAGACATCTTAGCATTAGATGTTAGCATTAGCATGTTAGCATATTAGCATGTTAGCATTAGCATGTTAGCATTAACATGTTAGCATTAACATGTTAGCATTAAAATGTTAGCATGATAGCATGTTAGCATTAGAATGTTGGTGGCAACGTAATGCGCAATAAACTAAGACAAAATACCCCATTGAAAGTCAATGGGGAGGCCTGGCTCACATGTAACCAAATGGACCCTTCTTGAGGCTAAATGTCATCAAATGGTGGTCCGTGGCTCAAATGCTGCACAGACTTGGCAAGCTTCAGGCACCCAGTAAAATTTTTATACATAGTAACTATGGATGATGTCAACCACATCATCTTGGTTTCTATTCCTCATTTATAACTCTAGTTAATGTTCTATTCAGATATTATTCAATGCATCATGGCCAGCATACTCAAACTACTATTATTATTTTAATATCCGGAATCCCCCCGCACGCACGCGCACACACACACACACACACACACACACACACACACACACACACACACACACCGCAACGATCCTGTTGCAACGTTAGCTTGCTAGCCTAGCAAGGTTGTGTTTACTGTTGATAGCTTTAGCAGCTATCGCTAACATGAGGAACAGCAACAACAAGTCCTCTTTGGCTCTCCGTGTTCATCGGATTCTTTATCTTACATAAAGAAATACGAGCGACCTGTTAAAGAAGTTAAGAACACAGCATGGGGACAGAAGTCACAGTGACAGAACGAGACAGACTTGTACTGAGCGTGCCGTGAGCACTGCGGGCTGTGAGTACTCCCCCCTCCGCTTCCAAGGCTCAGGAGGGAGGGGGCTGTTTGACTGTACTGTGCGCTGGGCAGGAGCATGTCTTAATGGTAGAACGGAGCGGCACTAAAAGTCAGGATATGGATTATTTCAGCATTCCAAAATAAAAAGTATGATTTTATAGTAATGATTTATATAAAAGTAAGTCAATTCTGTCTTTCATATATTTTATTTATTCCATGAATATTTTTCATCACAGTTAGGTTTGTGGGCAGGGGGGGCTTAGGGGGGGCTGAGCCTCCAGCAGGGGGGGCTAAAGCCCCCCCCAGCCCCCCCCTGGCGCCGTCACTGACTATACGCAACATCCAGACCTCAAGGAACGCACCCAGCTTTCCGTGCTCGGACATACAGACACGGGGACATACACACATTGCTACGCTCAGAAACTCCTGACTCCACTCAGAAGAGAATTGGTGTTTTAAAGACATAAGCACTTAAACTTGAGAACTGATATGTCTTCTAAATCCTCACAGATTTTAGTTAAAACATTTGCTGCAAAAGAATATATATTTACAGATTTGTGCCACATTTTCACGATGTTTCAAAATTAGCAAATCTACAAACTCGTTTTCAACAGCTTACAGCTTTTTAAATAATGGTTAAAGTGGCTAAAACCAGGGGATCTTGGACTTCAGTGACAGGGACCTGGGGTCTGAGAGCCGGAGACGTTGGACAGGGTGCATTTTGGAACTTCTGCTGGCGGCCACCACCAGTCAGGCTTCATAAAGGAAGGAAACGGACAGGCACGGCAGGCAGCTCATCAAATGGTGGTCCGTGGCTCAAATGCTGAGTAACTTTGGCATGAAAAGGGTTCAAACCCACCGCTATAGGGGTTTCCAAATGGACTCTTGAATGTATGCTGCACGATTTCTTGCTCAAAAGGTGAATCTCGATTGTGTGTTCTGTTTATTGCTGTGTAACTGTTATTGCAACATTACTGGGCCTACCTAACTAACTCCACACAGAATAGACTTGGTGTTTTATAGAAATTAAACTTGAGAACTGATTCCACAAAATGTCTTCTAAATCCTCGCAGATTTTAGTTAAAACGTTCACTGTGTTTGGGCCACATTTTCACGATTTTTCAAAAATAGCAAATCTACAAGCTCGTGAGCTTGTAAATCTGCCAACAATCCAACAGCTTTTAAAATTATGGTTAAAGTGTTTGAATGGTATGACTGTTTTCTGAAAAGCCTAGATGTTTCTGTATCATTGGTGTTCAAACGATTTACTCCAATCTGAAAATATGTTGTTCCAGGGACCGCGCTACGAGCTTGTAGGTCTGCTATTTAGTTTTATCCTGAAAATGTGCAAATCTTTGAATATATATTGTTTCAGAGCAAACGTTTTTAAACTCATCTTTGCTTCTGGGTAGTCCCTGGAACAACATATTTTCAGATACTGTAGGTGTCTGTGGCCAATTTCATAATATTTCTGGGGTCCTTGACATAACATAATTTGAGAACCACTAATATAGAAACATAGGTTTTTCAGAAAACTGTGGAAATGTGGACACAATCTTATCCAACATGTTCTGGTGGTTTCAGGAAAGTTGGTGTTTTATAGATTTTAGAAGCCAGTGGTTCTCAAAGAGTGGTCTTAAAGTGCATTCTCAGCAAAATGACATAAAAATCAACCACTTGTATTCTAAACTTGGTTGTTTACATATTTTGTCTATGTGCCTAAATGATTTCATTGTAACCTTTTTTTTTTCCTAATAAAGAAACAAAATTAAGTATACATTTGCTGCTTTATTTTGTTTCTATAAATATGTGGGAGGGAGGTGAGCATGGGGGAGGAGGGGTGCGGGGTCGCAATATATATGGAGGGGGGGGGGGGTGTCATAAGACAGCTCCACGCTGTCCTGCTGCTGCCTTCGGTAGCTGACGTTCGAGTCGCGGCAGAGAAGCGGGGCGCCGGCTACACGCGCGTCGGCGCGCACGGCACACGCTGATCAAGAACGACGCGGCCACATCGTGCGGCGCGCCCGGCGGAGGACACGATCGGCGGCGCGCGGCGACCGCCTCCCGCAGGCGGCGCGCCATGACTTGCTAGCTGGGTACTAACCTGCAGTGTGTAGATCGATGTCCATATCAAAATCAATGTCCAGCAGTTTGTTTTGTGTCTCCAGCAGAGTTTGTAGTGTCTCCATCTGTCTCTGGAAGAGGTTGACCATGAACTCTCCCACCGCGCTGAGGCGCTCCAACACAAACACTCTGACGCTAAGCTCCACACTACAAACATCAGCAGCGCCACGCTGCTGTTTGTCCACAACAAACAATATCTCCTCTCCCACCGACGCTAGCTGTTCATTTATCTTCAGCCGTACAGACTCCATTTGACGCTTTTCACCTCCTTTAGGAGACATTTCCACCAAGCTTTCTGTTCCTACTGTAATATAGAATGTGTAATAAAGGCACAAACATCAACAATTCCCGAGAGACACGACAACATGTTTGACTTGTTCAACAAGCAACGCCATCGCCGTAATGGAAAACTAGACGCAGTCACGTGACGTGATGGCATCACGTGACGCAAACAAGCACTTCAGGGACAAAGGTTTTCCACGCATGCGCAACAAAATAATCCAGGCACTGTTGCCTTAATGCCTTTCGCCCTCTGGTGGTGGAGGTGTGTAACTGTCACAGATAGAGAGAGAGAGAGAGAGAGAGAGAGAGAGAGAGAGAGAGAGAGAGAGAGAGAGATATAGATAGATAGATAGATAGATAGATAGATAGATAGATATTTTTTTAAACTGCCTTCGAATCTTAAAATATCTACAACCTCGTGTTGCGGTGTGACACGCTTTGAGCTTGTAGATCAGCTTTTTGCACATTTGACAATTTAAATCCATGATTCATTGATATTATTAGGAAAAGGTACTTTGCAAATTTTCATTTTGAATACTTGAGTATGCGTAGGCTACTTTGTCCACCACTGATGACTGGAATCCAACATCAGGGACTCAGGGAGTCTAAATTAGTACCGATGTAATAGACAGTATTACCTAGTAATTATTACTGGTTGTTCATGAGCTGGCAGTTCATGATCTATGCCTGTTTTTCAATTGAGTGCTATAGCGCCACCCTTTGGCCAATGGTTGTGGTCTTTAATTGTCTCTATAAGCAGGGTGACATAGCCATATTGCCACATTTCGTGAAAAACAACTGCATGGTTTGACCTGGAGCGCTGTGTATGTATAATTCAAAATAATGGGTGATCTTCACTGATATAATGCATTCACCATTTACATGGAATCAGGCAAGCGGTAGATGGCAAACAGCAAAACCTGCTGGACGGCACGGTTATTTTTTTAAATATTTTAACATCCGTCCTGTTCCGTTTACCGTCCTGCTCCCGTCCACTAAAATGACTTCCGGTTTGCCATCTACCGCTAGCCAGGGTCAGAGGTCAAAAGGCAGAACACGAAAGTTGTTCGACATGAGGAGACGCATATGTCTATCCAAGTTTTATTGTTGACGGTCAAACGGAGCTATACCTGTTCAAAGTTAGCATTTTCGATTGAGTGCTATAGCGCCACCCTTTGGCCAATGGCCGTGGGCTTTGCGTTCTCACCGTTTCGCATACCTGTCTACCATTGCCAAGTTTCACAAAAACCGACTACACATCTCATAATATTATTTTTATCAGGCACGTGCATAGGCCTCAGCCCATCCTTCAGCCCATCCTTGCATCCTACATCTGCAAAGGTGAGTGAGTGAACAATTGTTCAATAAAAATGTCTTTTATAATATTCTTGCCAAGTTTTATTAGCCTTTAGTCTTGAACTTAAATTAATAAATTAACTTTTTATTATACGTGAGAAAAGGATATCCTACAGATTGCTACATTATCCCATTCTAGACGGGCACTCTACATTGTAACTATCCCTTTAAGAACGGGGACTCCATTTTGTATCTTACCCCTTCAGGCCGGGCACCCGAATTCGGGTTTTCCTGTAGTTTTACCCTTTCCGGTCTCATGGCCAATGAAATGGATCATGAGTCGATGACGTATGCGTTCCTGGATATCGCAATGCATTGTGGGATTTTTTTGGGCCGTTTTTTTTGTATGAAAGCAACTTTATTTGTCGGAGATTTCAGTGCGAGTTTTTTTTTGAGAAAACATGGCAGAAGCAGCAAGAGCACAGCGTAGTGGCGAAACCGAGGATGCATTGAGCGATGGGAGTGATATCTGTGATGACTACAGTAGCAGAGACGAGGACAATGATAACATTGCTAACGATCCCGATTATTTGCCTCCGTCGGAACCTTTAGACAGGGCTCAATGGATGCGGGATATGTTTAGCGACGACGACGATTCCGGCCACGAAGATGATGCATCTTTCCGTGGGTTCCATTCAGACTGGGTAGCAGACGAATCCCACTTCCAACCAACGGAAAAGAGAGATTTTATCCACACACCAGGGGTGAAGATTGATATCGCACCAGACGCAACACCAGGAGAAGTCTTTGGTCACATTTTCACAGACGGATTGTGGTCGCATCTCATTACAGAGACGAACACATTCGCTAGACAGTCCAGAGACGCCAGACCAGATCCATCACCCCAGTCCAAAATGGGCAAATGGAAGTCAGTTACTTTGACTGAAATGAGAACTTTCATCGGCCTTTGCCAACCGGAAAGGACTCCCAAAGGTCCAGACACTGAGCAAGAAAGCCCCGATGAAGAAGCATGACTACAAAGTGGCTCAAAACAATGAGCTCACGTTCTGCGTTTGGAAGGACACCAAGGTGGTCATGGTGCTGTCCAACTACCACGTCCCCAAGGCGACAGGGACGGTGAACAGGAGGAGGGAGGGCGCAGTCCGTCAATCGGAGGTGACGGTGCCAGCAAGCCTCTCCGACTATCAGAAATACATGAAAGGTTTGTTTGATTTTATTGACAAAGAAAACATATATATTATGATCATGTATCTGATGCAGTATATTTCAAAGCAAACAAAAGCTGGAGAGCTCATTTCCTTGTGGTCCTTTGAGTGTAAACAAGTGTGTAAACTTGAGTGTCATGTGTTTTTTTACCAGGTGTGGATCTGATGGACCAGATGACTGGGTACTACCAGTTCCATCATCGTTCCAAGAAGTGGTGGAGGAGGGTCTTCTTCTTCTTTCTGAGTACGTCCTGCCACAACGCGTTCATTGCTGCGAAGTCTGTTGGAGGAAGGGACTTCAAGAAGAAGTACCCTGGCTACAAAGAGTGGGTGGAGGACCTGGCACAGGAGCTGGTCAATCCAGTGGCTGATCCTCACACCCGCCCCAGACCGGCCCGTCAGACCCCACGATCCACACCGGCTTCTTCTCCTTCCACTTCTTCTCCTGCTCCTTCGTCTGCGTCTGCGTCTGCATCTGCGTCTCCTTCAGCAGGCAGATCTGAGCATGACCTTATCCCCAAGCTCACTGAGAAGAGGGAGGGGTTGCACAGTGTGCTTGGAGGAGAAGAGTGGCACTTCGGCCCGTGCAAGAAGTGTCACTTCCGGCTGTCTACAGTGTCAGGTGAACGTGTGCACACAGTGCTTTGGCAAGCATATCCGCAGTTGTGAGTGACAGCTGAACGGTACAAACTGTGACTCATAAAGACCTTGCCAGCTACTAACTGTTTGTG
The DNA here is from genome assembly GCF_963924005.1 of Protomyctophum bolini. NCBI lineage: Eukaryota > Metazoa > Chordata > Actinopteri > Myctophiformes > Myctophidae > Protomyctophum > Protomyctophum bolini. The sequence continues at coordinate 1,528,544 of NC_137874.1, read as the reverse complement.
CTGCTTGTGAACTGTTTCCACGGAGGAATGTTCACACTTTTTTATTGAACAATAACAGACACTTTATTTTTTATTCTCTTTTTTTATATATATAGTGCTGCTTGTGAACTGTTTCCACGGAGGAATGTTCACACTTTTTTATTGAACAATGACAGGCACTTTATCTTTTTTTATTGAACAATTGTTTTATATTTTATATTTTATTATTATTTGAAATAGTGCTGCTTGTGACAGTTTCAACAGAGAAATGTTCACACTGTATTTTCTACATTTTTTGCACAAATAAAAGTTGTTTATCAAAGCCTATGGTGTAAGATCTCAAATACTTTTTTACATTTAGTTCCTATCTGCTATAGAGGCTGAAAAGTTCATTTTTGGTAGACATTTTTATTAGTTTTATGGCATTTTCAAAGTTTGTAGATTTTGTAATAAGACTTGGACCAAGATAACTAATTTTCTATGAAAGCCAAAGCTGTAAGCTATCAAATAGTGTTGGAATTGTGTTTCTATATGCTACAGAGGCTGAGAAATGACAGAAATTGTTGTTTTTAGTAGGCGTTTTACTAGTTTTATTATAATTTCTGAATTAGAACATTTTTCTGATTTTTTTATAAAGGTTTTGACCAAAACAGTAATTTACCATGAAAGCCAAAGGTGTAAGCTATCAAATAGTGTTGGAATTGTGTTTCTATCTGCCACAGAGGCTGAGAAATAAATGTTTTAGTAAACGTTGTTCCTTCTGTGAAAAATTCCAGAAAAAGTCAGGTTTTAGGGGTATTTTTCAAATCGGCCATAGGTTTTAAAGGCTTTTTCGGATTCGGATTTAGGCCTGAATGGGTTATTAACCAGTGGATCCATCGGACAGGGGCTTGCTTGCCAAAATAAGATTATCTACATCATCACGTTAGATTAAATGGGCGTGTATGTTCTACGCGAGGCGGAACCTACATGGTGGAAACGCTTGGTAAAGAGGGAGTCCGCTGACTGTCAGGTTCATGAGCCATTCCTTTTTTATATACTGTATATATTTCACTTGAGTGCTATAGCGCCACCCTTTGGCCAATGGTCATGGGCTTCATGTCTTCACCGTTTGGCATAGCCCTCTATACCATAATGTCAAGTTCCACGAAAACCGACCGGTTCAGCCAGAACTGCTATTTTTGGCTAAAGGAGAAGAAGAAGAAGATGAAGAAGAAAATATAGCTGCAAGCAGCGATAAGACGGGGTCAAGCAATATATGTGATCGGCCCCCGATTTTCGATCACGCTGACCGGTATGAACTTCAGCTACAAAGATATACATGCACCGTGTAGCTTTGCATCTTTATTTAATCTTTGTATCTTTTGAATCTGCCAATGTGAACGCAGCATTATTTTTATATATTCTTTAACCCAAGATTTTTGTAACCCATTTTTCACCTCTGTGTCAATAATCTAATGTGATACTGGACTCTACACACCCTCCACCAACCTGGGGAGAGCAAGGACTTGAACTCATGCTTCCTTCATGCCTGAGTGTCCAAGTTGCTCCTTTACACCTTGACAGGGGGGAGTTTCCCCTGGTTGGACGTAGCGCGTGGAAGGAACACGTTATTCAAACCAGTTCCTTTCCCCTCCATCAGGCGCCCGGGCTGCCCAGGGGTAGATAGTTTAGACCAGGTGATAGATATAAATCTGTAAAATATATCTAGAGACTAGACAAGGACTGTATAATTACTGTAGACTGATAAGACTTCGATAGCTCGAGCTGCAGGGCTCCGGCCATAATACCGGAGCCGTCTAAATACTTATTTTGGAAAGTACTCGAATTACAATATATACTTAGTTTTTAGCTTTGACAGAATACTTTCCGAGTGAATTGTAATGTAGACAATGATACTTTAGGAGTATAACCTGTTAAATACCAAAATGATACCTTAGATGAATGCAAAGATTAAAAGAAGTTCCACCAGAAAGAATAGGATGTCCAGACCAGATGTGGATTTAGTCATTTCATTTGTTTGGTCCCAGAGAGACAAGAAATTAGATTAACATGCAGCAATAATTATTATTATTATTATGGTTCTCTCTCCCTCGCCCCAAGATGGGCGAGAGTATATATACGTTGTTACTCAAAATGGGGTAGCAAGTACGTGGCACACGGACTGCAGTGGAAATAAATCAATATGGGATATGTAGTCTTAAAATGATTTGTAGTTACTTAACTATATTCCGGGACGACACAGAGGCTTGTCATGAGAGACAGCTCTGCTGCTGGCGTTGCCATGACAACAATCTACAAAGAAGCTCTGGCTTGCTTCGAAGGCCAAATTCCTGCACCGTTCCTAAATCAAAACAACGCTTACAGTATGGGGTTATTTACCAGCTATGGGTTGGCAGGGCCACAATTACAGTGAACTATGCCAATTATCATATCGATGACCATATGACCTCTCCTCCACCAAACAACAAATCAAAATTATCAATCACCAGGATTACTGCATGTTTTTTGTGAGGGTACTTACCCTAGGGGATACAGGGAGAACATGTGAGGTACCTACACTAGGGGACACGGGCAGAATATGTGAGGGTACCTACCCTAGGGGACACGGGGAGAACATGTAAACTCCACACACAAAGGCCCTTTTTCCAACCCCGCCTCGGGTACGGGCACTGATGACGTAGAGGAGGAAACACGCCCCCAGCACCCACAGCGTCCCCAGCGGGAATCGAACCCAGGACCTTCTAGCTGTCAGGCGACAGCACTACCAACTGTGCCACCGTGCCCCGAACACAGCATTTTTGTGGACAGCTATTTCTTATCACACCGTTTATGGTGCTTAGGTTTCCCCCAGGTGTGGTGGAGAACAGTGTTGTTTTTGTTTTACTCAGTCTCTTGAATAGTTTATTTAGTTTTAGTCACATTTTAGTCACCTGGAATTAGGGGTGGGTCCCGAACCTCGGGACCAAGTATGTACCGAACCGAACGTGCCTGGGTACCGGGTACCCATTACAATAATTACATTTCGGTTCTCTCTATCGGTTCCCACGGACACGCAGTCACACAATATTTATTTATTTTCTTCTCTTAATAGACGCGCAGGGAACAGAGCTGATCTACAAGCCTACATTGTGTTGCATCAGCGACGAGTTGTGGGCTTGTGGCTTGCAGAGGTGGAGCTATCTCTTTGCTCTCTTAGTTGTCGAGGAGTCTAGAGACAGTGACACGTGTATGGAGTTACATTTGTGTCTTTATTAACCAAACAAAAGAAAAACATTTGAGAGAGAAAAAATCTAAACAGAGCAAAGAATAGTTTTGAATGAAAACTAATTAAAAACGCAATCAAAAAATATATTTGCAAGCAAAAAAAAAAAAGATTTGAAAGAAAAGAAAAAATAATTGAGAACAAAACTTTTAAAAATTCAAGCGTAAAAAAATAAGGAAAAACTGTTTAAACTACATAAAACAAAATACTTAGTAAAATGTTTGGGTAATAATAATATGTGTTGTGCTAAATAAAATGTTTTTAATGTTTTTTTTCCTCGTTTGCGAATGAAAGTTTTTTTTTTCTGATTGCAAAACGCCTTCTCTCTCAAAACCTATGTCTTTGGTCTCGATTTTCTTTCTCTCTCTCTCTTGGATTATTTGTGTGAGGGGTGAAAGTTCAGAAGGCGGGTCCTACACTGAAAAGATGTAAGACACCTCTCCATTGGCCACTGTCTTAAACCCTTGCTTAGGGTGCAAATCTCAACTGTTTTGGACGGCGGTGGGCTCGTTGGAATCGTGTCGCCCCCCCTGGGGGCGTCTTTGGGGGGCTCAAGGTTCAGGGACCCCCAGGGAACCCCTGGGACCCCCCAGGGACCCCCAAATGGTAACTCTGTCATTTCTCAACCGTTTTTGACGGGGGTGGGCTCGTTGTGATTGTGTCGCCCCCCATGGGGGCGTCTTTGTGCGTCTCAAGGTTCAGGGACCCCCAGGGACCCCCCGGGACCACCCAGGGACCCCCAAATGGTAACTCTGTCATTTCTCAACCGTTTCGGACGGCGGTGGGCTCGTTGGAATCGTGTCGCCCCCCTGGGGGCGTCTTTAGGGGGCTCAAGGTTCAGGGACCCCGAGGGACCCCCCCGGGACCCCCCAGGGACCCCCAAATGGTAACTCTGTCATTTCTCAACCGTTTTTGACGGGGGTGGGCTTGTTGTGATTGTGTCGCCCCCCTGGGGGCGTCTTTTGGGGTCTCAAGGTTCAGGGACCCCCCGGGACCACCTAGGGACCCCCAAATGGTAACTCTGTCATTTCTCAACCGTTTTTTGACGGGGATGGGCTCGTTGTGATTGTGTCGCCCCCCTGGGGGCGTCTTTGGGGGTCTCAAGGTTCGGGGACCCCCCAGGGACCCCCAAATGGTAACTCTGTCATTTCTCAACCGTTTTGGACGGGGGTGGGCTCGTTGTGATTGTGTCGCTCCCCTGGGGGCGTCTTTGGGGGTCTCAAGGTTCAGTACTCTTACAAGTACTGTCCATTGATTTGTGTGTGATTTTCACTTGCATGTGTGATGCTCACTAAAGTGATTGTGTTATTTGTAACCAGTGTCTTTCTTTTTAACTCAGTTTGTGTTTTCATGTAATTCTCCAACAAAACCACAGATAACCTGGTCAATAGGTGGCAGTGTAGGACCACAGGTAAAACCTGTCTTTCCAAAGTGTAGTGTCTTCAGCGCATGCGCCACCGTCTCCCCCCATAACTCTAGGAGATGGTGAACAAACGCTACACGGTTTTGCTGTCTCCCTTTCTTTAACATTCTTATCCTGTTTTTCAGGTGTCACATTTGTGATACCTGTTACAGTTTATTGGGGGCTCGTCCGGGATCGGCGCCACCTGCTGGCTCGGCGTTGATCCAGTGATCCTGATATTCCGGACCAAAAGTGACCTGATGAACCAGGGAGCAACACCTGGTATTCAATGGTCCACTGTCTGATGAAGGAGCATCCTTTACCCACACCAACTGAAGCAAGCCGTCTCATCTGATGCAGAGTAAACACATGCTGTGTCAACAACACCTGATGAGAGTGAGAGACAGTTCGGCGTCCATTGCCCCATCCAATGAGGAGTAAGTCCAGTGCTGTCAATTGCTGGTGAAGATTACAGCTGGTGCCTGTCGCTACATCTGATGAAGAGTGAGGACTGTGCTGTGTAGAGAGAACAACCCACCACGGTTAGAGACTGTTAAGTGACCCTGGACTGTGAGACCAAGTGCAAGGAATCGGGGAGCAGCCATGGCAGAAGAGGAAAGCACGAGGAAAGGTTTGGTGTGGGACATCAAAAAGAGCCTGCTCACTCTACCTGCCGATGAACTGTTACAGCTCGCAAAGGCATTGGTCCAACTGCCAGGGATAGACCAGTCTCGTCTGTCTCATCTCACCGCAGAGGATGAAGAGGGTTGTTTCAACTACATCAACGACTACCTGTACAGTAAGGCCTTACTAGATTTAGAGGATGAAGGACTGTCGCATTTATTACAAATACAAGATGTGATTGATATGATCAGGAAGGGTCAGTCAAAAGGTCAATCCATGCCGCTAGATAGGAACATGTCAGACACCAAAGGTAAACACCCTACATCTGTGACACAAGACAAGCTAGTCTCTTTACGAGACCTTTCGTATCTCCACCGCAGGGAATTTAAGATCCAGGGAGGTCAGATTGGAGATCAGGGGTCAGACATCAGTTACAACAGTGTTTGCAGACAAATTGAGGAAGGATTAAAGGAACAGTTTAGCAATGCAGAGGTTGTCAGAGCAGCCTTAAGAGTGATCAAACCTGGTAACTTTAAAGACTTTAAACTTTAAAGGTTAAGGATGATTTAACTGTTGATGAGCTGAAGGGTTTTCTTCATTCCCACCTTGGTGAACAGAGCAACACAGAGCTGTTTCAAGAACTTATGTGCACTAAACAGAAAGATAGTGAAACACCACAGCAGTTCTTATACAGGGTAATAGGACTTAAACAAAAGATCTTGCTCGCCTCAAAACATGTTGACACTGATGTTAAGTACAATGCGAATACAGTTCAAGATGTTTTTCTCCACACTGTGTATCAGGGTCTAGGGCACAAACATGATGATATTCGCAGAGAGCTCAAACCATTACTTGTAGACTCCAGTGTCTCTGATGAGAACATCCTGAAACAGATGAAGAAAGTAATGAGTGATGAAAGCAAAAGGCAGCGACGTCTAGGCCCAGTCAGCCGTCAGAAGTCTACCAATGTACACAGTGCAGAGGTTGAGGTTACCGCAGCAGCAGCTCAGTGTCCCCCTAGTGTCAGAGAGGAAAGCTCAGGGAAGAAAGGCAAGCCAGACATGATCCAACAGTTGACAGAGAAAGTTGAAAATCTCACCAGTCTTGTGGAGTTCATGCAACAGTCTATCCATCCCCAAAAGACAGAACAGCAGACACATGTGAGAACAGGCAAGACAGATAGGCAGAGAGAGAGACCCTATGGCTGCAGTAAATGTGTTGAACAGAATCTTCCTAACTGTCCTCACTGTTTCCACTGTGGTGAGGAAGGCCACCGGGCGGTGGGCTGCCTGAAGAGACCGCCGCGGCAGGGAAACGGGAGCCAAACATTGACCGGTTCCCACTTACTGTCTCAAACCGACACCTGTCGTACTGATGAGCCTGATAGGAAAAGTGACAAAGAGAAAAAGTCTGGCACTGAAACAAATGTCAAAGTAGTAAACCAGATACAGAAGCAATCAGATATCCCTGTTCCCACCCCTGACTTACCTTACAGCAGAAGTGAATGCCTCGCCAAGCTAGTAGGGAAAAGAGCTCTCACCCATTGTTACCTAAATGGTTTAGCAGTCAGTGCTCTACTCGACACAGGTGCCCAAGTAAGCATGATTGACAGAGACTGGAGGAACACATACTTACCCGACATGCCTGTTAGACCTCTCGACGAGATCATTGATGAAGAAGAGGAGTTGAAAGTATATGCAGTGAATGGTGAAGTCCTTCCATTTGATGGCTGGGTGGCCCTTAAAGTTAACTTAAAGGGGAATGAAAATCCTAACCTGTCAATAACTGTGCCTTTCCTTGTTAGCAGTCTTGTGCTGGAGAGACCTCTGCTGGGTTTTAATGTGCTCGAAGTGATGATACAGGAACAACCTGAGAGGCTGATCCCAATCCTCACCAACCTGCTCTGTAATGCCATGGTGATCCCAAAAGAGAAGGCAGAGCTCCTGGTGAACTTCATCCAGACCGACAGGCCCTCTGTGCAACACGGCCGCATACGAACAGGTAGACAAAATACTGTAATTCCAGCAGGTCAGGTCGCCTGGGTCAAGTGCCAAGTCCCGCCCCACATGGAACTTTCCGACCCAATCTTCCTGTTCGAGCCTGATGACAACAGCATACCGCTGGCAGATTTGGATGTTGGAGAAGGCCTACTGAAGGTACAAAACCCCAGAAAGCCCTATATCACAGTGCCTGTGGGGAACAACACAAAACATGCAGTCACTCTCTCAAGAAAGACAGCCCTTGGCAGTATCCATTGTATTGAAAAGGTCATCACAGCAGACTCACCTGAAACCCCCCAGCCCCCAGTGACCGTCAGCAGTGCCCTTACAACACCAACTGTCACCAGTCCACCCCCATGCCAACCCCCCATCCCAACCAACTCACCTGAAATTCCCCAGTCCACAAGGCCCCTCAACAGTGCTGTTCATACGTCAGCTGACCCCAGCCCCACCCCATTCCAACCCCCTGTCGACATCAGTCATCTTGATGACCAACAGCAGGAAATTGTCCACAAGATGCTCTGTGAAGAGGCTGGCACTTTTGCGCGTGACAGTAATGACATTGGGTGCATACCGAGCCTGCAGATGACAATCACCCTCCAGGATGCAGTCCCTGTCCAGAAGACGTACTCATCAGTCCCTAAGCCACTGTTTAAAGAGGTGAAGGAGTATATACAGGAACTGTTAATGAAAGGCTGGGTAGTCAAGTCCAAGTCCCCATATTCTGCCCCAGTTGTCTGTGTCAGGAAGAAGGACGGCAGCCTGCGTTTGTGTATTGACTACCGCCTCCTGAATAAGAAGACTGTCCCTGATCGTCACCCGTTGCCTAGGATACAAGACCTGACAGACACCCTTGGGGGCTACACCTGGTTTAGTATTTTAGATCAAGGGAAGGCCTACCACCAGGGCTTCGTCGCAGATGGTTCGCGTCCTTTCACTGCCTTCATCACTCCGTGGGGTCTCTATGAGTGGGTCCGCATCCCATTCGGGCTCTCAAATGCCCCGGCAGCATTCCAGCGGAGCATGGAGGAGATGCTAGGTCCCCTCAGGGATGAATGCTGCATTCCTTATTTGGACGATTGTCTGTGCTATTCTAAAACATTTGAAGAACATGTCGAGACCCCCCGGAAAGTCCTCCAGGCCCTTCAACGTCACGGAGTGAAGTTAAGACCTGCAAAATGTGAATTATTCAAACAAGAAGTCAGGTACGTGGGTCGCCTCGTGTCAGCAGAAGGAGTCAAAGTAGACCCACGAGACCTCGAAGCTGTGAGAACCCTGACAAGTAAGACACCAAGAACAGTCGGTGAGGTGAGGAAAATAACTGGATTCCTGGGGTATTTCCGTTCGTACATCCAGGACTTTTCCCGGATTGCCAGACCTATCTATGAGCTGCTCCAGAACAAGCCAGGGCAGGCCCAAATGCCAACACGTGGTAAAAACCCCAAACGCCCACAGTTGCCATCCAGAGAGCCCATAGAATGGTGTACTGAACACCAGAAAGCCCTTCAACAACTCGTAGACCTCCTCACAAGTCCCCCTGTCTTGGCATATCCTGATTTTACCCACCCCTTTAGGCTACACACTGACGCCTCAGACCAGGGTCTAGGAGCTGTTTTGTATCAACATCAGGATGGAAAATTAAGAGTCATCGGATATGGATCAAGAACGTTGTCACCAGCCGAAAGCAATTACCATCTGCACAGTGGAAAACTAGAGTTCCTTGCATTAAAATGGGCTGTATGTGAGAAATTCCGCGATTACCTGTACTATGCGCCGCACTTCACAATCTACACCGACAACAACCCGCTGACCTATGTCATGAGTACAGCCAAGCTCAATGCGGTCGGTCATCGGTGGGTGGGGGAACTTGCAGATTTCCGTTTTGATGTGAAATACAGGCTCGGAAAGTCAAACATAGAAGCAGACACCTTATCCCGCCTACCCCTGGATATGGAGAGGTATGAAAGGACCTGTACAGAGGAGTTCTCCAGTGAAGCAGTACGGGCGACGTGGGATGGAAGTCAGGCAGCAGAAAGGAAAGACGTGGCATGGGTTGCAGCACTCAACATCTCCTCCCCAGACGCGAATCAGCAGTCTAATCCCCCCCTGCAAACCATCAGTCACGACGAGCTGGTAAAGGCCCAAAGAGAGGATCAAGCCATAAGTGCCATCATGGAGTTGAAAGAGTCGAACATAAAGTTGACAGATGAAGTACGAAAAACTGTACGTGGAGCGACCCGGAAGCTACTTCATGAGTGGAGCAGACTGTACCTTGACAATGACCTCCTTTACAGAAAGACCAACCAGCACAAGCAGTTAGTCCTCCCTGTCAAATACAGAACACTCGCTCTCAAACATCTACATAATGAAATTGGACATGTTGGGACGGAAAGAGTGCTTCACCTTGCAAGGGAGAGATTCTACTGGCCGTTTATGTCCAAAGAGATTGAGGAATATGTGACCCGAAAATTTCCATGCATTAAGTCTAAGAAGCCTGTCACACATGTTCGAGCTCCCATGGGCAGTATCACGTCCAACTTCCCTTTAGAGCTTGTGTGTATTGATTACCTACATCTGGAAACCAGTATTGGTGGCTACGAATATATTCTAGTGGTGATGGATCATTTCACTAGATTTGCCCAGGCATACCCCACAAAGAACAAGAGTGGACAAACAGCTGCAGAGCGTATCTTCAATGACTTCATACCCAAATATGGTTATATGTCTCGTTTACATCATGATCAGGGAAGAGAATTTGAAAACAAACTGTTCCAAACACTGCAGAAGCTGTCTGGGGTCGGCCACTCTAGAACATCACCCTACCACCCACAGAGCAATCCAGTTGAGCGGCTCAATAGGACCATACTCCAGATGTTGAGGACACTGACTGAAAGTGAGAAACTGCGGTGGAAGGATCACCTCCTGCATGTCGTACACGCTTACAACTGCACCAAACATGAATCTACTGGCTACTCACCCTTTTTCCTCCTCTATGGTCGTCATCCACACCTCCCAGTTGACTTGCTGTTTGGGTTAACTGAAGAAAAGGAATCCTACTCACCTAGAGGATATGCAGAGAAATGGGCTGAGAAAATGTCAGAAGCCTACCGTATTGCATGTGAAAATAGTAAGAAGTCCAGTGCAAGAGGGAATGGAATTTATGACAAGAAAACAGGAGGAGTCGTACTACAGCCAGGAGACAGAGTTCTGGTAAGAAACCTCAGTCAGCGTGGAGGACCAGGGAAGTTGAGGTCTTACTGGGAGAAGGCTATCTACGTGGTCAAAAGCCAGATTGCTGAGAATCCAGTATACATCGTCTGCTCTGAGAATGGTAATCGGCAGAAAACCAGAACAATGCATCGCAATCTCCTGTTGTTAGTGAATAACCTACCTATTGAAATGACTCCACCGGAAATCAGAACTGTCCCTAAAAAGAAAACAAATAACAGACAAAGACAAGGCAGAGTGTCAGAAACACAAAGACAAGCAGACATGAGTGACAATACTGACAGTGACTCAGATGATGACAGGAACGGCGGATACTGGCTAAGAATACCTGCTGAAAGAACAGAGGAAAGACCTGCCGTAGAACCTACAAGGGAAGAACATTATACTGTACCTGAACACTTACCACATCCTGTCCTATCACATGAAGAAAGTGGAGACGAAGAGAGAGAGAAAGCACTGATGGAGACTTACCTGTCCTAGCCAGACCTGAAGAAGATGTCATCGAACCTGAGGAAGAAGAGGAAGATGAGTACCCTAACCCAGCCCAATCCCCAATACCCCAGCCCAGTCCCCAAGCTCGATCCCCAGCCTCACCTGAAGAGCAGGGCCAGTCAGAGGTCAGGAGGTCCACCCGTGACAGGAAGCCCAGACAGTGTCTCACTTATGACTTGCTAGGTGAACCGTCAGTGCAGGAGCAGGTTACAGTCAACTCAGTATTAGGACACACATTACAGTACTCACCTGTTGTACATACACCTCACCACACTCCACCACCACACACACTGATGCAATACCTCTCACCCTTTGGTATACCATACTCGCATCCCATCTTCTACACTCACACACCATACACACCGTATCCTTATCATACACCCGACACACACATTCCACCCACGATGATTGCTTGTTAGAGAACTTAAAAGAGAAAGAAAGAGTGTCTTTGGATGTGTCAGGAGCCATTTTTATTTGTCAGGGAGTGTGTGATGCTCACTAAAGTGATTGTGTTATTTGTAACCTTCTTTTTAACTCAGTTTGTGTTTTCATGTAATTCTCCAACAAAACCACAGATAACCTGGTCAATAGGTGGCAGTGTAGGACCACAGGTAAAACCTGTCTTTCCAAAGTGTAGTGTCTTCAGCGAATGCGCCACCGTCTCCCCCCATAACTCTAGGAGATGGTGAACAAACGCTACACGGTTTTGCTGTCTCCCTTTCTTTAACATTCTTATCCTGTTTTTCAGGTGGGTAATACTTCACAAACCACAGAAATGATTACCGTTTGTTTATGCATGATTAGAGATGACTCTGGACATTTTCTGTTGTCTTGTAAGAGTAAAACGGGGACTTAATAAGTTTCCCAGTGTAGTGACTCACACACTTGAGTCAAGATGGCGTCGGCCACGTTGAGAATGCTCCGTCATGTTACAATAATTAATTGTCTGTCATGAGTATCACCGCTTCAGTTTTAGGCTTTGTTTTGATTTAGATTCCATTATTTATTTTGTGTACATTCTACAGGATTCTGGGAAATGGTTTTACACCTTTCCAAACAGAGTTGAAAAGGGTTTTGGGGAAATGGTTTTACACTATACACCATACTGTTACTGTTTGTATTAAGTCCTGAAATGATGCTTTTAGCACGTTTATATGAAAATGCACCTTAGAGGCATGTTTACAGTATTTGTCCAAAAACGGATTTAAAGTGATAATGCAGAAAGATGACACATATGTGAAATGGTGTATTTTTATGTATTTTGGAACAGAATGACAAGAGAATGTTTATTGTATTTTGGTTGGAATTCTGAGTATAATGTGGAATGTTCTATGAATAAAGAGCATGTGAACTGTGAATGTATATGGGATACAGTACAGTATATGTCTAGACAGACAGTAAAATACAGTGCAGTATTAAATACTGAATATGTTGATACAGTATTAAATACTGGGTAAATACTAAATGGACAGTGTAGCAGTAGTCAGGGAAATGTTGTATTGTTTATTGTGATTATTGTGAATAAATATTAACTCTAGGAGATGGTGAACAAACGCTACATGGTTTTGCTGTCTCCCTTTCTTTAACATTCTTATCCTGTTTTTCAGGAAACATATATCTGTCAATTAGGTGTCACATTTGTGACACCTGTTACACAGGCAAAGCAGACGGGCACATTTGAGGAGGATGTAAGGAAAAGTGATTGGTGTTCCCAGAGTTAAACTCTTCAGAAATAATGGTAGGTCGTCTACAGCCTTGGCAGAGGATGGATTATGTACAAAGGCACAGAATATGGCTCTAGTGGTGTAGCGTGAGGAGGGGGGTGTTAATTGACAAGGCACAATTTGTGCTGAACAATGAAAGGATGACATAGCACCAAAACCCTGTTTTTCCTGAGTGAGTATAATTAGGAGAAACGGCAAGGTGTAGCCCTCAGTTTGACCCCTGTTTTAACACTGCTGAGTACAGGTTTATGACAAAACCCAGACCGGACAATTTGTCACGCTATCTGAAGTGACCACAAGGTTGACTTTTTGACCAAATACTGACCCTAACAAGGAGACTCTCTGCCACATGGCACATGCAACTAGCACCAACACCAACAGACACGCACGCTGAGTGTGGACATTTGATGCACATCACACACCACTGATAAATGTGTTATTCAGCAGATCTGATGAAAAGTGTAATATTCTTATTGTTGATTGCTGATCCTATTGTTCATTTTCTAACCACTGATTTGTGACGGGGAAAATTGCGTGTGCATGTGTGTGCATGGTGTGTGTGTGTGTGTGTGTGTGTGTGTGTGTGTGTGTGTGTGTGTGTGTGTGTGTGTGCGCACGTGCGCATCTGTGTTAGCACTCAGAGGAGTGTAAAAGTGTAAGGCGAGATGGTCAACGGAGATAAGAATGAATAATGACCACAGGATGTTTCCCCGTGTGGTAAAAACTGTTAATGAAGAACTGCTAACTGTTTTCTTTAAGTCAGCAGCTTAAGAACCAGTTTAAACCAGTTTTGGGAAAGACAGAATAGAGTCAGACCCCTTTCCAATATAATGATTGTGTCAACTAAGACACGAGGCTCTTAAACGGCGATAGCTCTAAGGAGCAGGTCGCCACATCACCGGCTGGCTAAGCTTTTACTTGGATGGCTCTTTTCTAGCGAAGCTCTGCGAGCAGATCGAATCAACGCACGGCTGGCCCGAGTACATGCAGTCGATTGCGCTTTTACGCAGTAGCTCTCCGGAGAGGCCACTCCAACCGGCAGGCAGCACCCAGCTGGCATACGCGCAGGACAACAGACAGGCAGCCGGCCTGAGGACAACCGCCTAGTCTAAACGGCGATTATAGGACTTTAAGAGCAGCCCTTGTTAATATACCAGTTTAATGCGAGTTTTACTCTGAGACAGTGATGACTTGTTATACTTTAACTTAAGAAGAAAGGTAAATTCTCGCGCGCTGCATCGGGACCAAGTGAATTTTTCCTGGCAATGCAGAACGCTTGAGGAACTCCGTGGAAGGCTGATATTTACAATCAGGTGGGTCGGACTGATTGAACATCTAGCCTCAAAACGACATTTGGTTTGATAGGGACCTTAGGCGTATAGTGTAGTCTCGTTGTAAAGAAGAGCTCTTTTCATTAGACTATGATGATACACTGAGGCCTTCAGTCTGCACCACCAAGCCTACACACCCTCTCTCTCTTTGCGAGGCGTTACTCTCCTCCTACCCTCTTTTCCATTCTTGTGCTGCTTACTGTAGCCTTCTTTAATCCATGCAACGTGTTTTAAAAGCGAACCTATTCCAGTTGTGTATTGCGTTCGATCAGACGGGACCAGATAATGCGTTTGCCCTTGAATACTGACACATCTTCTGTGCAGGCTATATCAACAGCAAATAGCATCCCGGCCTGACTAACGCAATAAAACAATACGCATTTAATTGTTTCCTTGTGGCTCATGCCAAATGGAAATAATCTCATGACGTGTTCGCTCATTGCTATGTGGTTTTTATGTCATTGTAACCAGTAATCGATATTAATAAACACTCCTTTTGATAGTACAATCTATTCTGTTGGAGCAGTCTATTTGATTCATGGTTTACTGTATATCTGAATGTTGCATATGCAAAAGGGAGTTCTATTACATTTCATTTATTCAAGCGGTCCAACAACTCACGTCTTACAGACGAGACGTTTTTGATGTGATGCGCTGAAATAGCTTGAATATTCCCGAGTCATTTTATTATGATTTTAGAGTATCATTGCTGATTAATCATATCGGATTAATCCACTATTTCACAGACTACAGTGGTAACTCGGCAGTGGAGTGAGCTAGTGTTGAAGTTTCGGTACTACTACCTACTCTTTGCTCTTAACTCTAAGCAGGCAAAGCAGACAAGGGCACATTTGAGGAGGATGTAAGGAAAAGTGATTGGTGTTCCCAGAGTTAAACTCTTCAGAAAGAATGGTAGGTCGTCTACAGCCTTGGCAGAGGATGGATTATGTACAAAGGCACAGAATATGGCTCTAGTGGTAACTCGGCAGTGGAGTGAGCTAGTGTTGAAGTTTCGGTACTGGAATTTGGCACCTAAAACCTCAACTGGCAGCGGTGGGATTCGAACCCACGCCTCCAGGGGAGACTGCGACCTGAACGCAGCGCGTTAGACGGCTCAGCCACGCTACCACAATCTGTGAAGAAGTACTTATTAGTTAATAGTTTGTTGATGACTTTCAATACAAGCCATGTCTCCAACTCATTCTACTTTTCTATCGTTTGTGAAGTGAGTCGTAAATCATGATTTAAATAGCTTGTTCATTGTCTAATACATGTGTATAAGGCATATTTATAAAGCAGTGTTGGCAGTGGTGGCATTTGAGGCCACAACTCCATAAAGACACAAACTGCATGTATTTGCCATCAATAGGAAACATCATGAAATTGGAACAATAGCAGATTGATGTTGTGGTTAGTAAGTGCTGAGAACTAGAATACATGATTTGCCAATAGAGATAGCAGAGGATGGTTTCGATCCATCGACCTCTGGGTTATGGGCCCAGCACGCTTCCGCTGCGCCACTCTGCTCTGATTTATTATGCAAGATGGAAATGGATCCTACAATCTCTATAGATTGGGTATTTATGCAGTGCAAATTGTTAGCCAAATGTACATAATGTATAGTCAAGTGAAACCTAAGGGTAGACATCCATTACGAGCAATCTGATATTACGGTGAATTAATCTCCAGAGATTAGTGATTTCTTTCTCGCCCCCCTAGTGGCCAAAATCTCTGGGAACTCAGATTAGTTCCTTTCTGACTAGCTCTTGGGCATATGCAGAAGTCCCAGACATGTGAAACCAAAGCTTGCACATTTGTGGCAGTGGTGGGATTTGAACCCACGCCTCCAGAGAGACTGGAGCCTTAATCCAGCGCCTTAGACCACTCGGCCACACTACCCGGTAATACTGTGTTTAGCTGATGCCTACTCTTTGCTCTTAACTCTAAGCAGGCAAAGCAGACAAGGGCACATTTGAGGAGGATGTAAGGAGAAGTGATTGGTGTTCCCAGAGTTAAACTCTTCAGAAAGAATGGTAGGTCGTCTACAGCCTTGGCAGAGGATGGATTATGTACAAAGGCACAGAATATGGCTCTAGTGGTAACTCGGCAGTGGAGTGAGCTAGTGTTGAAGTTTCGGTATTGGAATTTGGCACCTAAAACCTCAAATGGCAGCGGTGGGATTCAAACCCACGACCTCCAGGGGAGACTGCGACCTGAACGTAACGCCTTAGACGGCTCGGCCACACTACCACAATCTGTGAAGAAGTAATTATTAGTTAATAGTTTGTTGATGACTTTCAATACAAGCCATGTTTCCAACTCATCCTACTTTTCTATCGTTTGTGAAGTGAGTCGTAAATCATGATTTAAATAGCTTGTTCATGGTCTAATACATGTGTATAAGGCATATTTATAAAGCAGTGTTGGCAGTGGTGGCATTTGAGGCCACAACTCCATAAAGACACAAACTGCATGTATTTGCCATCAATAGGAAACATCATGAAATCGGAACGATAGCAGATTGATGTTGTGGTTAGTAAGTGCTGAGAACTAGAATACATGATTTGCCAATAGAGATAGCAGAGGATGGTTTCGATTCATCGACCTCTGGGTTATGGGCCCAGCACGCTTCCGCTGCGCAACTCTGCTCTGAGTTATTATGCAAGATGGAAATGGATCCTACAATCTCTATAGATTAGGTATTTATGCAGTGCAAATTGTTAGCCAAATGTACATAATGTATAGTCAAGTGAAACCTAAGGGTAGACATCCATTACGAGCAATCTGATATTACGGTGAATTAATCTCCAGAGATTAGTGATTTCTTTCTCGCCCCCCTAGTGGCCACAAAGTCTGGGAACTCAGATTAGTTCCTTTCTGACTAGCTCTTGGGCATATGCAGAAGTCCCAGACATGTGAAACCAAAGCTTGCACATTTGAGGCAGTGGTGGGATTTGAACCCACGCCTCCATAGAGACTGCGGAGCCTTAATCCAGCGCCTTAGACCACTCGGCCACACTACCCGGTAATACTGTGTTTAGCTGATGCCTACTCTTTGCTCTTAACTCTAAGCAGGCAAAGCAGACAAGGGCATATTTGAGGAGGATGTAAGGAGAAGTGATTGGTGTTACCAGAGTTAAACTCTTCAGAAAGAATGGTAGGTCGTCTACAGCCTTGGCAGAGGATGGATTATGTACAAAGGCACAGAATATGGCTCTAGTGGTAACTCGGCAGTGGAGTGAGCTAGTGTTGAAGTATCGGTACTGGAATTTGGCACCTAAAACCTCAACTGGCAGCGGTGGGATTCGAACCCACGCATCCAGGGGAGACTCCGACCTGAACGCAGCGCCTTAGACCGCTCGGCCACGCTACCACAATCTGTGAAGAAGTACTTATTAGTTAATAGTTTGTTGATGACTTTCAATACAAGCCATGTTTCCAACTCATTCTACTTTTCTATCGTTTGTGAAGTGAGTCGTAAATCATGATTTAAATAGCTTGTTCATGGTATAATACATGTGTATAAGGCATATTTATAAAGCAGTGTTGGCAGTGGTGGCATTTGAGGCCACAACTCCATAAAGACACAAACTGCATGTATTTGCCATCAATAGGAAACATCATGAAATCGGAACGATAGCAGATTGATGTTGTGGTTAGTAAGTGCTGAGAACTAGAATACATGATTTGCCAATAGAGATAGCAGAGGATGGTTTCGATCCATCGACCTCTGGGTTATGGGCCCAGCACGCTTCCGCTGCGCCACTCTGCTCTGAGTTATTATGCAAGATGGAAATGGATCCTACAATCTCTATAGATTAGGTATTTATGCAGTGCAAATTGTTAGCCAAATGTACATAATGTATAGTCAAGTGAAACCTAAGGGTAGACATCCATTACGAGCAATCTGATATTACGGTGAATTCATCTCCAGAGATTAGTGATTTCTTTCTCGCCCCCCTAGTGGCCACAAAGTCTGGGAACTCAGATTAGTTCCTTTCTGACTAGCTCTTGGGCATATGCAGAAGTCCCAGACATGTGAAACCAAAGCTTGCACATTTGTGGCAGTGGTGGGATTTGAACCCACGCCTCCAGAGAGACTGGAGCCTTAATCCAGCGCCTTAGACCACTCGGCCACACTACCCGGTAATACTGTGTTTAGCTGATGCCTACTCTTTGCTCTTAACTCTAAGCAGGCAAAGCAGACAGGCACATTTGAGGACGATGTAAGGAAAAGTGATTAGTGTTCCCAGAGTTAAACTCTTCAGAAAGAATGGTAGGTCGTCTACAGCCTTGGCAGAGGATGGATTATGTACAAAGGCAAAGAATATGGCTCTAGTGGTAACTCGGCAGTGGAGTGAGCTAGTGTTGAAGTTTCGGTATTGGAATTTGGCACCTAAAACCTCAAATGGCAGCGGTGGGATTCAAACCCACGACCTCCAGGGGAGACTGCGACCTGAACGTAACGCCTTAGACGGCTCGGCCACACTACCACAATCTGTGAAGAAGTAATTATTAGTTAATAGTTTGTTGATGACTTTCAATACAAGCCATGTTTCCAACTCATCCTACTTTTCTATCGTTTGTGAAGTGAGTCGTAAATCATGATTTAAATAGCTTGTTCATGGTCTAATACATGTGTATAAGGCATATTTATAAAGCAGTGTTGGCAGTGGTGGCATTTGAGGCCACAACTCCATAAAGACACAAACTGCATGTATTTGCCATCAATAGGAAACATCATGAAATCGGAACGATAGCAGATTGATGTTGTGGTTAGTAAGTGCTGAGAACTAGAATACATGATTTGCCAATAGAGATAGCAGAGGATGGTTTCGATTCATCGACCTCTGGGTTATGGGCCCAGCACGCCTCCGCTGCGCAACTCTGCTCTGAGTTATTATGCAAGATGGAAATGGATCCTACAATCTCTATAGATTAGGTATTTATGCAGTGCAAATTGTTAGCCAAATGTACATAATGTATAGTCAAGTGAAACCTAAGGGTAGACATCCATTACGAGCAATCTGATATTACGGTGAATTCATCTCCAGAGATTAGTGATTTCTTTCTCGCCCCCCTAGTGGCCACAAAGTCTGGGAACTCAGATTAGTTCCTTTCTGACTAGCTCTTGGGCATATGCAGAAGTCCCAGACATGTGAAACCAAAGCTTGCACATTTGAGGCAGTGGTGGGATTTGAACCCACGCCTCCATAGAGACTGCGGAGCCTTAATCCAGCGCCTTAGACCACTCGGCCACACTACCCGGTAATACTGTGTTTAGCTGATGCCTACTCTTTGCTCTTAACTCTAAGCAGGCAAAGCAGACAAGGGCACATTTGAGGAGGATGTAAGGAGAAGTGATTGGTGTTACCAGAGTTAAACTCTTCAGAAAGAATGGTAGGTCGTCTACAGCCTTGGCAGAGGATGGATTATGTACAAAGGCACAGAATATGGCTCTAGTGGTAACTCGGCAGTGGAGTGAGCTAGTGTTGAAGTATCGGTACTGGAATTTGGCACCTAAAACCTCAACTGGCAGCGGTGGGATTCGAACCCACGCATCCAGGGGAGACTCCGACCTGAACGCAGCGCCTTAGACCGCTCGGCCACGCTACCACAATCTGTGAAGAAGTACTTATTAGTTAATAGTTTGTTGATGACTTTCAATACAAGCCATGTTTCCAACTCATTCTACTTTTCTATCGTTTGTGAAGTGAGTCGTAAATCATGATTTAAATAGCTTGTTCATGGTATAATACATGTGTATAAGGCATATTTATAAAGCAGTGTTGGCAGTGGTGGCATTTGAGGCCACAACTCCATAAAGACACAAACTGCATGTATTTGCCATCAATAGGAAACATCATGAAATCGGAACGATAGCAGATTGATGTTGTGGTTAGTAAGTGCTGAGAACTAGAATACATGATTTGCCAATAGAGATAGCAGAGGATGGTTTCGATCCATCGACCTCTGGGTTATGGGCCCAGCACGCTTCCGCTGCGCCACTCTGCTCTGAGTTATTATGCAAGATGGAAATGGATCCTACAATCTCTATAGATTAGGTATTTATGCAGTGCAAATTGTTAGCCAAATGTACATAATGTATAGTCAAGTGAAACCTAAGGGTAGACATCCATTACGAGCAATCTGATATTACGGTGAATTCATCTCCAGAGATTAGTGATTTCTTTCTCGCCCCCCTAGTGGCCACAAAGTCTGGGAACTCAGATTAGTTCCTTTCTGACTAGCTCTTGGGCATATGCAGAAGTCCCAGACATGTGAAACCAAAGCT
The DNA here is from genome assembly GCF_963924005.1 of Protomyctophum bolini. Taxonomy (NCBI): domain Eukaryota; kingdom Metazoa; phylum Chordata; class Actinopteri; order Myctophiformes; family Myctophidae; genus Protomyctophum; species Protomyctophum bolini. The sequence goes on along the minus strand of NC_137874.1, from coordinate 1,508,204 downwards.
TGCACATTTGTGGCAGTGGTGGGATTTGAACCCACGCCTCCAGAGAGACTGGAGCCTTAATCCAGCGCCTTAGACCACTCGGCCACACTACCCGGTAATACTGTGTTTAGCTGATGCCTACTCTTTGCTCTTAACTCTAAGCAGGCAAAGCAGACAGGCACATTTGAGGACGATGTAAGGAAAAGTGATTAGTGTTCCCAGAGTTAAACTCTTCAGAAAGAATGGTAGGTCGTCTACAGCCTTGGCAGAGGATGGATTATGTACAAAGGCAAAGAATATGGCTCTAGTGGTAACTCGGCAGTGGAGTGAGCTAGTGTTGAAGTTTCGGTATTGGAATTTGGCACCTAAAACCTCAAATGGCAGCGGTGGGATTCAAACCCACGACTCCAGGGGAGACTGCGACCTGAACGTAACGCCTTAGACGGCTCGGCCACACTACCACAATCTGTGAAGAAGTAATTATTAGTTAATAGTTTGTTGATGACTTTCAATACAAGCCATGTTTCCAACTCATCCTACTTTTCTATCGTTTGTGAAGTGAGTCGTAAATCATGATTTAAATAGCTTGTTCATGGTCTAATACATGTGTATAAGGCATATTTATAAAGCAGTGTTGGCAGTGGTGGCATTTGAGGCCACAACTCCATAAAGACACAAACTGCATGTATTTGCCATCAATAGGAAACATCATGAAATCGGAACGATAGCAGATTGATGTTGTGGTTAGTAAGTGCTGAGAACTAGAATACATGATTTGCCAATAGAGATAGCAGAGGATGGTTTCGATTCATCGACCTCTGGGTTATGGGCCCAGCACGCTTCCGCTGCGCAACTCTGCTCTGAGTTATTATGCAAGATGGAAATGGATCCTACAATCTCTATAGATTAGGTATTTATGCAGTGCAAATTGTTAGCCAAATGTACATAATGTATAGTCAAGTGAAACCTAAGGGTAGACATCCATTACGAGCAATCTGATATTACGGTGAATTCATCTCCAGAGATTAGTGATTTCTTTCTCGCCCCCCTAGTGGCCACAAAGTCTGGGAACTCAGATTAGTTCCTTTCTGACTAGCTCTTGGGCATATGCAGAAGTCCCAGACATGTGAAACCAAAGCTTGCACATTTGAGGCAGTGGTGGGATTTGAACCCACGCCTCCATAGAGACTGCGGAGCCTTAATCCAGCGCCTTAGACCACTCGGCCACACTACCCGGTAATACTGTGTTTAGCTGATGCCTACTCTTTGCTCTTAACTCTAAGCAGGCAAAGCAGACAAGGGCACATTTGAGGAGGATGTAAGGAGAAGTGATTGGTGTTACCAGAGTTAAACTCTTCAGAAAGAATGGTAGGTCGTCTACAGCCTTGGCAGAGGATGGATTATGTACAAAAGCACAGAATATGGCTCTAGTGGTAACTCGGCAGTGGAGTGAGCTAGTGTTGAAGTATCGGTACTGGAATTTGGCACCTAAAACCTCAACTGGCAGCGGTGGGATTCGAACCCACGCATCCAGGGGAGACTCCGACCTGAACACAGCGCCTTAGACCGCTCGGCCACGCTACCACAATCTGTGAAGAAGTACTTATTAGTTAATAGTTTGTTGATGACTTTCAATACAAGCCATGTTTCCAACTCATTCTACTTTTCTATCGTTTGTGAAGTGAGTCGTAAATCATGATTTAAATAGCTTGTTCATGGTATAATACATGTGTATAAGGCATATTTATAAAGCAGTGTTGGCAGTGGTGGCATTTGAGGCCACAACTCCATAAAGACACAAACTGCATGTATTTGCCATCAATAGGAAACATCATGAAATCGGAACGATAGCAGATTGATGTTGTGGTTAGTAAGTGCTGAGAACTAGAATACATGATTTGCCAATAGAGATAGCAGAGGATGGTTTCGATCCATCGACCTCTGGGTTATGGGCCCAGCACGCTTCCGCTGCGCCACTCTGCTCTGAGTTATTATGCAAGATGGAAATGGATCCTACAATCTCTATAGATTAGGTATTTATGCAGTGCAAATTGTTAGCCAAATGTACATAATGTATAGTCAAGTGAAACCTAAGGGTAGACATCCATTACGAGCAATCTGATATTACGGTGAATTCATCTCCAGAGATTAGTGATTTATTTCTCGCCCCCCTAGTGGCCACAAAGTCTGGGAACTCAGATTAGTTCCTTTCTGACTAGCTCTTGGGCATATGCAGAAGTCCCAGACATGTGAAACCAAAGCTTGCACATTTGTGGCAGTGGTGGGATTTGAACCCACGCCTCCAGAGAGACTGGAGCCTTAATCCAGCGCCTTAGACCACTCGGCCACACTACCCGGTAATACTGTGTTTAGCTGATGCCTACTCTTTGCTCTTAACTCTAAGCAGGCAAAGCAGACAGGCACATTTGAGGACGATGTAAGGAAAAGTGATTAGTGTTCCCAGAGTTAAACTCTTCAGAAAGAATGGTAGGTCGTCTACAGCCTTGGCAGAGGATGGATTATGTACAAAGGCAAAGAATATGGCTCTAGTGGTAACTCGGCAGTGGAGTGAGCTAGTGTTGAAGTTTCGGTATTGGAATTTGGCACCTAAAACCTCAAATGGCAGCGGTGGGATTCAAACCCACGACTCCAGGGGAGACTGCGACCTGAACGTAACGCCTTAGACGGCTCGGCTACACTACCACAATCTGTGAAGAAGTAATTATTAGTTAATAGTTTGTTGATGACTTTCAATACAAGCCATGTTTCCAACTCATCCTACTTTTCTATCGTTTGTGAAGTGAGTCGTAGATCATGATTTAAATAGCTTGTTCATGGTCTAATACATGTGTATAAGGCATATTTATAAAGCAGTGTTGGCAGTGGTGGCATTTGAGGCCACAACTCCATAAAGACACAAACTGCATGTATTTGCCATCAATAGGAAACATCATGAAATCGGAACAATAGCAGATTGATGTTGTGGTTAGTAAGTGCTGAGAACTAGAATACATGATTTGCCAATAGTGATAGCAGAGGATGGTTTCGATCCATCGACCTCTGGGTTATGGGCCCAGCACGCTTCCGCTGCGCCACTCTGCTCTGAGTTATTATGCAAGATGGAAATGGATCCTACAATCTCTATAGAATAGGTATTTATGCAGTGCAAATTGTTAGCCAAATGTACAGAATGTATATTCAAGTGAAACCTGAGGGTAGACGTCCATTACGAGCAAACTGGTATTGCGGTAAATTCATCTCCAGAGATTAGTGACTTTCTTTCTCGCCCCCCTAGTGGCCAAATAGTCTGGGAACTTAGATTAGTTCCTTTCTAACTAGCTCTTGGGCATCTGCAGAAGTCCCAGACATGTGAAATCAAAGTTTGCACATTTGTGGCAGTGGTGGGATTTGAACCCACGCCTCCAGAGAGACTGGAGCCTTAATCCAGCGCCTTAGACCACTCGGCCACACTACCCGGTAATACTGTGTTTAGCTGATGCCTACTCTTTGCTCTTAACTCTAAGCAGGCAAAGCAGACGGGCACATTTGAGGAGGATGTAAGGAAAAGTGATTAGTGTTCCCAGAGGTAAACTCTTCAGAAAGAATGGTAGGTCGTCTACAGCATTGGCAGAGGATGGATTATGTACAAAGGCACAGAATATGGCTCTAGTGGTAACTCGGCAGTGGAGTGAGCTAGTGTTGAAGTTTCAGTACTGGAATTTGGCACCTAAAACGTCAACTGGCAGCGGTGGGATTCGAACCCACGCTTCCAGAGGAGACTGCGACCTGAACGCAGCGCGTTAGACGGCTCGGCCACGCTACCACAATCTGTGAAGAAGTACTTATTAGTTAATAGTTTGTTGATGACTTTCAATACAAGCCATGTCTCCAACTCGTCCTACTTTTCTATCGTCTGTGAAGTGAGTCGTAAATCATGATTTAAATAGCTTGTTCATGGTCTAATACATGTGTATAAGGCATATTTATAAAGCAGTGTTGGCAGTGGTGGCATTTGAGGCCACAACTCCATAAAGACACAAACTGCATGTATTTGCCATCAATAGGAAACATCATGAAATCGGAACGATAGCAGATTGATGTTGTGGTTAGTAAGTGCTGAGAACTAGAATACATGATTTGCCAATAGAGATAGCAGAGGATGGTTTCGATCCATCGACCTCTGGGTTATGGGCCCAGCACGCTTCCGCTGCGCCACTCTGCTCTGAGTTATTATGCAAGATGGAAATGGATCCTACAATCTCTATAGATTAGGTATTTATGCAGTGCAAATTGTTAGCCAAATGTACATAATGTATAGTCAAGTGAAACCTAAGGGTAGACATCCATTACGAGCAATCTGATATTACGGTGAATTCATCTCCAGAGATTAGTGATTTCTTTCTCGCCCCCCTAGTGGCCACAAAGTCTGGGAACTCAGATTAGTTCCTTTCTGACTAGCTCTTGGGCATATGCAGAAGTCCCAGACATGTGAAACCAAAGCTTGCACATTTGTGGCAGTGGTGGGATTTGAACCCAGGCCTCCAGAGAGACTGGAGCCTTAATCCAGCGCCTTAGACCACTTGGCCACACTACCCGGTAATACTGTGTTTAGCTGATGCCTACTCTTTGCTCTTAACTCTAAGCAGGCAAAGCAGACGGGCACATTTGAGGAGGATGTAAGGAAAAGTGATTAGTGTTCCCAGAGTTAAACTCTTCAGAAAGAATGGTAGTTCGTCTACAACCTTGGCAGAGGATGGATTATGTACAAAGGCACAGAATATGGCTCTAGTGGTAACTCAGCAGTGGAGTGAGCTAGTGTTGAAGTTTCGGTATTGGAATTTGGCACCTAAAACCTCAAATGGCAGCGGTGGGATTCAAACCCACGACTCCAGGGGAGACTGCGACCTGAACGTAACGCCTTAGACGGCTCGGCCACGCTACCACAATCTGTGAAGAAGTAATTATTAGTTAACAGTTTGTTGATGACTTTCAATACAAGCCATGTTTCCAACTCATCCTACTTTTCTATCGTTTGTGAAGTGAGTCGTAGATCATGATTTAAATAGCTTGTTCATGGTCTAATACATGTGTATAAGGCATATTTATAAAGCAGTGTTGGCAGTGGTGGCATTTGAGGCCACAACTCCATAAATACATAAACTGCATGTATTTAATTGCCATCAATAGGAAACATCATGAAATCGGAACGATAGCAGATTGATGTTGTGGTTAGTAAGTGCTGAGAACTAGAATACATGATTTGCCAAAAGAGATAGCAGAGGATGGTTTCGATCCATCGACCTCTGGGTTATGGGCCCAGCACGCTTCCGCTGCGCCACTCTGCTCTGAGTTACTATGCAAGATGGAAATGGATCCTACAATCTCTATAGATTAGGTATTTATGCAGTGCAAATTGTTAGCCAAATGTACATAATGTATAGTCAAGTGAAACCTAAGGGTAGACATCCATTACGAGCAATCTGATATTACGGTGAATTCATCTCCAGAGATTAGTGATTTCTTTCTCGCGCCCCTAGTGGCCAAAATGTCTGGGAACTCAGATTAGTTCTTGATTGATTGATTGAAATCTTTATTAACAGTTTGCAGAATTACAGTACATTTCAAGCACAAACTCAATACAAAGACTGTTAACTGTGAGTGGACGACCCAATTAAGCCTTACACTTGTTTACAACAGGGTCCACATTGTTCAATTCATCAATTGAAATCCTTACCGACTAGCTCTTGGGCATATGCAGAAGTCCCAGACATGTGAAACCAAAGCTTGCACATTTGTGGCAGGCAGTGGTGGGATTTGAATCCACGCCTCCATAGAGACTGGAGCCTTAATCCAGCGCCTTAGACCACTCGGCCACACTACCCGGTAGTGAAAGTAATTTAATTTACTGTGATTTACCAGTATGTAGTACAGTTATTTACTGTGAAAGTAATTACATTTACTGTGATTTACCAGTATGTAGTACTGTGAAAGTAATGCCATTTACTGTGATTTACCAGTATGTAGTACAGTTATTTACTGTATATATTATTACCATTACTGTGAAAGTAATGCCATTTTCTAGTATGTAGTTGTTAGCAGAGCTATCATTGAAGTGTAGGAAGAGTATAGATAGCTATGGAGACTGGTCAGAATATACGGAGGATTAGGAAATAAATAAGACACGAGTAGGCAGCGTCAGTTCACATCATCCACTAGTCAGCTTGTTGACACAGAACACTGACGAGAGGCGTTTATTTAGCCAATATATACACTCACGTTAATGGGCACTTCCTGTTAAGGATTTGTCACTTCAGAATAAGACCATGTATTTACACAATATAGATCACATTCCAACACCCCCACTTGATCGAATATTGGTAAACAATAAAATGCATTAAACTTAATAATGTTAAACCTTGAATCTCAACTTATTTTACACAATCTTTTCACATAAAATAAATAATCCATTTCAATAAATATGTGCAAAATGTAAGCATCTCTTTTACATCTGTCATCATGTTATGTCATCAAATTACTGGTTGCAATAATACAACTTCAAATACTCGTCATTTCTCAAATACAAGTTACTTTTCAAATAGGCCTACTCATTAATAAATAGCAGATTAAATAAATCACAGAATCAGATATCACTCAAATACAAAATGAACACTTGTTTCCCTTTCTTTTGTTTTACTGTGTTATGACAATCATGCATCACCCTGTTTCTGTTTGCATCCCCCACTACATTCTTAACCTCTTGCAGTATAGTCAGGGTAATATATATCATGTTCTCTCAGAACTCTGTAACAATAATCAAAGCGCATCATGGTGGTCATCAGTAAATGCTAAAGTGTATTTGAATCCATCTTTAGCTGTTGGATCGATCAGTCCAGATAAATCAGTGTGTACAATTTATAGTGCAGCTTTAGCCCTTTGGTCTGGCTCTCAGCTGTTTCGGCTCTGAGCAAATTCACCTTTTGTGCACACTTCACATGACAATTTGGAAATATCAACTTTGCCTTTCATTTCCATACCCTCAGTTACATTCTGCAATTTCAACACATCTTCGCAGTTGCAATGGCTTAGAATTTCATGCCACGTTTTGATATTCAACATCACAATTTAAATAAAACAATCTGTCATGTACCTTAATGTTGAATGTCGTACCGTTTTTATGGATTAGCTTGTTCTGTCCCTCTTTGAATAGGACTGCAGGCTCCGTTAGATATAGCTGCATGCATTGATTGAGAAAATGTCTTGGGGAAAGGATGGAACATAGAGCACCCCCTTCTGCATCGTTTCCACCTCACGATCATTGTTATCTCAAAGCCAAATGTTTGCAGTACCTCTCTTCAGCGCTATGCCAGAGGCCCTCACTCCATCAGCCAACTCCAGAACTTACTTTCGTGGCTCAAAACTCTCGTCGAAGTTTCGGAACTTCTTCACGTCGGTCACAATGTGTGACGTAGCCCCGGTGACGACCATCAGCCCAATGCTCAGAGCAATGCCCTGACATAGTCTCTGCTTCGGTCTCCCGGCGTCGTCCAAGTTGCGGTTCACCTGGCCCACCTTGAAGGTGAACGTGTGCTCCTCTTCATCCTGCGTCACGTTGACGTTGTCCCTTCGTCTTCTCCGCCTGCAGTTTGTATCGTTGTGCGTGGAACTTTTGCAAAGACTGCACCACTGTCTGTTCTCTCTGGCCGGCAGCATCCTCGCACTCGAAAGCTTTATGCCACCCTCTGGCCGCAGTTGTATACAGCACAGTTGCATGTCTTCACCAACGGAGTTGCACTTGCCACTGAACTTATCAGTGCGCTCATAACTCCTCAGCTTGAGAGTTGCACATGCCACTGAACTTATCAGTGCGCTCATAACTCCTCAGCTTGCGGTCTTAAACTCAGCGAAGGTGATCTTGTCATCACTTTGTGTAATGTGGATAAAAATGGCTTGTATGACTCTGGCAGCCCCTTCAGAATCATAGCTGTCAATAAGCCGTCACTTATAGTCTCTTCCGCATTCTTCAATTTCCTCAGTGCAGTTCTGCTCGTATAATATAGTCAGTAATTGTTTCATTAGCAGCTTTCTGGAGCGACGTAAGCTCTGTGTACACTCTTGGTTTTCTCTTACCAGCATTAGTGATCGTTCAGAATCTTCAACGCCTTCCTCCCATCTCTGCTGCATCACGCACAATCAAACAATTAAAGACAAACTTTTATCGTCGAGCACTTGAATAAGCTCAGCATACGCCTCCTCATTCCTTTCGGCGTCCACATTGTCGCCGTCGTCAGGCGCATTCAATGTGGTGCTCTTCAGCCCTCGCAGTCTCAGGTAGGCGAGAAATCTGGTCTGCCATACCTAGAAATGGCTTCCTTCTCCGACAAACAAACACAGCCTACTCCACGGTTTCCAATGCTCTTCCTGCTGGGTCCCATAACCTGTTAGCAGAGCTATCATTGAAGTGTAGGAAGAGTATAGATAGCTATGGAGACTGGTCAGAATATACGGAGGATTAGGAAATAAATAAGACACGAGTAGGCAGCGTCAGTTCACATCATCCACTCGTCAGCTTGTTGACACAGAACACTGATGAGAGGCGTTTATTTAGCCAATATATACACTCACGTTAATGGGCACTTCCTGTTAAGGATTTGTCACTTCAGAATAAGACCATGTATATACACAATATAGATCACATTCCAACAGTAGTACAGTTATTTACTGTATATATTATTACCATTACTGTGAAAGTAATGCCATTTACTGTAAATTTACATACAAGTATTGTAAAATTTACTTTTTAACTGTGATTTTACCATACATACACAAACATGCTTTGTGGATCTGCTCAATACAAAAGAAAACAAGGAATATTAATTAACTTTTTATTTAACAATTAGTTAAAGTGCAACATTTCAAGGACATTTGAGGATTCCAGGTGATCCCCAGCTAAATGGAGTTGGAAACCAAATACACCATTTTAGTTATTTAACTCTTGAGCGTAAAGTTTAAGTTTAATTTTACAGTCTCAAGACTGTAAAATTCTAAACAGGCCCACACACCATGAGGTAGTATCGAACATTTGCCCAACATACTTTTGCACAGAACTAGCAAGGTGGACTTTTCCTTCAGTGTAAACAATCTTTAAAATTATTTAACACACACACACACACACACACACACACACACACACACACACACACGAGGTAGTATACAAAACATTATCTTGCACATAACTAGCAATGTGGAATTTTCCCTCAGTGTAAACAATCTTTAAAACAAAAGATTTTTGTGCAAAGGCAAAACATAAAACCTGATTAAGAACACTTTGAACATACTTTAAGTTCTTCTCAAAAAACAGTTTCATGCATTCAATAATTTTTAGTACTCATGCAGTTAAGGGCACCTACATTATGATGTAATTTCAGGGGTCAGAAGGTGCCTCTAAAGAGGCTCAAATGCTGAATAAATAGTGGGCCCTGGTATCAAAATGGTTGAAAACCACTGCTTTAAAGGAACAGCCAAAACTGAACATTCTTTCATCTCACCCTTCTGACGGTTGGAACAGAGGTGAAAAGTGTCCATACACAGGGAGGTTGCCTGCACAACTCGGGAGAAAATGGTGACTGGTTTTCTCTGGCAACCTTCCTGTGTGTTATATTATGAACATTATAATTATAACACACACACACACACACACACACACACACACACACACATTTCCCAACATACTTTTGCACAGAACTAGCAATGTGTAATACATTTTCCCTCAGTGTAAACAATCTTTAAAACAACAAAATATTTTTGTGCAAAGGCAAAACATAAAACCTCTGATTAAGAACACTTTGAACATACTTTGAGTTATACTCAAACAAACAGTTTCATACATTCGATAATTTGTTTTAGTACTCATGCAGTTAAGGGTGCAGCTTCTTTCATTATGTCATTTCAGGGGTCAGAAGGTGCAGCGACCTTTCAATTATTTTTTTCACATTTAGCATAAGGTTTCCATCTAATCTTTTTCTTTGAAGCATGTGTGACAAACCACATTATTGAATGTGTCTTCTCCTTCCCTACATCGACCATTCAAAGTCCACCAGTTCCCTTGTGAGCGTGCCCACGTGTGGGTTGATAGTATGACGCTTTGCAGATTTGGAGCCTCTCTCAGGGTTAATGCCCAAGAAACACCTGTAAACAATAAGCCAAGACAACAACTATTAGTTTGAAATAGATGTATATATTGCATCGTTTATACAAGGCACATGCAGTGGCGACCCTTTCCCATTCAGGACGGGAACCCCTTTGTGTTTAAGCATTAAAAAATAGCAGATCTACAACCACATAGCTACGCAAATCTTTGAATATAAATATTCTTTCACAGCATAAGTTTTTTATCTCGTATCTTTGCTTCTTGGAGGTTGCTGGAACAACATATTTGCTGATGGGGGTCCATGGCCAAGTACAGATAATTCTTGGGGTCCTTGACATGAAAAAGGTTGAGCACCACTCCAGAAAACTGATTTAGAAGAAGACTTTTTTTTAAATATCGGCTTCAGGTCTAAATGGATTAAGTAAACTAGAATTCGACCGCCCTTCGGCCGGTCTCATTCTAGCACCGAGCCACGCCATCCAGTTGACCAGTGTTCTGTACTGTACTGTAGCAGACTGTACTGTACTGTAGCAGACTGTGCCGTGATGTACTGTAGCAGACTGTACTGTGCTGTACTGTAGCAGACTGTACTGTGCTGTAATGTAGCAGACTGTACTGTGCTGTACTGTAGCAGACTGTACTGTGCTGTACTGTATCATACTGTACTGTACTGTATCATACTGTACTGTACTGTGCTGTAGTGTACTGTACTGTACTGTGCTGTGCTGTACTGTACTGTACTGTACTGTCCAATACTATACTGCGGTGCCCTGTGTGTGTGTGTATGTGTGTGTGTGTGTGTGTGTGTGTGTGTTGTCTGGACAGGCATGCAGTAGGTGTTGTGCATGGAGAGATGTGTGCCAACGGAGTGGTTTGGTAGGAGAAGCGGACAAAGGCACGGGCGCAGGCTAAGTAACATTGATACAAGCAAGTATCAATGTCGCAACAATCCAGTACAATGTTAATTTCAGACTTACAATACCTTTGGATGAACTCCAGGGTGCATGCAACATCCGCAGGATACTGCAGATTGAAGTTGTAATAACTTGCAAAAACTGCAGCTATTCCATTGATGATGCCCTCGTGTGGTCCCATCACCACCAGTTGTTCGATGGACAGCATCCAGGCCCTAGGGTTCATCAGATCACCTGGACAGAGATACCCATTATGTGATATTTGAAAGAGGTTTTGGGAGAAATGAGTGGCCATATCTGTTTACACCAAAGTTCCTATACAGCCATTTCCAATTACTCACAGACATTGACATCCTGGGAAAAATGCCATGAAAAACAGATGCTGATCCTTCGGTTTTTCCAGCAGAAGTCTAATGCTGATGAGGTCAAGCGCATCCTGTCGAAATATGAGCAAGAAGAAAACCATGACCCATCACCATGTGTGATCCTAACACTGATGGCCCACTTCAAGGAAGACCTAGACCCTAGAGGGACTGATTTTGCAGGCAGATGTGAGTATGATAAGCTTTTGAAAATGTATTTTACAACAATCAACCCATTCTGAAGAAAAATAGAAAAAAGACAAATGTTATAATAGGTGTCCTATTATTGCTTGCTGAAGTAGGAACCTTTATTGCTTAGGTAGGAACCTTGCTTATACAGGTGCGTGACGCACGGTACCTGTTTTTGGTTGCACGAGCCTGAGCTGACAGGTTGTTTATTAGTACTCTGAGCACGGGACTTTATAATAAACTATTGCCCGGCTGGGCTAAACTACAGTCCTTGTTGGGTGATTCTTAACGAAAATAACTCACTTTTACAACAAAAAAATAGAAAATAAAAAATAGGGGGCTAGCGGTGCTGAGCCTACTTGTGGCAGCCCTGTTTTCACTAATATTACAGTACCACACACTTCTCAATAATTCGTAATTTATTCTAATTGTTGTTATTACGAGCTGCGTTCGTCTTACTTGTACTTAGTTTCATGTCAGTATTGTAGGCTGAAAATAGCTAAAATGTAGCATTGTGAGAGCTTGGAGTTTGTAGATCTGCTATTTTCAGTGCACGATACTGACATGCAACTAAGTATAAACCGGTCAGAACTCAGAAGCAGTGCAATCCTCCGTGTATCAGATGCTGTTTGAAGGTACGCCACTCATAATCCACATTACCAGTCCAATTCACTGCGTCTAGCAGCTTCACACTTTCCATCATGACAACTCATGACCACTCCTGGTACCATGTAATGTTTCTCTCTATCAATGAAGAAACATGGGTTCTCTCAAAATCACTTTATTTGGACTGGTAGAGTTGCATCATACAGGTCATACATTCATCTATCTAAGATCTGGGAATGTTTGTAAGTGAGGTCTAGTATCTATAGCTGTAGTCGCTGTTATACATCATATCACAAACATATCACAACTTGGCTGCCACATGATTTTGAGTTTTTTTTTTTTTTACATCATTAAATATCCATAGACATGACCATCAAAATCGGGACCCCAATATTATTATTGTTTTGTATTCATTTTACTTTAATTTGTACTTTTAGTAGGCCTAGTCATACCACTTCATACCATTTTATGCAAAGTGTGTGGGTTGGTTGTAAAAAAGATGATATCACTCTTGTACACGTGTAAACTGTACTCCTCAACTGTTGAGGTCGGGCGCAATGACTAAATATTTGTAATTTGTGTTTCTGTCGTTTAGGTGTTGGAAACAGCAGCAGATAGATGTGGAAAGGACATTGAAGCTTTCCGACACACCACGTCGAATTATCTTAGGTAGTGTATATACTTTTAAAAGCATTTCAGATAAATATGGAGGTAATGTTTTACAGTCTAATTGTATGTGGAAAGCAGCAGAAAAACTATTAAAATGCAAACCATGTGTCACTGTCTATGTTTATTTGAAGTTCTCACATCTACCCAATGGATGCTGATCATGAAGGGTCGGGTCGTTGTGGCTCCACAAACGAACTTCCTGGCTGGAATTGCAACTTTATTTTCTGCTTATTACAATTTCAACCTGGTGTACCAAGAGCACGCCTGTTACACCCTGGAATTCATCCAAAGGTAACTTTCAGCTTGAACTATCTTGTGTAACTCGAAAGATGTGCTCTCTTGTAGAGCTCTGTGAGTGCACATTTTTCATAAAGTGTGTGTGTGATTTGTAATTGCAGGTGTTTCGTTGGGATCAACCCAACCATTGGCACTGGCACCAAAACAACGAAGCTTCTCAGCCAGAAAAGTGGGAAGGTGAGGGAGAAGAGGAACAATTCGGTCTGTCCTCCTGTCTCCTCCCTCCTGAAGCGATTGCAGGACTTCACTTGGCTTTAAGTGTAAGTCATGTGCAAAGAATTTGGACCATTCTCTCCCCCCACTATATTAATATACACTTAATATGTTGCTTTGCTATGTTAAGTCATAATTTTATACAAGCAGTAGAGTTGTATTACCGTATATTACCAAATAGTAGCCCGGGCCGTTATTATGCAAGATCGATTCGGACCCCGGGCTGTTATAAGAAGCCGGGCCGTTATTCGCCATAGGCTGTTATTTATTTTTGCACCGGCCTGCACAAGGCCATTATTTGGTTTCAGTATAAACATACAGTAACATGTAGTGCAAATATTGTCTGGAACTGGTATTACCATAATAATAATTAAAAACAAACAAAGCTACAGTGTCCTCCTGAGTACCTCCCCAGTGTCCCCCTGAGTGCCTCCCCAGTGCCTCTCCAGTGTCTCCCCAGTGCTTCCCCAGTGCCTCCCCAGAGCCTCCCCAGTGCCCCCCCAGTACCTCCCCAGTGTGCCCCTGAGTGCCTGCCCAGTGTCTCCCCAGTGCCTCCCCAGTGTCTCCCCAGTGCCTCCCCAGTGACTCCCCAGTGCCTCCCAGTGCCTCCCCAGTGTCTTGCCAGTGTCTCCCCAGTGTCTTGCCAGTGCCTCCCCAGTGCCTGCCCTGCAGTGTCCCCCAGTGTCTCCAATAACAATACAAGAGCAATAATATACAAATTAATCTTAATTTATTAATCAAATTAATTAATCACATTTTTCAAAACCCCCCGCTCCCAGCACCATGCCAAAGATTTTTCCTGCAGGAAACACTGCAACCTAACAACATAGTGTTAGTTAATTTTTTACATCTGTTCTTTTTTCCATGTTGTCTTGCTTGGGGGGGATTGATAGCATACAATATCCTCATTAATGCATATGCCTGGAAATGGGGTAAAATACATTTGGAAATGTTGTAGAATATGAATTGTTAAAAAAATAATTGTGGGAACTAAACTTGTGGGACTGTAGCAATCTCAATGCTATACCAATACTCATCATCCTCCTCCCATTTAGTGCAACAATAATAATAATAATAACTTTATTTGTATAGCACTTTTCAAAAACAAGTTTACAAAGTGCTTCACATACAATACACAAAGGCAATTAAAATCAACAATGAAAATTAGTCAAATACACAATACAAAAAATAAGAGATAAAAAGCAGAGACTGGGACTGTTCATTCAAACTCATTAAAAGCCTTTAAATAATAGTGGGTTTTTAAGAGTTTTTTAAAAGTGGACACTGAGGTGGTCTGTCTGAGTTCCAGGGGTAGTTGGTTCCACAGCAGTGGAGCCCTAGCAGCAAAGGCTCTGCCGCCTTGCGTCACCAGTTTTGTGTTGGGGGGGTTGAGTAAGACTTTGTCTGCTGATCTGAGGTTACGGGAAGGTATGTGCGGGGACAAGAGGTCGGAAATGTAAGTAGGTGATAGTCCATTTATGATTTAAAAACAAACAAATTAATTTTAAAATCAATTCTGTACATGACTGGTAGCCAATGCAGTGAGGCGAGAACAGGAGTAATATGGTCATATCTCCTGGTCTTTGTGAGAACTCTGGCTGCTGTGTTTTGAACTAGTTGAAGGCGATTGATGGATTTCTTTGGGAGTCCAGAAAAAAGAGAATTGCAGTAGTCCAGATGGTTTGTGACAAAGGCATGAATAAGGGTTTGTGCATCGCTGAATGAAAGAAATTATCTGATTTTTGCAATATTCCTGATTTGGTAGATGGCTGTTTTCGTGATGTTGGTGAAGTGCTTTGAGAAGTTTAAATCAGAATCAAATAAAACTCCCAGATTTCTAGCCTCAGGGGAGCACTGTAAGCCATGTGAATTTAAAAGCTGGATTTGATTTTCTCTGTGGGATTTTGGTCCAAATACAACTATTTCGGTTTTCTGGTTATTTAACATGAGAAAGTTATTTGACAACAATATTGTACAAGACCTACAAGCTCACAACGCGCTGAGGCTCGACGCATTGTGAGCTTGTATCTGCTATTTCTTTGCACACCGACCACGGCTTTTTTCACCGGTCTGCACCCATGGCCATAATTTGGTTACATACAGTTCCATGCAGTAATCTTTTTTTAGTATGGTAAACAATAAACATTGCAGGCAATGCATTTTGATTTAATTGTAAGAGGGAGCGTATCAACACACAGGTGTAACCACTGTTCTGATTGAGCATGGGGAAGCAGCGGACAAATACATGATTTCATTATAAACTGTAAGCCTACGCACCGGTAGATTTTCACCCAATGAAAATTTACACTTCACAGATTATAGGCCATTTGGAATTAGAACAATCGGTTAAAGATTGACCGAGAATAACACGATTTAAATATCAACTTTTTTGTTGAGGATTTGTTGCGCTGAGGTGTTTTATAGTAGGCTACTATACTTGTGAGGACCTGGCTGCACGCCGCGCACCAAACTCACAAAGCGCTGTCATGATGCAACACTTGGAGCTTGTAGATACACGGATGACAATAAACATTTCACAGACTTTACAACTTTACATTAAAACAATTGGTTGTGCATAGGCTGCATAGGCACTTGTGAAACTAAAGTATAGCCTAGATTTATTTTATAGATGTGGATTGTGGAGGACTGGTGTTGCGCTGCTGTGAGGTGATGGCGTGCGGAGATCTGCAAACTCAACACGGTGAACACGCATATAATAATATAAATGAGGGCTGAGGCTGATGAAGTTTGCATATAACGGCCCATGGGCCGTTATATGGAGGAGGGCGGTTATTTGATGGAGGCGGTTATTACGCAAAATGGTGTCGGAACCTGGGCTGTTATAAGAAGCTGGGCGGTTATTTGCGCATGGGCTGTTAATTGGTAATATACGGTATTTGTTTTTAGATCTCTGACCCAGGCTCTGATTTTATGAGTTCAGAAGTGGGGGAGAAAAAAGTGGTCCAGAATGTTTTTAAGAACATTTTGATTAGCTGACCTTCATAGTCAACCGAAACATTTTTCTTAAAATACTTCTTTAGTAAGCAGTGTTGGGCAGTAACAAGTTAATAATATATTACTGTAATATCATCACTTTACCCAGTAATGAGTACTGTATTACTCTGCCAAAACAATAATATACCATTATTACTTTGGAAAGAAATGGCACATATTACTCTGCAGGATTTGTTGGCCTTACCGTTTGAAATTTAATTTAAAATGTCAATAGAGATTCCTGCTTTATAGCCTTTTTGGCTGATTGGTGACTCTAATTATTATTATTCAAAACAATTTGATTCAGTTCCAACAAAAGCTGACTAAACGGATTGTGTTGTACGATCCCTTTTTTGGGGGTGGGGGGACAAAAGTAATATAAGATATTACTCTTGATTCCAAGTATAATATTGCCCAACACTGTTAGTAAGTTAATAGGGTGTGCAGCCAGGACCACTTATTTTCTTCTTTGGATGTCATCTCTTGTGCCAACTGTATGTCCTTTGTAAGTAGACCGTGTGCAAAACCTTGGCCATTGTGCAGAAAAGGGAAAGTCAACATCACATGGCAGTTTCTGGATGTCACTACTCCCAAGGCCATTTTATTGCCCCTCACCTCTCCACACCTGTAATCTTCTGTCCACATGTTTCATTGTCACCTGCCCCACTAATTCAAAACTGTCCACAGACCTCAGCCCTGTACCTGAAATAGTAGCAAATACTTATATTGTTCTTTTTTCCCCCTGCTCTGTCAGATGTTGTTGAGTTCCATGGATACCTGCTGGTTTTGACTTGACATATGCCATCTCCTTAAACGGACTTGTTTGCCTTGACCTTGTGAGTTTTTAAAGAGTCTACCTCGATTTGTTTGGTTCCACGCCTTTTCCAGGCCTGTTTCCCCTTTTTGGACATTGGAAGTTTGCACTTTTATCTCTGCAGGGATTTTAATTTCTCGGTTTATTTTTGTCAGGTTTGCACTTTGACCTCTGCAGAGACTTTAATGTTGGATTATATTTAGTCAGATCAAATTGGCTTTGCACGGTGTTCTGACACTTACATGGTTCTGCAATGTTGTACACGTTTTCTTCTTGTCGGGGAACAAGATTTTTTTCTCCATGTTTTAGGTCACATTCTCACCAGAGATTTTTCCTGCGATTAAAACGAATCCTGCTGCGCATTTTCAGAAAGTGCGCTTCGTTTGGCAGGTGTGAAGGCTCATTCGAATCCTAATGCGCAGCAAATAACCGCATTTTACTCCGCCCAAATACAGGGGTTTCGCTTCGCTTCGAATCGCAATCAGCAGCAAATAAAACGTTGCGGTCGGCGGATGACATACAGGAGAGCTGCAGAAAATGTCCCGTGGACAGACGTGGTCGGCTGAGGAGACCGGAGCCCTCATCGATATATGGTCTGATGAACACCTAAATGAATTGTTAAAAGAAACTCATAAAAACACCGCAGTGTATGCTATATTTAGTGAGAAATTGCAGGCATTGCATGGTTACCAGCGCACTGTTTCCCAATGTCGGATTCAAGTTAAAAGTCTACGCACGCAATATTAAAAAATTAGAGACAAGGTCAGATCAAGTGGCGGTGCGGGAGATATCAAAGAAAAGTTTCAGTGGTACGACGCCCTGGATGCCATACTGGGCGACAGGCCAACTACCAGCCCCAAGCACGTAGAAGAGTCGTATGAAGATGAGGTGGCCCTGAGGAACCGCGCACGGAAGGAGGGATGTGATTCTGCAGAAGCTCATGAGGATCACGGTTCCATGGATGTCGTGGACTCGGAGAGAAGTGGTAGGTTTGATTGTGTGTATCTGTCCGTGCGTAATTTGCGTAAACATGGAGCTGTGTGTGATTCCGAGTGGGCACTTTCTTCATCTCTGTTTAACTATAAACTATAACATGGTATTATATGCATGAAAATGGTAGGCTTATAATAATAATAATAATAAAACTTTATTTGCTAGCACCTTTCATGACATGAAATGCAGCTCAAAGTGCTTTACAGAGCTGTAGTGTAATTTGTAGAACACACACGACAAGCATACATGTATTGTACTCCACAATTATTGTGTGTCGTTAAGATGAGGGTAAGAAGACACACACACACACACACACACACAGCATAGGCTAATAGAGATTCCTAGAAGAAGCCATACCATAACAAAAAGCCAGCTTGACCATAATAGGATGGTCAGTAATAGGAGAACTCAATAACAGGATGTACGACCAGCTGGGGTCTGTTAGTCGAGTGTGTAGCGCACACACATCTGCCACACCATACAGAGACGCCATACATAGGCATGCGTAGGCACACGCACACTAGACACATGTTGAGAAAGGCCAAGAGCTGTGAGAGGCCCCTCACTATGAGGTCAGAGCCCTATAGTGTGGAGTCTCCTGCTGAGCACACACACACATCTTGCGAGCGCATGAACGTACACATACACACGCACGCACAGCGACAACAGGGCTGTGATTCTATTGGGTAGCTCTAAAAGTGAATAACAAGGTTCTATTGGCTGGATGCCCACAATCGGGTGTCTCCCCAATATTAGATATGCACCGTACGGGACAAAGAGGGGCAGGGTTTCTGGGGTGCTGAAGAAGCAGGGCTAGGAGAGCTAGAAGGAAGGAGAAGTGTTTTTTAGTCATGCCTTAGTCGAATTTGGAGAGTGCAGGAAGGAGTGTGTTTTTTAGGAGAGTAGGCAGTGCGGTAGTGGAACCTGAGTGCTCATCATGTCTTGTGCTCCCCTGTTCCCCAATCCCCATCATGTACTTTGTAACTTACAATAAATATACTATGTTAAAACCTTGAACTGCGGTCTTCATCCAGTCCGACGGACAGTGTGTCCCATCACATCATTTATCCTACAGAGCAATGGAGAAAAAAATAAAAGCAAGGCAACGGCATTAAAAAACAAGCAGTAAAGTATGATGATCTGAACACTATGGGAGTAGCCTACATATAAACCATTGTCATTCATCAGCGACACACACACACACACACACACACACAAATATAATGTAACACTCGATTTTACTGTGTAGTTTATGAATTGGACACATTGATGAAGTTATGTTAACACAGCACATTTTTAACTTAAATTGTATTTTTTGTATAATTTATAGGTGATCAAAGTTCATTGGACCTGCTGCAGGAGAATGAGAGCGCTGGGAGCGCCAGCCAACGGTGGGCAATTCCGGGTGCCAAGTACCGGGAAAAAAAGAAAGCAGAGACACACAACAGTGTTTTGGAGGGCTTCGTGGAGCATAAGAAGCGCATGGATGAGGCTGACCAAAAAAGGCAAGACCAAGAAAATGTAGTTTTCCAAAACTTCCTCCAAATGCAGCAACAGGCCGATGAGCGCCGATTTCAACTCATGAGGGAACAGCAGCAGGCGAGCACGCTAATGTTCACACAAATGATGGGGACAATGTTGAGGGCTATGCAACCTGCACCGGCACCGACTGGTCCGACCCCACCGGTACCGCAGTGGACGCCCACAGTCCCAGTCATGCTCTCACCAGCCTGGCCCGTATTCAACCCCCACAACAACACATCCATGACCCACAACCTGCACACTTTCAACAACCCTGCAACCATCAGCTTCCCCATCCCCACCATCACATCAGCATCCATGGCCCCCCATCCTACAGCCCACATGCACACATGTCCCGCCCCCACAACATACCTGCACCCATACCACACAGCAACACACCAGTATTCTACCCACGCAACCAACCGGCACCCATGACCCAGACCCACACCCCCAACATGGAACCTGAGGGATCCGAGTCCAACCGTGATCCTGATCTTCTGTAGAAGAATCCCATCCTTCCGTGCGCTGTTCCTCAGGGCCACCTCATCTTCATTGGACATCTTCATTCAACTCTTAGCGTCGTACCACTGGAACTTTTAGCTCATAGCGCGCCACTCGGTGGCAGCACAACACATTTACATCATTACAGTGAAGGTCAGGGAGGTGTGTATATTATGTATTTATAAATATGTATGTATTTATTTATATATGTATTTATTTATATGTATTTGTAAATATTTATGCATTTATTTATATATGTATTTATTTATATGTATTTATAAATATTTATATATGTATAGCCTGACATACTTTTTTTTTTCTAATGTCAGAATTCAGTGTAGGCTACCAGCCTCTGGAGTTTTCTCTGGCATTTGTTGTGTGCATTAAAACTCTATTGTAAACAGTATAAAGTTGTTTCAAAATAATAAACATCTCAGTAGGAATAAGTTTGATTTTATTTTAACAATGAACAATGCTGTTCTAATAGATGTGCCATTTTCAAAACAATCTTGTTGGGAAAAAGAAGGTACAGAAAGAAAAAAAATAAGCACAAAGTGGACATGGCAACAATAGACCCTGCATGGTCAAAACAGTGTTTGTGCTATAGTTTAACCCTTTCTGGGCGGGAACCCCTCTTGGGGTTCTGTACAGTGTACCTATTCAAAAATTACAAAAAAAAAAGATTCTACTAAAATATAATATTACTAAAATAATATACTAAAATATTAAGTATTTCAGAACTTAGGTCAGGATTTAGAAGGCATTTTTAGAATCGGCCACAGTCCATAAATGAGTTACGGCAATTGTGCAAAATATGCACACAGTGCATTTCTAACGGAATTCTCCTGATCTGCTGGCCCAGCTTGTCCATTGTCTGGATCCTCCTGTTCCTCCAAGTCATCATCGAAATCTTCATTATGCGTTTCACAAAAGTTGTGCAAAACAAAATGTGACTGATCAAAGAAATATGAGTGTCACATCTTTTCATCATACATCTCCATCTACCCTTTAGACGACCGAAGGCTCTCTCAACAGTCATCCTTGCCTGACTGAGCCGATGGTTGAATGCCGTCTGCTCCGGTGTTACACCTCTGCCCTCTGGGTACGGCTTCATCAGCCAAGGAAGAAGGGGATAGGCAGCATCCCCGAGAATGAGAAGGGGCACATCCTCACCTTCAAATGTCTCAGTCCAGCCTGGAAACAATGTGCCGTTCTCTCCACGACTACGTAGTGACGAATTGGCAAAGACTCTGGCATCATGGACCCTACCTGGCCAACCAACATTGATGTCCCAGAACTTCATTTTGTGGTCTACAACCCCCTGCAGCAGGACTGAGTAGAAGCCTTTCCTGTTGTAGTAGTCGGGGTCATACCTATGTTCCCTCAGCCCTATGTTCCCTCAGAAGGAGCATTGGTCCGAGGTGCGCTGGGGGTCGGGAGCGGGTGGGTGGTTAGGTTTAGGTGTCTGCCCCGGGGGAGGTTAGGGTTAGGGTGAGGGTTTGAGGTAGGTTGTCGATCGGACCGTCGGCATATTGACGCGGACCCGAGAAAACATAGGGCTGAGGGAACATAGGTAGGGTCCTGTAGTAGTCAACAGGGTCATCAACTGGTGTGTGCTGGCCTAGCCCCATATGTGCCCTCTCCCTACGCTCATTCTGTAGCTCGGAGCTACAGAATGAGCGTAGGGAGAGGGCACATATGGGGCTAGTGCTGGCCGTGCTGGCCTCACGCATCATACCCGCATTGAAAAGCCATGTGTAGCTGCTGATCTTTCCAGACACACTGTACGCGAGCACAAGGAGCCACAAGGATCGAGTCACACCCGTGGCGGTCGCCCTGTAGCCCGTGGCAGATCCACCCGTCCCCGTGGTGGGCGTAAGGGTCCAGTTCCGGGCCCTGGTCAGTCAACTCTGTCATCATTTTTCCGTTCCACACTGAAGGCCGACACGACAGGGTCTGAGCTGGACTCCGAGGAAGATGAAGCGAGGCCCGGCCCCGGTTACAAACTTTCTCCTCCGTCTTTCCTTCCTCCGATCGATCCTGGACCTGGTTCTGTTACCTCAACCCCGTCGTCTCAGTCGCTTGGATCCGCGTTATCTACTCCGGTCTACCGTTCACTTCACCCCCGTGCCTGGCTGGAGAGAAGACGCGTGGAGCCTCCTTACAATTCTTCGCAGCATAGTTTCACGAGGAGTGAAAGTGATCACCGTATCGAGTCTGGTGACGAAAGTTCTGGTAGCTCCTGGTCGCCACTGAGTGTCTCGAAGGCGGGGCGAGCGGCGAAATACCGATGGTAAGATTCATACAATTATATTATTTTGTATTATTTATTTGTATCGCAAAATGTACATGGATTTGTATGTGTAATGTATAGATGTGAATCAAACTGTAATCGCTCGTCCTGCCATGTTTTGTTATTTTTGTTGTAGACGAGGTCAGGTCGTCTGACGGTGACGGGCCTGACGGCGAGGAGGACTTTGGGTCGTCAGAAAACAATGATGAGGACGAATCCGTTTACTCGGGAGGTAATCTTTTCATTTATTTATTTATTTCATTACAAAATGTATGGCAACTGTCTGAATTATGTTATTCAAACTGGTCGTGTAATGTAAAATAGTGTGCATCGCTGCATATCCCAGATTTATCTAAAATGTATATATCTTTTATTTTACTGTTTTCAGATCTCGAGGTGTGTGAAGCAGCCCAGCGAACACCAGTTGGCGCTGTTGGCAAGGGTATGGCTGTTGGCAAGCTCACAAACTGTGAGCTTGTAGATTGGCTATTTTCAGCATGCAACCAAGTGTAAAATGACTTATACTGGATCTCTTGTCCACTAGTCCCTCCAACATTTTAGTCTTTTGCTTGTCAATGTATACATTGACATGTTGTGAGCTTGTAAATTGGCTATTTTCAGCCAATCTGCAAGCTCAAATGTAGATCAGTGTATTTGTAGACTATACATTAGTTACTGAAACTAAATCAACGTCTACAAATACACTGATCTACATGTGAGCTTGCAGATTGGCTGAAAATAGCCAATCTACAAGCTCACAGTGAGCTTGTAGATTGGCTATTTTCACTTTGTTGCATGCTGAAAATAGCCAATCTACAAGCTCACAGTGAGCTTGTAGATTGGCTATTTTCAGCATGCAACAAAGTGTAAAATGACTTATACTGGATCTCTTGTCCACTAGTCCCTCCAACATTTTAGTCTTTTGCTTGTCAATGTATACATTGACATGTTGTGAGCTTGTAAATTGGCTATTTTCAGCCAATCTGCAAGCTCACATGCAGGCCCGGAGTGGGACTCCAAATCAGGCCGGGAGTTATATGCCCTGGCAGGCCACTTTCGGCGCGCTGTGCATGCCAAAAGTTTGGGGGACATTTTGGGGGCCTTTACAGCAATTTCAAGTAATCACCGAAGCTTGTTATTCCATATAGATTGACAGTCACACAACAACACTGTATTAAACACATTTTATGTAGACATAGCACTCTATAGTGTATACGCAAATTACGCATAGTTTCATTATATATTCTACTGTTAGACAGACGTTAGGTTTGTAGTTTACATATGATTCATGATGACTATTTTTATGTCTTTGATGTAATACCATGTATTGTTCTTGCTTACTGTAAATCACTGTGGCGTAAGAGTGTCTGATAAATGCCTAAATTGTATGTTTGTAATAATAATCAAAACATACAAAGTAACTACAGTTCAGAAATAATTGTAGTGGAGTAAAAGTAAAAATGTTGCCTCGTGGTGGAGTGGAAGTAGGCGCACGCACACACACACACACACACACACACACACACACACACACACACACACACACACACACACACACACACAAACAAGCATGCATGCATGCACGCACACACACGCAAAGATGCATGCACTGACACACACACACACACACACACACACATACACATACACACACACACACACACACACACACACACACACACACACACACACACTAACCTGTTCTGCTGAACTGTTGATGACCACCAGATCAGCTCCTTGACTCTGACAGTAATCTCTAGCTTCCTGCCATGATTTATGTTCAGTAGTTAAGTAGTAACTTCTGCCGCCAAACGTCTTCCATTTATTGACTAAAAACATCAAACAGGACATTTACTGATGGATTTTCACTGTACTGATAATCAATTCTAACACATAGCTGTAATAATAATAGTATTCAGAGATGTAGTGGAGGGTAAAATTATGACTTTATTACATCAATGGTGTTTTCTATAAACACATGTTTACTCAAAGTACAATAATGTATATTTTCTACTTCTGTCTCTTAATACAAAACTTGTATTAAACAATTAAGCCCTATTTTAAAACTATGTTATTTGAATATATCAGATCTACAAGCCAGCATGATGAGCTTGTAGATCTTAATTTATTTTGAAACGTTTGACATGCTTTGAAAGTTTGAGTACTTTTACTTTGGTATTTTGGTGCAAGTAACATTTTGAATACAGGCGTTTTAATTTAATTGTAACAGAGAACTTTTTATATTGTGTTATTGTTACTCTTACTTAACCCATTGTGTTTTAAGAATTATGCTATACCGAGTGCCGCGCTAGGAGCACAAATCATTGAATAGGCCTATATATTCTTTCAGAGCGAACGTTTTTAACTCATATCTTTGTTTCTGGGGGGTCCCTGGAACAACATATTTTCAGACGGGGGTCGGCGGCCAATTATATATAATTTCTGGGGGTCCTTGACATGAAACACTTTGAGAACCAGTGATATAGAAACAGGTTTTTCAGAAAACTGTTCTGATTTAGTAGACATTAGAATCTGGTCTCAGTACTGAATGGGTTTAGTAAAACATCTGAGTACTTCTTCCACCACTGAATGTACGCATGTTTATAAAGTATGAATGAATGAATGTATGAATCTTTATTTCCGTGTCTTGTCGTTAAGACCCATCCCTTACGGGATTATAAGACTCCAACGACATAAATAAATAAACCATATCATGTTCACTTCCCAAACAGAAGTAAAGTAAATAAGTATGACATGAATGCACCAAGTCTCTGTGTGTGCGTACGTACGACTGATCCACGTAACTCGGGAACCGTTCGCCACACCGACTTGAAATTCGGCACACACGTTCCGTTCCACCCCCCCTAGGGAGTGCAGTGCCCAGTGTGCCTCTGCTTGGGCTCTGGTCCTGATCACCCCTATATCTCCATATATGGAGATATAGCCAATCTCCATGCCCAACGTTTTTGCAAGCTTCTTTGGCAAATGGGCAAATCGAAACAGACACTTATAAATCCCGTTGGGTTCTAAATATTTTAAGTTTCCTATATATAACTTTGAAACTCAAATTGGTTACATCATCTACATTTATCGGTGTTGTCCCTTGGCCAATCAGGAACCGCCGATTTACATAAACATACATAGTTACATTATCAGCAAATCCCTGACTGGCCGATCGCCACCACCAACACACGGAGCCAATCCAATCGTTCGATACACAGCAAGCTGCAAACTTACGCTCTGATTGGCCGAGCGACGCCACCAAAGACAATACACAATCCCTGATTGGCCGATGGAAGCACTGACATACGTAGCTGAAAACAGTACTTGCTCTCTGCTCGCGCAAGTAATAACTGGGTGGGGCATGCCTTTCCAACTTGCATCGTTCCAAGTAATAACTGGGTGGGGCATGCCTTTCCAACTTGCATCGTTCCAAGTAATAACTAGGTGGGGCATGCCTTTCCAACTTGCATCATTCCAAGTAATAACTGGGTGGCGGGTGGGGCATGCCTTTCCAACTTGCATCGTTCCAAGTAGGCCAGTGCCCAACGGGCAGCGCTCTAGTAAACTCTAGTGTCTAAATAATGGTTATGAAGTGTTAGTTAGTTATAATAGTTATTGTAGGGCCAATATGCCTTTCTTTCCATTTCACCAGAAAAGTACGGTTTGTTCAACACGCTCACACTTGGGAGTTGGGCGTCTTGTTGTCGATGCTGGTTGACGATGACGGCAAGGTTGATTTATGGCAGGAGTTTGTGTTGTGTGTGAGTGTAAAGGTTTCAAAATAAAGGTTGATTTATGGCAGGAGTTTGTGTTGTGTGTGAGTGTAAAGGTTTCAAAATAAAGGTTTATTTATGGCAGGAGTTTGTGAAGTGTAAAGGTTTCAAAATAAAAACGGGGGAAAACAAACAAGAACAGGCTCCAGACTAAATACAAAATAAAGTGTCTCAAAACAGACGAGCGCAGGTTCAATAAAAAAAGTACTTGTCTTTCTTTCTCTCCTTTCTTTAAACTGCGCTGTTTGTGCGATGCGTGCGAGCGGTTGAAATCTGTATCTCTACTACTGCCGTCTTTCCACCCACAGCTGTGGGCCTGTGGCTTAATTAAAGGGAACCATGGTGCCATTTTCCAAGGCAACCAGTGGGGGCGCCATTTAGTCACAAATATGTGAAATCAAATTAGATGGCTCCTACAGTGATTGCGAACGCAGTGATTGCGAATGCAGTGAGCACTTACTATGAGACCTAGCAGATCATGTCTGTCTGTGTGTGTGTCTGTCTGTCTGTGTGTCATGCTGTTACCCAAATATGGAGTGTGTGTCACGCTGTTACCCAAATATGGAGTGTGTTGCATCAATCACAAACAAATCACTCAGCTCCATATATGGGCACAAAAGGGGCCAGGTCAAAAACTTAACTTAAAAAAAAAACTTAACTTAAAAAAAACTTAACTTAAAAAAATGTACTTATGTACGAGCTGCGTTCGAACACTGACATGTTCAGCGGAGTGGCTGCTGTCTCTGTGCCGTCTGTGAAGAGCCATGAGCCGCAGGGACTCCCGGAGGGGCAGCAACACCGCCGGGTAATCTACACACCGACTCGAGACTTGAGAAAAAGACCCATATCGTCCAAAATATATATATATATATATTTTGGCCGATCAGTTGTTGTCTGTGTATAGGCTAATTCATTGGTAAAAGTATGCTAAATAACTCATTTTTAGACCATCTGGGAAATAATTAAATAAATAAATCCGCAGCGGCGGCGAGAGTCACACTTGCGTTGCCGTTGCGCGCTAGGTCTCCCGTGTCGGACTATTGCCTCGTCTAAACTACGGTTTTCAGACTATTGCGGGAACTTCTGTCTGTCTAATGTCATGTCGAACTGTTGGAGTAAAAAGACGGTATTTCAGACCATGATCCGACACTGTCGGACCATTGCCCCGTCGGCTATTTGGGTGTCGGAAAAAAGGCTGGTGGGGTCCCCAGTTCAAATCTCTGTATTCATGTTGCTCTTGTCCTTTTGTAGTTCAGAAATCTCTGTATTCATGTTGCTCTTGTCCTTTTGTAGTTCAGAAATCTCTGTATTCATGTTGCTCTTGTCCTTTTGTAGTTCAGAAATCTCTGTATTCATGTTGCTCTTGTCCTTTTGTAGTTCAGAAATCTCTGTATTCATGTTGCTCTTGTCCTTTTGTAGTTCAGAAATCTCGGTATTCATGTTGCTCTTGTCCTTTTTTAGTTCAGAAATCTCAGTCAACAGCTTCTCCTGGGTCAGGGCGTCGCAGCTGGGCTTCTGGACATCTGTAACATTAGGATTGTTAGGTTTTGTTACCTTGTTTCTACACAGACCAATTTCAGTGTGAGTCACCACCAGTGCAGTGGAGCTGACAGATTGTAACATGCTACGTTCTACATGAAACTTGAATAAATGTGTAAGCAGCTACAGGTGCTTTAATCATCCGTTCTTGGAGTATGAGAGGCAGGAATGAAACATCATCCAGGATCAGGTTGTTTGTGACTGAATTATCTGCAAACAGAGACCAGAAGGTGATACTAAACACAGTTGTGACTGATATAAGAGTGACTTAGAAAACATCTCTACTTAGCGACACCGCAGCCTGGGGTTATGTGCATGTTGAAAATGGATGCCATCTTGAAAACTAGAAAGCCAAATTGAAATTATATTGGCACCATTTAATTTGTCATAAAATCATTATACTCTGTTCAGACGTTCAAGCTCTGCACTGAAAAACCTTTCATTTGATGTGATGTGGTGTAAAGTTGGACCTAGGCATTATTAATGCCAAATGCCAATTCTTCTGAAATATTGACTTCATCTGCTGGACTAATTAGTGTGGTTTGGAAAATCAGAAAAGACTTAAAGGACAACTTTAGTTTTTTTCAACCAAGGTTCATGTTTTAGGTTGTTATTAGAGAAAGTAAAAGATGATTCATTTGCTGCTTTCTTTCGTTTTAGCTATTTTTCACAGGGGGGCGGGGGCATTCCAACCTGGTAGCCCCATGTTCGAATATGTATTTTTCTTTACACAATTTTATAGCGATTATTTACTATAGTCATACTAGACCCCAGGAAATTACATCTGGCCACAATCCCAGGTTTTTCTTGTTGAATTACATAAAATAATGGAACCCTCAAATCATCATAAAGTGTTTGCTACAATAACACATGAAATGGATTACATTGGATTACAACTGTTTGCTTTAACAGCCACGCATGTACGTATATACAGTACGCCCCAAAAGATACACCCCACTACCTTCATAGCCTTATATACGCCCCAAAAGATACACCCCACTACCTTCATAGCTTTTAGCAGCAGCTACAATCCATGTTGGTCTGAATTCACCTGCAGCTGCAAAGCTACAATCCATGTTGGTCTGGATTCACCTGCAGCTGCAAAGCTACAATCCATGTTGGTCTGGATTCACCTGCAGCTGCAAAGCTACAATCCAAGTTGATCTGGATTCACCTGCTGCTGCGAAGCTACAATCCATGTTGGTCTGGATTCACCTGCTGCTGCAAAGCTACAATCCAAGTTGATCTGGATTCACCTGCAGCTGCAAAGCTACAATCCAAGTTGATCTGGATTCACCTGCTGCTGCAAAGCTACAATCCATGTTGGTCTGGATTCAACTGCAGCTGCAAAGCTACAATCCAAGTTGATCTGGATTCACCTGCTGCTGCAAAGCTACAATCCATGTTGGTCTGGATTCAACTGCAGCTGCAAAGCTACAATCCAAGTTCAGTGATTACCCAATACCCAATCTTTCTGTTTTATGAACACAAGGCTGCTGTACTTTATACCTCATACTTTAAATGCCTAGTGTGAGGTATAAAATACAGCAGCAATTGTGTTCATAAAACACTGAAAGATTGGGTATTGGGTAAGACTGACGTTATGTATCTTTCAGGACCTTTCACTGCTTCGTCTCAACCATTACTCAATGGCTCTGGTCTCAGCCACCGCAGTGGATATTTTGACATTCCGTTTTTTTTATTTTTATGTTGTCACTACTGTTGGAGCAGCCATAAACTACACAGGTTCATCCCGATGTTCTGGGCATCTTTGTGATTTTAGTGTTAGTAAAAAGCAGGTAAAAGAGTAATGTTTGAGGCAGACTAACATCAGTCACTCTGCCGTTCACTGTAGTGGAAGAAAAAACCCGCAGCTACGTTGAGTCCGCCTACAGGAAATACGTAGGCTGCGACCATGAGACCCGTTCCTGGATTCGTCTATAGAGGAAAGGAAAGGTACTATGTTTACCCAGGGTAACTGGACTAAGGAAATGAAAGGTACTATGTTTACCCAGGGTAACTGGACTAAGGAAAGGAAAGATACTATGTTTACCCAGGGGGTAACTGGACTAAGGAAAGGAAAGGTACTATGTTTACCCAGGGTAAACTGGACTAAGGAAAGGAAAGGTACTATGTTTACCCAGGGTAAACTGGACTAAGGAAAGGAAAGATACTATGTTTACCCTGCAGGGTAACTGGACTAAGCTCAAGAACTTGTTTACAGCCAGGCCCTGCTCATAGAACATTTCATGGTAGAGGTTCAATGACAACGAGCAACATTTACAATAGGCTTCACTTATAACAAACTGACCTGGCAACACTAGCTCAGAGTTGCCAGGTTTTGTGAGAGAAACAAGCAACCTGCTGGGCTCTATGAAAACAAGCCCAAATTATTATAGCTCACATGACACCTTTTAACCAATAGGCCTAATGTCAGATCTACAAGCTCACATGACACCTTTTAACCAAAAGGCCTAATGTCAGATCTACAAGCTCACATGAGACCTTTTAACCAATATGCCTAATGGCAGATCTACAAGCTCACGACATGAGACCTTTAAAACCATTATCCATGGGATATCTGAAAATGGCAGATCTACAAGCTCACATGAGTCCTATCATACACATCATCATATATTACATCATCACATCCCGGCCAAT
>NC_137874.1:1272736-1472736 GCF_963924005.1 Protomyctophum bolini | reverse complement strand
ACGTATGTGCCTGATGACTCTGTCTCTGAAGATGTCGGTGCACAGGATATTCGCAGGTAATAATAATAATCTAATGCTCTTTGATGAGCCCCTGCCCTTTGTGTTTGTTATGAAATCATATATCTGTTCTAAGTTCTAACATGTTGTAATATCTTCTCTCCAGTACTCCAGCTTTCAGTGCAAGGAACTACATCGAGTTTGAACTTGCTTCAGCTGCTCAACACATGTCCTAATTGCACCCGCAAATGTGGACTGCGGAAGCACGTGCTGGGAACTTCCCTGTCTGTCACCCAGGTAATTAAATCATGTGTAAATGGTGCATTTATATAGTGCCTTTATCCAAAATGCTTTACATAGATTGTGCATTACATTCACCCATTCACACACGCATTCATACACTGATGGCGGCGGAAACCATGCAAGCTGCTCATCTGGAGCAATTAGGGGACAGTGTCTCGCTCAAGGACACTTCAGCACTAACTCTGGGGAAGCCCAGGTTCCTTCCGGTTGCCATGTGGCCGCTCAACCTCCTGAGCCACAGTCACCCCATGTATAATCACTATTGTTCATGTGTAATTCTTTCTCATTTCTCTTTGTATCAATATTTCTGCTTTTGCTCTTTATCCATTAGACCTGCCTCCACTGTGAACATACCGCTAAGTGGCAAAGCCAGCCCTATCTTGGGAGCACCCCAGCTGGGAACATTCTGCTAGATCAGCTTGTGTTTTCATGTGTTGAGTTGAGGTGCCGGCTACAGGCTCTGTCTCTCTGTTTTCATCATCATGAACATCTTCAGCCTCCATTGGTCTTTGAAGTATCTCCTCTTGTTCCTCTTTAATCTGTGGTGGTTGTGGTTCCTCCTGGACCAGACTGGAGATCCTCTCCTGTTGTTCAGTAAAAACCTCCTCTTTACACACAGGGAGGTGTTCAGTAAAAACCTCCTCTTTACACACAGGGAGGTGTTCAGTAAAAACCTCCTCTTTACACACAGGGAGGTGCGGGACGGCTAGAAAAAAAAGACACAAAGAGAGAGAAAACATTTATGTTTGAACTTTGCATTTTTTAAGGAACATCATCTTCTCCATTTCTAATCAAAGACAGTTTTCAGGGCTTGACATTACATTTTTGAGCCACTTGTCATTTGGACAAGAACATTTACTTACTTGTCCAAGTAAAGATTTTAGAAGACATCTTGTGTTTGTATTGATTATAATGTTGCATTTGCATAATGTTCAACAGAAGGTTATGACAAAATTACACTACAAGAAAAAAAGAAAAGAAAACTGTAAACAATTGACACAGACTCAAACTGGTTGTTGGAAGTTTCAACAAACATGTTCCAATAATACAATGATGTTTGAGTGTGTCATACATATAGTGTATAGTGGTGACTCCAGGTCTTAATCTTTAGTTGATGCATGATTTGTATAAATGCAATAATATCAAACAATTACAATTTCTAAAAAATATATAATCTTTATTAAGACTCACACCCGTGGGTCCTGGGACCCACTGCAGACCTAACAACACTGTTGTACATTCCGTTTCCTAGACGGGCTCTCTACCCACTCAGCTATGGCTGTCCCTCTCTAAGGAAGGACAATATCAGTCACTAGAACCAGGGATGGGTGTTTTTTGTGTATCTACGATGGTTAAAATGAAGTTTGAAGTTGCAATGGGCTGGTCTGATATATTCACAAAAAGCCAGAGTAGACGATAACATTACCCACAATTATTTTGAAAGTGAAATATCCCTTTATGTAAGTAGGTAAACAAAACAGCACATACCTATACGGTACAACTTTACTACAGGTTGCATCTTCGCATCAAACAGTCCACGTCTCTGGTCCACCTCTGGCTGTTCCTCTGACAACGTTGAATGTCTTTTGGAGGCCATCTCTCTAGATACTGTAGACCTCTCCCTGTGGTGCTCTGTGGAAATCACCAGTAGAAACAACTTGTACTTATCATTCAATAAGGGTTTACTGAACAACCAGGAGTAGTCTGGTGACCACCGGAGAGACGCGTGACAGCCGGAATGTAGACGGCACCCGGGAGCAGTATTTTGGTTGGCGCCCCAGCCTGTGTCTTCCGTGAGGAGGAAGCCCAACAACCCCACGGTGAGGCCTTTAGGAGGGCCATTCAGGCTGCAAGAGGAGCCTGCAGCACCACCGTTGCCCAGGTGGAGCCTGCAGTACCACCGTTGTCCAGGTGGAGCCTGCAGCACCACCGTTGTCCAGGTGGAGCCTGCAGCACCACCGTTGTCCAGGTGGAGCCTGCAGCACCACCGTTGCCCAGGTGGAGCCTGCAGCACCACCGTTGTCCAGGTGGAGCCTGCAGCACCACCGTTGTCCAGGTGGAGCCTGCAGCACCACCGTTGCCCAGGTGGAGCCTGTCTGTCTTTTGGGGGAACATGAGTTACCAAACTATATATTTATCGTTAGTTGCTCAATGACCCTTTAGTCTCGTTAGAATGAAAGAACGGAAATACATCACATAGATGCACCTGGTATCCTCAGTGATGTATCCCAAGGTTAGTTAGTTAGTTAGTTTATTCAGGTCATCGGGGTTCAGGGTCTTGCGAACATCATACCCCTCACTCGGGTGACCCAGCCGAGTGATCAAGTCCCGACTCACGTCCCAGTAGCTACCCTCGATCTAGACTGGAACTCAGCTATGCTTTCTATGGCATAGGCAGCTCCCGGCAGTATCCGACGGGAGAAACTAGACTGCAGGACATGAGACTAATTAATTAGAGCGACAGACAGGAGAGTGTGTGTGTGTACGTGTGTACGTGTGTACGCGTCTGCGTCAATTTTACAAAGGTGCAGACGATCAGAAATCAGCAGAGAGAGACCGACGTTTGTGCTTGAAGTGGACTCTGACTTTTTTCTCCCTGGAAATAAAATCGTCTGGGTTTCCGAGGCTACCCTCGATCAGACCCACTAGGGAAAGAGTGACTAGGCTCTGTGGGTTGACTCCAGTCCGGGCCCCTCCTACGTCTCACCAGGTCCACTCCAGCTCTCACCACGAGTACAGCCAGGACCTGTGCGTTGGACCAGACTCCCAGCACCAGACACTTCATTCAGGAGTAGTGGATTATGAGAATAATACTAATACAAATATATTATTTTTGTTTATTATATTTGTTTTACCCGAGAGAGTATCGCACCACATCTTCCTACGTAGTAATGTTAAAGTTGACTCACCAGTCTCCTCTTCCTGTTCTTCTTTAATCTGTGGAGGTTGTGATTCCTCCAGGACCAGACTGGATCTCCTCTCCTCATATTCAGATGAAACCTCTTTACACACAGACAGGAGGAGGGGAGAGAAGGTAGCATCAGCAGAGCAACTCAAAGATGACCTTTATTCTCCTATTTGTTTTGTCAGGATAACCCTCGTTTCAAAAAATAAGTGTCACCTGTGAGAGCAAGGCGTTTCGAATAGAGCCTGACATCGGTCTCACCGATGTATCCGTCAGTTTAGGTGCCGATGCCCGATATCGGACATTATTTCACTGATGTGGCCAAAGTCTTTTTTTATCATCATTAATGTAACCTACACATGTAAAATGACGCACCCTTATGAAACACTCTCTTTTGGTTTGATATTAATTCATATCTTCAACAGCTGCAGAGAATGGAACGCACTGTGCGCGTCGTGCCTGTGACAGAAAACTCTGCCCTGCGAGTGACTGTCATAATTGGAAGTCCAGCTGTCATTCCGGACCCCTCGCCCTGAGAAAATGTCGTTTGTGTACAGGCCCGTGAAAATATATGAGAGATCTTTGAAAAGATGAGACATATTTGAATAAACAAGCGTTTTCTGCCAGAACTTTTACATGGATAACTAGGTCAATATCGTTTGTACTCAATAAATCTTTTCAATACATTTCAATAAATTGTATTGAAATGTATTGAAAAGATTTCCTGCACAGGATGAAATCCTCTACGCCAGACTCATAAACAGACATAATATACATCAATTGATATAAATCAAACAGCTGATCCTTCCTTAATTTAGTTCAGACGTGAATATATGTGACGGCTGAAATCTATCTGGCTATGAAATCAAGCCTCGCCCTCATTTTTGCGACATGAACAACTGCAATCCGACCTGGAAACCATGGTTACAGGGGGAAAAAAAGTGTCCTTACTGCCCGCCTCAACCCTCTCTCATACACACACAGGCACGCACGCACACGCAACTTGCAAGCCCAACTTTGTATTTTAAATAAATAAAGAACGAACACCTGCATGAATTAAATAAAGCTGTAGGCCTACCCTGTCTGTTTCCCTCTCACATCGCTTGCCTTGCTGTCATGTCCACGCACACATGCACGCACCTCAAGGCTACATGACACATCGCATCGCCATGAATGGAATACGTTTGTAGGGTAGGCCTATATTAATTTTACCCATTCGTGCGCAGTGCACAGCGAAGGCGATCAGTGAGACTGCGCACTGCTGTGATAAGTGTTGTGGGTGAGTGATGCCTGCATGAGAGATAGGCTACTACAATGTCGTCAAGGCAGTCATAATCAACGTTTATGGAGTGATTTGATCATTGATGAACGAATCATAAACATATGGATGAAGGCTTGCATGTGTGCTGGTATGTGCTGGCGACGCACGCCGCGGTCCCGACCTCCCGACTCCAGCTTTTATCTGAACTGTCAAAGCACTTATTTAAATGGTGAATGATTAAGCCCTTAGTTTACACCTATAGCCTACAATTGCAAATAGGCAAGCTGTATGCTTGTCATTGTCACTTGGAAATAAAGGCGTGGAGTCCATTTATGCCTAAATATTTATTTTTATAATATCAGTGATTATATAGGCATCTGATGTCACACTCATGCGCTCCTAAATCATCTCACCAGTGCGCTCGCATAACAAGGCCAGTAAAGCACTGTTTGATTAAGCACAAACTAATACATTGTAAACATGTTATATTGTTTTTAATTATTGATGTATCTGTCATTTTAGGCGCCAATGCCCGATATCGGACATTATTTCACTGATGTAGACGAAGGTTTTTCATCATTAATGTAACCTACACTTGTCTTTTAGAATATAATATGCCCTTATTAAACACGCTCTTCTACATCCTGACAGTTTTCTGAAAAAGCTGGTTCTATGTCAGTCGTTCTTCGATTTTTCAAAAATAGTAGATCTACAAGCTCGCCACTCGGTGGCGTGCTACGAGCTTGTAGATCTGCTATTTTTCAATAGCTAAAGCATAACATAATGCTAACACCAAAAGGGGTTCCCGCCCAAAATGGGTTAAGCACAAGCTAATACATTGTAATCATGTTATATTGTTTTTAATTATTGCGTGATATTAATTGCTTGTAAAGTTGGAAATCTATCTTTTTCTTTTTTTTTTACATGCATAAACATACAGTTTTATTTTAACATTTTAGGAGTGAATACATATGCTTAGATGCCTGTGACA
The DNA here is from genome assembly GCF_963924005.1 of Protomyctophum bolini. NCBI lineage: Eukaryota > Metazoa > Chordata > Actinopteri > Myctophiformes > Myctophidae > Protomyctophum > Protomyctophum bolini. The sequence continues at coordinate 1,467,279 of NC_137874.1, read as the reverse complement.
GCATGTCAGCAGTTCAGACAATGCTGCTCCGCTTGTGTACGACAGAAAAACAGGTGAGGACAAAGCGTACAGCTCCCGACCAAACATGATTTTTGTCCTGGTGTAACAGTATTATATAATTACACAAAATAGGACACAAATAAGTGCTTTTACCTGACTTAATTCTCCATAGTTCACGTGTATAGGAATACAGTACATAGTGCATTAAAGGTCACAGGTCCTTTAAGTCTCATCCCCCTGTATAAATGTCCTGCAACACCCCCGCCTCTTCCTTCTGTACTTCCGTCTTGGAACGAGGTGGGTGTCTTTGTTGACTTCTCCGTATAACATAATAAGAATTGTTATGTTAATGTTATATTGATTTATACAGTGTTTGTTTCACTCTGTTTAGAGAGCCATTGCACTAGAGAACTAACGTGGAGACGTGTCTGTTGTATTCTTGTCAGGTATGTTACGTTATATTATTTGTTTTGTTGTGTTAATGTCGCTCGTAGCTTCTGTACTTCCGTCTTGGAACGAGAGAGCCATTGCACTAGAGAAATAACGTGGAGACGTGTCTGTTGTATTCTTTGTCAGAATAAAGAGAGGTTTCCAAGGACAGTTCTGGGTCCGTCTCATGTATATTCTACACAACACAGAGAGAGACAGATTACACCGGTTACACTGGCACACGTTCAAGTTAAAGGTTTTGCGGAAATGGTAAATGCCTGAGAGAGTATTGCACAACATCTTCCTACGTAGTAATGTTAAAGTTGACTCACCAGTCTCCTCTTCCTGTTCCTCTTTAATCTGTGGAGGGTGTGGTTCCTCCAGGACTAGACTGGATCTCCTCTCCTCATATTCAGATGAAACCTCTTTACACACAGACAGGAGGAGGGGAGAGAAGGTAGCATCAGCAGAGCAACTCAAAGTGCTTTTATCAACTCAAAGATGACATTTATTCTCCTATTCGTTTTGCCAGCATAACCATCGTTTAAAAGATGTCTCGAGTCTCTTCAAACACAGAGCAAGATGTTGTGAGTAGAGTACGACATCGTTCTCACCAATGTATCCGTCATTTTTGGCACAGATGCATGTGAATGTGTTTTTCATTAATGTAACCTACACTTTTAGAATGTAATACGTCCTTATGAAAACGCACTCTTTCGGTTTGATATTAATTAATATATTACAGCTGCAGAGAATGGATTTAAAAAGGCTCTGCGCACCGTGCCTGTGACTCTGGAGCCTAGGCTGCAGCAGAAAACCCTGCCCTGCGAGTGACTGTCATAAATGGAAGTCCAGCTGTCATTCCGGACCCCTCGCCCTGAGAACTTTTACATGCATGGATGTGATCATGTGAAACTAGAGGACAATATCTCACTCCACGTCTTTGGAATTATTTATTGGGTGAGTACAAACTGAGCGCAGAGCACATTTATGCTGCCCATGTCTCCTTGCTCACTGTGAGCGGAGGCATCCGATCTATGGCTGTGTATACAGGAATATATGTAATTGATGTATGATCACAGACATTCTAGGGCTAGTACAACTACTGGGAGATGTAGTTCCGTTCAGCTAGCTTAATGATACCTCTAGCTAAGCTGGTGTTGTTCAGAATCTACTAACCTGCAGTGTGTAGATCGATGTCCATATCAAAATCAATGTCCAGCAGTTTGTTTTGTGTCTCCAGCTGAGTTTGTAGTGTCTCCATCTCTCTCTGGAAGAGGTTGACCATGAACTCTCCCACAGCGCTGAGGCGCTCCAACACAAACACTCTGACGCTAAGCTCCACACTACAAACATCAGCAGCGCCACGCTGCTGTTTGTCCACAACAAACAATATCTCCTCTCCCACCGCCGCTAGCTGTTCATTTATCTTCAGCCGTACAGACTCCATTTGACGCTTTTCGCCTCCTTTAGGAGACATTTCCACCAAGCTTACTGTTCCTACTGTAATATAGAATGTGTAATAAAGGCACAAACATCAACAATTCCCGAGAGACACGACAACATGTTTGACTTGTTCAACAGCGGCCATCGCCGTAATGGAAAACTAGACGCAGTCACGTGACGTGATGGCATCACGTGATGCAAACAAGCACTTCAGGGTCAAAGGTTTTCCACGCATGCGCAACAAAATAATGCAGGCACTGTTGCCTTAATGCCTTTCGCCCTCTGGTGGTGGAGGTGTGTAACTGTGATAGATAGATAGATATTTTTTTAAACTGCCTTCGAATCTTAAAATATCTACAACCTCTTGTTGCCGTGTGACACGCTTTGAGCTTGTAGATCAGCTTTTTGCACATTTGACAATTTAAACCCATGATTCATTGATATTATTAGGAAAGGGTACTTTGCAATTTTTCATTTTGAATAAATGAGTATGCGTAGGCTACTTTGTCCACCACTGATGACTGGAATCCAACATCAGGGACTCAGGGAGTCTAAATTAGTACCTATATGTAATAGACAGTAATTACCTAGTAATTATTACTGGTGGTTCATAAGCTGGCAGTTCATGATCTATGCCTGTTTTTCAATTGAGTGCTATAGCGCCACCCTTTGCCAATGGTTGTGGTCTTTGTCTCTAAGCAGGGTGACATAGCCATATTGCCAAATTTGGTGAAAAACAACTGCATGGTTTGACCTGGAGCGCTGTGTTTGTAAAATTCAACATAATGGGTGATCTTCACTGATATAATGCATTCACCATTCACATGGAATCAGGCAAGCGGTAGATGGCAAACAGCAAAACCTGCTGAACGGCACGGTAAAAATATTTCATATTTTAACATCCGTCCTGTTCGTTTACGCTCCTGCTCCCGTCCACTAAAAGGACTTCCGGTTTGCCATCAACTGCTAGCCAGGGTCAGAGGTCAAAAGGCAGAACACGAAAGTTGTTCGACATGAGGAGACGCATATGTCTATCCAAGTTTTATTGTTGACGGTCAAACGGAGCTATACCTGTTCAAAGTTAGCATTTTCGATTGAGTGCTATAGCGCCACCCTTTGGCCAATGGCCGTGGGCTTTGGGGACACCCCGCCCCCCTGCCAAGCAGTAGGATTTGAGTCATTACATTTAATTTCTAATCCTTTCTTAGATAGCTGACAATTTTGAATATTGTATATTTTCTGTAAAATTATAATTTTTTGAATTACATTTGACGCAGTGATGGTCTCATAATATTATTTCTATCAGGCACGTGCATAGGCTTCAGCCAATCCTTGCTACTTGCGAAACACTACATCTGCAAAGGTGAGTGAGAAATTGTTTAAAAAAATGGCTTTTATAATATTCTTGTCAAGTTTTATTAGCCTTTAGTCTTGAACTTAAATTAATAAATTAACTTTCTCATTATACGTGAGAAAAGGATATCCTACAGATTGCTACTTTATTAACCAGTGGATCCATCGGACAGGGGCTAGCTTGCCAGAATAAGCTGATCTACAAGTTGTAATGCGGTGCGCTACAGACACATTGTTATCTTGTAGATCTGTCCATTTGAAACATGTTAGTAACGTTTCCCGATAGCGACAATAAACATCATCACGTTAGATTAAATGGGCGTGTATGTTCTACGCGAGGTGGAACCTACATGGTGGAAACGCTTGGTAAAGAGGGAGTCCGCTGACTGTCAGGTTCATGAGCTATTCCTTTTTTATACATATTTCACTTGAGTGCTATAGTGCCACCCTTTGGCCAATGGTTGTGGGCCTCACCGTTGAAAGTAGCATAGCCCTCTACCATATTGCCAAGTTTTGCAAAAATCGACCACGGTTAAGCCAGTCAGTGTAGAAACGTGTTTAAGAAGGTATGAAAAGTTCAATTGAGTGCTATAGCGCCACCCTTTGGCCAATGGTCGTGGGCTTCATGTCTTCACCGTTTGGCATAGCCCTCTATACCATAATGCCAAGTTTCACGAAAACCGACTGGTTAAGCCAGAAATGCAATTTAGTTTTTAAGGGACCAGGGACTTCGGGCGTGGCCCCTTAAAAAATAAATTGCATTTCTGGAAAACCTTTGCATTTCTTAAAAACAAACAGACAACTACAAAAAGGGACCATAGGCAAACAAAAAAAACGACCGGTTCAGCCAGAACTGCTATTTTTGGCTAAAGGAGAAGAAGAAGAAGATGAAGAAGAAAATATAGCTGCAAGCAACGATAAGACGGGGTCAAGCAATATATGTGATCGGCCCCCGATTTCTGATCACGTTGACCGGTATGAACTTCAGCTGCAAAGATACAAATGCACCATGTAGCTTTGCATCTTCATTTAATCTTTGTATCTTTTGCATCTGCCAATGTGAACGCAGCAGTCTTTTTTATATATTTTTTATCCCACGATTTTTGTAACCCATTTTTCACCTCTGTGTTAATGATCCTGGACTCTACACACCCTCCGCCAACCTGGGGAGAGCAAGGACTTGAACTCATGCTTCCTTCATGCCTGAGTGTCCAAGTTGCTCCTGACAGGGGGGAGTTTCCCTGGTTGGACGTAGCGCATGGAAGGAACACGTTATTCCAACCAGTTCCTTTCCCCTCCATCAGGCGCCCCGGCTGGCCAGGGGGAGGCAGTTTAGACCAGGATTACTGCATGTTTTTTGTCAGGGTACCTACCCTAGGGGACACGGGGAGAACATGTGAGGGTACCTACCCTAGGGGACACGGGGATAACATGTAAACTCCACACAGAAAGGCCCTTTCGCCAACCCCGCCTCAGGTATGGGCACTGATGACGTGGAGGAGGGAACACGCCCCCAGCACCCACAGCGTCCCCAGCGGGAATCGAACCCAGGACCTTCTAGCTGTCAGGCGACAGCACTACGAACTGTGCCACAATAACCCGAACGCAGCATTTTTGAGGACAGCTATTTCTTATCACACCGTTTATTGTGCTTAGGTTTCCCCCAGGTGTGGTGGAGAACAGTGTTGTTTTTGGCAGCAAATTTAGATTTTAGTTTTACTCAGTCTCTTGAATAGTTTATTTAGTTTATCACTAATCACATTTTAGTCACCTGGAATGTCTTAGTGTTAGTCTAGTTTTAGTCGACTAAATCTACTGTTGATTTAGTCGAACTAATTTTATTTTGGCGGGCCGTCGTTATTATTGTTTTTTACACTTGAAAATAGCCGATCTACAAGCCCACAACGCGTCGTGCTTGAGCTTGTAGATTGTCTATTTTCAGCATGCAACTTTGTAAAATGACTTATACTGGATATATATTGGTATATTTAGTCTTAGTTTTAGTCATCATAGCTTAGTTTTCCTTTAGTTTCCATTTAGTTTTCATCAGTGAAAAAAGGTAGTCAACGAACATTTTTCGTCTTAGTCGACGAAATCAACACTGGTGGATACGACGCTGGTGTGCCTGCAGAGTACCTTTCTGTCTGAAACTCTTGTCACAATGTTTGCAGTGGTAAGGTTTTTCTCCAGTGTGGATTGATATGGCAGGATTTCAGACACTAAACGCGTGAGACCAAGTTCCCTTGTAGATCATTCTTTATTAACGTGCACTCCAGCATACACGGATGCTCCTTCCTGGCTCACAGGCCGGTCTCTCCCAGCAAGCATGAAAATACAATCACAGAGGTACACTTTATATACATTCTTAGTCCCACCCACCAGGTGGAGCAGAAAGAGAGTGGGAAGGACCATTTGTTTACACACAAAGGAATGGGGGGGGGGGGGGGGGGACAGGTGAGAAGGGGCTTCCACAAGGTGGACCCAGGGGCAGGACGTAGAAGTCAACACAAGCCCGTGACCAGACACAGGAAGAGGGGGGGGGGGGGGGTGGGGGGTGGGACGGAACAGGTGAGAAGGGAAGGGGGGGACTTGCTCTCTCATCATGGACAGGAAGAGACGGGGGTTGTGAGGTGGAGGTGTGGAGAGGATCTAAGCCAAATGTTGTCCTCACAGTTCACAGCATGGTTCAGTGTTCCAAGGCCCGTCTAGACTCATTTAGTGTATTCAATTACCATGGTACTACATGGAAAATCCTTCTCAAATCCCTCGTTTTGTTAATTTAAAACAACTTAATTTAAACAATAATCGTACATTTTCCATTAATATCAAAACATTCATCATCAAAATACTACATCATAATATCATAATTGACGAAAATATATTGTAAGCATGGTTTAAGCAAAGGGATGACACAAAGGCCTACACATACAGCAACAGCTCATTTACATCTATGCAACAGTGCCAGTGGTTTCGTGCTTAAGGTCAACTCACTTATGTGTAGACTGTAAATCCTGTAGGCTTAACAATCCAAATTAACCTATCTAATTTTACAAAGGATCCAAGAAATCCCTAAAAATGATACTAATACAGTACCCTGTTGATTTAGCACAGCAAACTATAACAATACAAATAACCCAGAAAACATCATATATTCCAAACAATATTTCTTTCCAGGTATTGCATTAGCTTTTTTAGCAATGATATCAAACTGGCATGCTGCAGGAATCCCACTGCCTCTCACTGTTCTCGACAGCTGCAATGGGACACCTTTTCCCCTGGCTGCATCGGCGGCCATCTTCTGATAGGGGTGTGTGTGTGTGTGTGTGTGTTGAGGCGGTGGTGGGCAAGTCATGCTACTCTTCAGCAGACTTCCGAAAAATGTCTTCCATTTCCATTTCACCTTCTTTTTCTTTCCATCGGGATCGGAAAATAAAGGCATCTTTCTGGCCTTAGATTTAAGGAATGGAGGCGTGAACCTCTCCTTTCCTGCCAACTCTGACAGTGCGTGTAAAAACTTACGGAACGCAACTGCCGGTACTTTGGTCATCTCCTCCTTCACTGGTTGGCCCGCCGGAACCCTCTCTGGGCGTATGAGTGTGCACTCCTCTCCCACCGCCTGTTGAACGAGTAGATTCTTGACACCCTCGACGTCCGTCGCTGCTTTGACGATTAGGGTCGTGTAGGTAGGCTCCAGGGCCTCCGCAGGAGATGTCCCCTTGTCCTCGACGTCTGTCGCTGGCTTGTCTCCGGTCCCGAAAAGGTCCGCCTTTGTAGTCAGGAGCCTTCCTGCGCTGTGCACAGGAGATGTCCCCTTGTCCTCGACGTCTGTCGCTGGCTGCTCTGCTCCTGCTGGTTCTGGTTCTGTTCTCCCCACCTCGATGTCCGACGATTTCCTCTTGGTTGAAGGCTGTGGACCGTCCGCGTGGGCTCCTGCAGGCACCGTCTCCTCTCCGTCTGGGCATTGACTGGCTTTCATGTAGCCCACGTTGAGAGTCAGTGCCTGCTGTGAAGACAAAGGAGATTTCTGAGGAGCCAGTGGTCTGCTCTCTGCCCTTGGAAGTTCTTCTATATGATTTTACAGTTGTCTGTTCATCCATCCACATTGAAAATACTTTTTTGTGGCGGTCATATTTGTCTTTACTGACTTTTTCTTACTAATTTTCTTCTCATATTTTGCAACCATCTCTTTCTTTTCTGTGGCCGCCGGCGCACTTTTTTTGTTTCCCATATTGAAATACTGTCAGATAAATGCTTTACAATACATAACACGGTTTTCTTACTTGCAAGCACGTTTCTTTGTGCTGCGACTTCTCTGGCAAGCACGGTTCTTTGGCTGCGACTTCTCTGGCAAGCACGGTTCTTTGGCTGCGACTTCTCTGGCAAGCACGGTTCTTTGGCTGCGACTTCTCTGGCAAGCACGGTTCTTTGGCTGCGACTTCTCTGGCAAGCACGGTTCTTTGGCTGCGACTTCTCTGGCAAGCACGGTTCTTTGGCTGCGACTTCTCTGGCAAGCACGGTTATTTGGCTACGACTTGACTTAATGCAAAACAAGGTCTCTCTTTTCTCTTTTTTTTTTTTTTTCTTTTTCTACTAGGCTAGATTTATACAATAGGAGATAGGTTTTTGCAAAATATGAGAATTAGCACTTCAATTGTCTGGACAACTGGAAGGTTCTCACCGTTTCAGTGTAGCCACAGGTTTTTTTTTAAATCCAGGCGTTGAAACTCCATAGATCTGTCCTTTGGAGCCGTTTCGTTGACGTGATGGACAAAGATGCATGCAGCATTGACTCCTTCTGTAGATCTGTCCTTCCGGAGTTTCAGACGACACAGGATCCCCACTTCTAGACACCAAACTGATATGGCAGGATTTCAGACACTAAACGCGTGAGACCAAGTTCCCTTGTAGATCATTCTTTATTAACGTGCACTCCAGCATACACGGATGCTCCTTCCTGGCTCACAGGCCGGTCTCTCCCAGCAAGCATGAAAATACAATCACAGAGGTACACTTTATATACATTCTTAGTCCCACCCACCAGGTGGAGCAGAAAGAGAGTGGGAAGGACCATTTGTTTACACACAAAGGAATGGGGGGGGGGGGGAACAGGTGAGAAGGGGCTTCCACAAGGTGGACCCAGGGGCAGGACGTAGAAGTCAACACAAGCCCGTGACCAGACACAGGAAGAGGGGGGGGGGGGGGACGGGGGGGGGGACGGAACAGGTGAGAAGGGAAGGGGGGGACTTGCTCTCTCATCATGGACAGGAAGAGACGGGGGTTGTGAGGTGGAGGTGTGGAGAGGATCTAAGCCAAATGTTGTCCTCACAGCATGGTTCAGTGTTCCAAGGCCCGTCTAGACTCATTTAGTGTATTCAATTACCATGGTACTACATGGAAAATCCTTCTCAGGATACGCAGGTGTGTCCGTAAACAACATATGTCAATGAAACTCTTGTCACAATGTTTGCAGTGGTAAGGTTTTTCTCCAGTGTGGATACGCAGGTGTGTCCGTAAACAACATATGTCAATGAAACTCTTGTAACACTGTTTACAGCAATAAGGTCTTTCTCCGGTGTGTAGACGCTGGCGTCTTGTCAGCGTAGCATCTGGGAGAAGCTCTAGTCACATTGTTCACAATGGAAAGGTTTTTCAGAATCATAGAGTGTTATATATATGGTCGTGATTCACCAGGATCTTAAATGGTTGGATTCTATAGGCTTAAAATAATTTATATCAATTTTTCTTTTGTAAATCTCTATGGGGGAAAATGGCAGATTTTTCAGTGTGTCCATAAAACCAAGCCCACTGTCCATCCATAGGGTTGAAGCGGTTCATTTTGAAGTGCTTCTGGACAAGAAGCACTATTTGGCATGACCCTCTACACCATATACTGCAACGTTTCATAAACACTTGACTCTGCATGGATGGATTAGGGGCAGAAGAAGAATTTTCATAAAACTGCAATTTTCATTGGCTCATAAAACTAATATTTTTTTTCCAACAAAAAAAAAGTAAAAAAAAAAAACAACTTAATACTTCCTAAGAATAATATGAGCATCAAAGCAATATTTAAATACTTTTTATTAGCATGTGCATGCCATGCATTCCCTGGGGCTGGACCACACATGGACATACAGTATGTCATATGACATCCTCAACTTGGACAGGAGCAGTTCCTATTGAGTGAAAGATAAACAGTGTACACTACCCAACTTTATTTTATGAAAGAAATACAAATATTGAAGGTGTTTTTATTTTTAGTTATAGAGGGCAAGTATAGTGTTTTAAGGCATATTTGTCTGGCCAGGGATCCTTTTAAACAAAGAAAGATAAATCCCCTTTCGGATTAAAGTGAAAACGTTTACAAAATGTCCAAATTAATTCTTAAAAAATAGCCAATTTAATGTTTAGGTGCCCACTCTTCCTGCACCCTTTGCAATGTGAAATGCCACTGAATCTGTAGGCCTAATCCTTTTTCATTTTTATTCTGTCTCGTCATATGGGCCATGTGAAAAATAATGATGCCACATCTCTTTTCAACTTGTGACAGCTGATGCTTGTACTGTCACGGCAAAAGTTTCTGAACGTCTCATCCTCCATTTTTACGTGTGCTGAAAATAGCCGATCTACTAGCTCACAGCGTGTTGCGGAGGCGACACGTCGTGAGCAGTGTTGTGACTAACGCCCTTACATGCGTTACGTTACATAACGTAACTACTATTTGCAGTAACTTGTAACCTAACGCTTTACATTTCCCCATTCCATAACGGCGCTATAGTTATTGTGCGAGCGCTACCCGCGTTATGGCGTTATGTCAACTTATGTGATCAGAGAAAAAAGTCTGGCCATGCAGGTCCGTGAGTCTATCATCATACAGGCGTCTCTGTGCTGCTGAAGTGAAGGGGGCAAATAAAGTTGTGAATCGATATAATTCAACTAAACTGCGGGAGAAACACAGATGTACAAGCCCAACGTGCTGTGCATTGCGACGGGTAGATACCTTGTAGATCTGCTACTTCCAGCGCAGGAAGGGCGCATGCTTATGATGACGCTCTTTACTATGCATTCAGCCAGTCAACACAGAAGTTGACAGAACACACACGCACTGCAGCAGACGGAATGCACAGGCAGATCCGACAAAACTTTGCACACATCTGTGCTTTGCCTTTCATCCACGCTTCCATAGCCTTTTAAATCTTATTTCCCATCCACGGGCACAAGCAACGTGATATCAGCAGCTTCCACCCGATCTGTGGTGGTGTTCTGTTGACGAGGGAAGCCATTAGCTAGCATGGGAGCTAACGTTAGTTTCACTATATACAACCCCGTTCCCCAACCCCTCACACTCGCTGCTGCGAGCACACGGGCAGACACAAAGACGAATGGGAGCTTTAACAATGAATGATAATATTATCACTATAATTATTACTACTTGTTTTATTGCCTATGCTTATGTAGAAAAAAAGCTCACTGCTCAGGTCAAATATGCCTATTGATATGCGATTAAAATGTGATTAATTGAGATGAATTCATCACAAAGCCTCCTGATGTATATAATATACCATACAGAGGAGAAATGTGCACGCAGCAGACGAACTGAAGTTCCATGGTGTTTATTCAAACGAAGTACAGCATACAGCAACAACAACACACTCACGCCAGCCATGCAGAGTGCATGGCTAACGTCTCCCACAAGGCTCGGGCCCCGACTGACTAAAATGATAGCATTGTTGGCCACCTTTTAAACATTCCACATTGGTCAAGGGGGTGACATGGTGCATATCTATTAGTAGCAAAGTCCTTTGATCAATCCTTCAGGTCAACAGACCCCTAATTTACATACACCGGAATTAGGCTCCTAGCTACTCCTGAGAGGCCGACACCCCTAGGCAGCTGTTCACCAAAAGGTCTACTGTGTGTAAATTACACATTTGACTAAGGCCTTGCAACACAGTATAATTATGAGATCCTAATATTCTTCATATCCCCCCTTGATCATCAAAAGATGATCATCTAAAAATATGGAACCATAATTATCTTACACCCCCCTTGACCCTTAGCTTAGACAATACATTCAAGAAACCAAAAAATAACAGCCTTACAGTACAGAATTCCCCCAACATGGTTTTCAGACATCCATACGTATATGAATAATGGAAAAATGATTAGTACAGTTAACTGACATTAAACAATACATATGCCGCTTTCAGCTCCCTTTTACAAGAGCACTTTTTGATACGCAATAACCTACGTGGTTTACGACTAAACTCTGCTATTCAATGTTAAATACACATTATCAGCTAAGACACTCCGGACTTACCCTGACCAACATCACACACTGGTGATCCCAAGTAAATACACATTGACACGCCAGAGTCTAACAATAATAACACGTATCTCTTCATATCCATAGGAAAATACCTCATTGATTCATAATTAGGCTAAATGACTCAACTTATCTAATTATACGACAAACACATACCAACATGAGGCCTATTATAATTCATGCTGAAAACAAACTTGACGCACAATTTGTAATCGGAGCGAAGGAAAGTTCGTCTCCCCTCCGAATTGGACAACGGAAAGTTCTTCATGTATGCTGCTCATTCTAGTTTACCTCGAAACGCTCGCTCAGCTGCACGGATCAAAGTTCAAGAGTCTGTTCACTGCTGTTGTCCCGCTGTCCTCGTCATCATCATCTTCTCTCCCCCCTCCCAACTCTGTTCACAACAGAGATGGGACGAAAAGAAAAGCCCGGAACATCTTCATCACAGACCCCACGAGCAGGTCCGCGAAGGCCCTCAGCTTGTAGGTCAGTCGGCCACTGCTGCTCCGTGCTGCGTCTCACCGATCCCCACCCGTGATCGCCGTCCCCGCGCCGACGTGATGAATGACCAAGGCCACCGTGTGGCTGTCGCCGCTCCATCGACCTCTCCGCAGACCACCCGTCCGGTGGCTCGTTTGGTCCCCGTTGCACAACACTCCTCGCGGTGGTCGCCGTCATCATCCCCGCTGCGAATGGACAAGAGATCACGGTCGGGTCGGGTCCGCTGGAGCTCCTCCGTCGCCGCTCACAAAAACTCCCCTCCACCGAATTAGACGAAAAAAAAGCCGCTGGTTCTGTTTCATCTGACGTGATAAACACACCAAGCATGACCGGTTTCTGGCACCATCTGATGTATATAATATACCATACAGAGGAGAAATGTGCACGCAGCAGACGAACTGAAGTTCCATGGTGTTTATTCAAACGAAGTACAGCATACAGCAACAACAACACACTCACGCCAGCCATGCAGAGTGCATGGCTAACGTCTCCCACAAGGCTCGGGCCCCGACTGACTAAAATGATAGCATTGTTGGCCACCTTTTAAACATTCCACATTGGTCAAGGGGGTGACATGGTGCATATCTATTAGTAGCAAAGTCCTTTGATCAATCCTTCAGGTCAACAGACCCCTAATTTACATACACCGGAATTAGGCTCCTAGCTACTCCTGAGAGGCCGACACCCCTAGGCAGCTGTTCACCAAAAGGTCTACTGTGTGTAAATTACACATTTGACTAAGGCCTTGCAACACAGTATAATTATGAGATCCTAATATTCTTCACTCCAATTAATTAGATGTTTTTTAATGAAGTCCCAAGTCTCCCAACCCTATTCTTTATATATCTAGCTTCAAAAAAAAAGTTCCTATATTCGGTTTCGGCCGTTTTTTATATTATTATTTTCTAAAGTAAAGTAAAGTAGTTACTTTCATAATTTCATGTAAAGTAAAGTAACAAATTACTTTTTTAGATAAGTAACGATAACTATAACGCCTTACTTTTTAAAAGTAACTTCCCCAACACTGGTCGTGAGCTTGCAGATCAGCTATTTTTTAGCACGCTGATGCAACAGGTCGTACGGCGAAACATAAGACAGGCTTTCCCTTTGTTTTTAGCCGAGACGACGTACAGTCAGACACACATGGCTATTGGCTCCTCGATGCAAAATAAACAGTAGTGTACACTACCCAACTTTACGATAATAAGGGACAGTAGGTCGGGACACGGTATTGATATTAAAGCTGTCCCACTCGCCCGATTAGCTCTGATCCATAGCCCTAATGCTAGGGTAGAATTAGCATCAGGGCTATGGATCAGAGCTACTCTCGCCGCTATGCCTGTCCATTCTCCATGCGTGCTGCCGTCTCCCACACTACTCTCCCACAGGGACCGACCCTCCACTATGTCGGAACTAAAACCTGTCCCCGTAAAAAGTCTGTGCCTGTGAGAGAAGGCAACACGAGCGTCCCAACCTGCTCCAGCACCCGGAAAACATACACAAGCACAGCGGCGTGTGCATCCACAACTTTTACAACGCTGAGTAGTTTGCTCCACATCTGAAACGGAGAAGCCGAGTCATTTCAAGACGACAGACATTGTCTAGCCTATTTTAGCAACTAAATCCTTGTTCCTATCGCTCCCCGTGGCATACATGCTAACGCTGCTTTTCTCTCTGCGCGGCAGAGGGAGGAGGAAGTAACTACGGTAGCCCGGCAGCCTGCAGGCAGGTGCGAGAGGGATTTACCGTAAATGCCCTAGTTAAAGGGAAAAACGATTTTCGATTAACTTTTTTTTAAATCGTCCAAATCCAAAAATCGCGATTTCGATTAAAATTCGATTAATCGCCCAGCCCTATTAGCTACCCTCGATCTAGACTGGAACTCAGCTATGCTTTCTATGGCATAGAAAGCTTTCTATGGCAGTATCCGCCGGGAGAAACTAGACTGCAGGACATGAGACTAATTAATTAGAGCGACAGACAGGAGAGTGTGTGTACGTGTCTGCGTCAATTTAACAAAGGTGCAGACGATCAGAAATCAGCAGAGAGAGACCGACGTTTGCGCTACTCGGCTACTGTATGCCGAATTGAAGTGGACTCTGCCCCAGACTTTTTTTTCTCGCTGGAAATAAAAACGTCTGGGTTTCCGAGGCTACTCTCGATCAGACCCACTAGGGAAAGACCAGGTGGAGGGACTAGGCTCTGTGGGTTGACTCCAGTCCGGGCCCCTCCTACGTCTCACCAGGTCCACTCCTGCTCTCACCACGAGTACAGCCAGGACCTGTGCGTTGGACCAGACTCCCAGCACCAGACACTTCATTCAGGAGTAGCACTGAATTCTGAGAATAATACTAATACTGTTACAAAGTCCAAGAGGCACGCTCCCGAAGCCCATGCATGAGCGCGTCCCGCAGGCAGGTAGCGGGAGTGCGCCCATCTTTTCATTTAGTAATCAAACCAAGTGAAGCCGAGAGACTGTGTTTTCTCCCGTCGGAGTTTATACAAACTCACCACGGACATTCCCGTTCCTGTTCTTTATTACCTTTAACCTGTGTGCGTCATTGAACAGTGGTGAGTTGTGTTACATGTTGCTGTGATTTATTCCCGAGTGTAACGTTCTTTCTGTCACTTATTTATGACCCGGTCAGTGCATTCATGCGCTGATCTGCAACATGGACATGACGCTATTTAGGCTGTCTTCGTTTATTTCCTGATATTGCAGCCTAGTTTACCTGGCTGGATTATTCCATAGCATTTACCTGGGTTGTGTATTGTTTACAGTTTGTTTGGAATGTATGTTTACCGTCTATATGTTATTCCCCTCTTTACATGAGCGAGTGCTCTGCATCCGCGATGCAATCATTGCCAATAATTGCCAACTGCTGCTACAGTGGCCGCCTCGCGGGCGCTCTAGTTTAGTAACCTAAACGTAACTAGGGTTCATGTAGTGATGGCTTGGAATGAAACTCCTGTGTTTTGAACATTATTAATAACTGCTGTATGTTTAGTAATAACTGCTGTATGTTTAGTAAGTTATGAAGGTAACCACGGTGCTGAATGTGTATATTTTTGGTTAATTGTGTTTTATCTGATGTTCACCTGACTATTCCTGTGTTAAACGCTTTAGTACAGTATACAGAGCTGATATATACCTTTCTGGGTTTATTCTGCAGAAACCACACACACGCATAGATGCACACGCATGTGCATCTGTATGCTGTCCGCTACCAACTTAACTCCCATTAAAACCGTTGGACTCTGTATCTTGCCTCATCGTCCAGTGTTCTGACCGACACTCCAGAGCGAGTACAAACTGTTTCCCCAGCACCTATCCTTTCCCCTATACCTTTATTTCAAATACAAATATACATTCGTTTTACCTGAGAGAGTATCGCACCACATCTTACATCACATCTTACATCCTACGTAGTAATGTTAAAGTTCACTCACCAGTCTCCTCTTCCTGTTCTTCTTTACTCTGTGGAGGTTGTGGTTCCTCCTGGAACAGACTGGATCTCCTCTCCTCATATTCAGATGAAACCTCTTTACACACAGACAGGAGGAGGGGAGAGAAGGTAGCATCAGCAGAGCAACTCAAAGATGACCTTTATTCTCCTATTTGTTTCGTCAGGATAAGCCTTGTTTCAAAAAATAAGTGTCACGCCTTGCTCTGTGAGAGCAAGGCGTTTCGAATAGAGCCTGACATCGGTCTCACCGATGTATCCGTCATTTTAGGCGCCGATGCCCAATATCTGACATTATTTCACTGATTTGGCCGAAGTCTTTTTTTTATCATCATTAATGTAACCTACACATTATGAAACACTCTCTTTTGGTTTGATATTAATTAATTTCTTCAACAGCTGCAGAGAATGGAACGCACTGTGCGCGTCGTGCCTGTGACTCTGGAGCCTAGGCTGCAGCAGAAAATGTCGTTTGTGTACAGGCCCGTGAAAATATATGAGAGATGTTTGAAAAGATGAGACATATTTGAATAAACAAGCATTTTCTAGCAGAACTTTTACATGGATAACTAGAGGTCAATATCTCACTCCACGTCTTTGGAGGACTTAGGATTTATTGAGTACAAACGTTTGTACTCAATAAATCTTTTCAATACATTACAATACATTTTATTGAAATGTATTGAAAATATTTCCTGCACAGGATGAAATCCTCTACGCCAGACTCATAAACAGACATAATATAAATATACATCAATTGATATAAATCAAACAGCTGATCCTTCCTTAATTTCGTTCAGACGTTAATATATGTGACGGCTGAAATCTATCTGGCTATGAAATCAAGCCTCGCCCTCATTTTTGCGACATGAACAACTGCAATCCGACCTGGAAACCATGGTTACAGGGGAAAAAAAAGTGTCCTTACTGCCCGCCTCAACCCTCTCTCATACACACACAGGCACGCACGCACACGCAACTTGCAAGCCCAACTTTGTATTTTAAATAAATAAAGAACAAACACCTGCATGAATTAAATTAAGCTGTAGGCCTACCCTGTCTGTTTCCCTCTCACCTCGCTTGCCTTGCTGTCATGACCACGCACACATGCGCGCACGCACGCACCTCAAGGCTACATGACACATCGCATCGCCATGAAAGGAATACGTTTGTAGGCTAGGCCTATATTAATTTTACCCATTCGTGCGCAGTGCACGGCGAAGGCGATCAGTGAGACTGCGCACTGCTGTGATAAGTGCTGTGGTTGAGTGATGCCTGCATGAGAGATAGGCTACTACAATGTCGTCAAGGCAGTCTTAATCAACGTTTATGGAGTGATTTGATCATTGATGAACGAATCATAAACATATGGATGAAGGCTTGCATGTGTGCTGGTATGTGCTGGCGACGCACGCCGCAGTCCGACCTCCCGACTTTTATCTGAACTGTCAAAGCACTTATTTAAATGGTGAATGATTAAGCCCTTAGTTTACACTTATAGCCTACAATTGCAAATAGGCAAGCTGTATGCTTGTCATTGTCACTTGGAAATAAAGGCGTGCAGTCCATTTATGCCTAAATATTTTTTTTAATAATATCAGTGATTATATAGGCATCTGATGTCACACTCATGTGATCCCAAATCATCTCACCAGTGCACTCGCATAACAAGGCCAGTAAAGCACTGTTTGATTAAGCACAAACTAATACATTGTAAACATGTTATATTGTTTTTAATTATTGATGTATCCGCCATTTTAGGCGCCAATGCCCGATCGGACATTATTTCACTGATGTAGACAAAGGTTTTTTTTATCATCATTAATGTAACCTACACTTGTCTTTTAGAATGTAATACGCCCTTATGAAACACGCTCTTCTACATCCTGGCGGTTTTCTGAAAAAGCTGGTTCTATGTCAGTCGTTCTTCGATTTTTCAAAAATAGCAGATCTACAAGCTCGTAGATCTGCTATTTTTCAATGGCTAAAGCATAACATAATGCTAACACCAAAAGGGGATCCGTCATTTTTTTTTACATGCAGTTATATTTTAACATTTTAGGAGTGAATACATGCTTAGATGCCTGTGACAGCATGTCAGCAGTTCAGACAATGCTGCTCCGCTTGTGTACGACAGAAAAACAGGTGAGGACAAAGTGTACGACAGCTCCCGACCCAACATGATTTTTGTCCTGGCACACGTTCAAGTTAAAGGTTTTGCGGAAATGGTAAATGCCTGAGAGAGTATTGCACCACATCTTCCTACGTAGTAATGTCAAAGTTGACTCACCAGTCTCCTCTTCCTGTTCCTCTTTAATCTGTGGAGGGTGTGGTTCCTCCAGGACCAGACTGGATCTCCTCTCCTCATATTCAGATGAAACCTCTTTACACACAGACAGGAGGAGGAGAGAGAAGGTAGCATCAGCAGAGCAACTCAAAGTGCTTTTGTCAACTCAAAGATTATTCTCCTATTCGTTTTGTCAGCATAACCATCGTTTAAAAAATGAGTGTCTCGAGTATCTTCTCAACGCCTCGCAGAGCACGGTGTTGAGTAGAGCCCGACATCGGTCTCACCGATGTATCCGTCATTTTTGGCGCCGAAGCCCGACATTATTTCACCGATGTGGCCGAAGTTTTTTTTTTATCATCATTATTGTAATCTACCCTTCCGCACCCAACCACCCCTTCCCCCCTCACTGTATATTTCCCTTTTTACTTCCTTTATGATGAATTCCTGTTCTGTTCTTTGGAAAAATAGAAGTGTATATTTGAACGTCTCCAAATGTTTTGATGAATTGAACAAGGTGGACCCTCTTGTAAACAAGTGTAATGCTTTTAATTGGGTCGTCCACTCACAGTTAACAGTTTTTGTATTGAGTTGTGCTTGAAATGTACTGTAATTCTGTAAACAAATACTTCAATAAAAAAATAATGTAATACGCCCTCATGAAACGCGCTCTTTCAGTTTGATAATTATCAATGTCTTACAGCTGCGGAGAATGGATTTAAAAGGCACTGCGCGCGCCTTGCCTGTGATTCTGACCATTTATGCCAAATATCTTCATAGCTAAACATGATTATGGGTTCAAACTTGTAGTGCTATACTTATGTAGCGGCACAAGCAGAAAGAACATGCTGTGTGTCTGTCTGTCTTTTGGGGGACCATGAGTTACCAAAATACATTATATATATTATATATATTTTTTATTTATTTTTATCGTTACAGTTGCTGAATGACCCTTTAGTCTTGTTAGAATAATACTAATAAAATATGAATTTGTTTTACCTGAGAGAGTATTGCACCACATCTTCCTACGTAGTAATGTCAAAGTTGACTTAGCCTGGAACTCCAGGTGGAGCGAGATCAATTCGTGGCGGCGACGACTCGTTGCGACCTATTGTTTACGCCATGACGTATTCTTCATTACGCCATGGCTTATTCTTCAATATGTCGCAGCGTAAACAATTAGCCGCGGCGAGAGGGATACGCCAGACGTAATATGGACTTGCCGTGGCAAGAACGGAATACACCATGGCAAGAACGGAATACGCCATGGCTTATTCTTCATACGTCGCAGCGTTAAGAATAAGTCGCGGCGTGAAGACTCGTCGCGACGTATTCTTTTACGCCATGGCTTATTTTTAAATACGTCGCAGCGTAATAGGAGTTATAGGCGTAATAGTTTAACTTAGTTTATTTTTTTTTGCCTGCCGCGGTGCAGGTTATATATCCTAGTAGTACAATTCTCGAAATTAATGGAGTCCTCTGCTCGTGTAACGGTGAGCGCTCTCGCCCCTATAGTCAAGGCCCCGTGTAGGAGCCGGTTCGAATCAGGCAAATGGCAAACTTTTTTTTTTTAAATGTTTTTTTTTTAGCCTATATTGTGTATGTATACAGTGTGTGTGCGTGCGTATACAGTGTGCGTGCGTGTATGCGTGCGTGCGTGCGTATACAGTGTGTGTGTGTGTGCGTGCGTGCGTGCATGCTTCATCGTATTTATTATTATTATTTATATTTATACTTCATCGTATTTATTATTATTATTATTTTATCTCTTTTCCTACTTGGATCCGTAGCCACTGGCACTGCCTGGTTTGTCCATCTGTACCTGCATGCATCTGTACCTGCATATTAATAATAATAATAATAATAATAATAATAATAAATACGATGAAGCACGCACGCACGCACACACACACGCACGCACGCACGCACGCACGCACGCACACTGTATACGCACGCATACACGCACGCACGCACACTGTATACGCACGCACGCACACACACTGTATACATACACAATATAGGCTAAAAAAAAAAACATTTAAAAAAAAAAAGTTTGCCATTTGCCTGATTCGAACCGGATCCTACACGGGGCCTTGACTATAGGGGCGAGAGCGCTCACCGTTACACTAGCAGAGGACTCCATTCATTTCGAGAATTGTACTACTAGGATATATAACCTGCACCGCGGCAGGCAAAAAAAAATAAACAAAGTTAAACTATTACGCCTATAACTCCTATTACGCTGCGACGTATTTAAAAATAAGCCATGGCGTAAAAGAATACGTCGCGACGAGTCTTCACGCCGCAACTTATTCTTAACGCTGCGGTGAATTATTGTTTACGCTGCGACGTATTGCGTTCTGCTGCGGCGATTTCCTCACGCTGCGGCTTATTCTTAACGCTGTGGCGAATTATTGTTTACGCTGCGACATATTGAAGAATACGTCATGGCGTAAACAATAGGTCGCAACGAGTCGTCGCCGCCATGAAATGATCTCGCCGTCTCTCTGGAACTCACCTATGCTATCTATGGCATAGGCAGCTCCCGGCAGGATCCGCCGGGAGAAACTGTGCGCAGCTGCTGGACATGAGACTAATTAATTTGAGCGACAGAGAGAGAGAGGAGTGTGTGTGTGTATGCGTCAATTTAACAAAGGTGCAGACGATCAGAAATCAGCAGAGAGTGATCGACGTTTGCGCTACTCTATGCCGAATTGAAGTGGACTCTGCCCCAGACTTTTTTTTTTCTCCATGGAAATAAAAACGTCTGGGTTTCCGAGGCTAAAGTTGACTCACCAGTCTCCTCTTCCTGTTCATCTTTAATCTGTGGAGGGTGTGGTTCCTCCAGGACCAGACTGGATCTCCTCTCCTCATATTCAGATGAAACCTCTTTACACACAGACAGGAGGAGGGGAGAGAAGGTAGCATCAGCAGAGCAACTCAAAGTGCTTTTGTCAACTCAAAGATGACATTTATTCTCCTATTTGTTAACCATCGTTTAAAAGATGTCTCGAGTCTCTTCACAACGCCTCACAGAGCAAGGTGTTGTGAGTAGAGCCCGACATCGGTCTCACCGCGAGTTAGCTGGTGTGTATTTTTATTTTAGCACAACTGATCTCAGATTTGGGCAGTAAGTCTTACACTGGCAGCCTAGAGCAATGAGCCGTCATCTCCACTTCCTGCTTTTTCAAATGAATGTAATTTATTCTCCAAACGACTTGAAAAGTACTTCCAGTCCTACCTTGGCATGTGCCAAAACTGACCCACTAGGCATTGACAGCCTCCTTTTTCTACATCGCCTATATTTGGCCATTAACTGGTATGTGCCAAATTTGACCCAGTTGTCCAAAAGGGGTTAGCATTGCTGCATCCCGAGTTGTGAAATAAATGGCATTTTTATCCGAGCAGTTTTTTTGTGGCACTGGGTGTGTTCGATATAGGCACGCTGTCCTCACTGCCAATACAGCCAAATAGGCGAGAGCGCTCTCTGTGTGCAACTGTGAATTTCCCAAACGAACCCCGTTTGAGAAAAGTAGTCTGGGTGCTCGGATACAAATGCTTTTTATTAAACAACGCGGGATGCAGCAATGCTAATCGCTGTCCCAGCAAATACCCATGGCACATGTGGTGAGGACTTTATATTTGAAATCTGAATGTTTATGTACACGTTTTCCATGTAAATGTAGAGATTGTGTAAAACTGGCTTCAGTTGCGTCATGACAAATGTTGGAGCCAGTTTTGTTTCATTTGTGTTTACCTCTTTCACTTTCGTTTTCATTTTCATATACCGGTATATCAAATATTGTTTTGGAAAAGATAAAGTTATAATTTGCCTTTTGTCCTAATGTAGAGATTGTGTAAAACTGGCTTCAGTTGCGTCATGACAAGTGTTGGAGCCAGTTTTGTTTTATTTATTTGTTCACCTCTTTCACTTTCGTTTTCATTTTCATATACCGGTATATCAAATATTGTTTTGGAAAAGTGATAATTTGGATTAATAGTAGCCCCCACCTTTAATTAGAAACTTAAGTAGGCCTATGTCATGTCAATTTAGTGAGCCTCTTTGCACTTCCTTTACAATGTATCCCCTTCAAAGTAAAACCTCCTCTGCAGTGATTCTGGAACAGTGAATTGTAACTTGTATTTTATTTTGAAAGGCTCAGTGGGGGAGGAAGTGGGGTAGCCTGAATAAGGGCTCTTGACATGCCTTTTGAGAACAATGGAAAATGTTTGGTGAGGCTGGGAAGGCATACAGTCTTTGATCTTATTTCATACCTTACTAGCATACTAATTTATTTCTTATTTATTTTGGAGCTATTCATTTGACCTTTTCAGATTATTCAAGTAGTGTTACTGCTGCCATGTCATGTTTTTATTTCTGTGTTTTGTCCTCAATGTGTTGTGGGTTTCTCTTTGTGTGTCTGTGTTTACTCCGGTTTGTGTGTGAGAGAGGTCAGAGGTTAGCTTTGCGCAGAAGGAAATGCACTGTCCGGATCGCTGAGAGAGAGATTTCTGTGCAAAAGAAGTTGGAATTAAGAAAGAAAACAAAGTAGACCAGAATAAGTAAAGTGAACTAGAAGAAGTAAAGAGAACTATAACATGTAAAGCAGAAGAAAGTAAAGTTAAGTAAGAGAACTATAACATGTAAAGCAGAAGAAAGTAAAGTTAAGTAGCCTACAGCAAAAGTAAAATAGAGAAAAGAAGAGAAAACAAAAGGGGTTTTCAAGAAAGACTGAAGGATCCAAGTCGACCCCCCCCCCCATTCATGTGCAAGCAGGCAAAGTGGTCAGTATTGTATTTGTTTGTGAATCTTATTGTGAAAGTCATGTATTAGTATGAACGTCCAAGTTAATGTTTTGTTTTGTTGTCTTGTTTTTGTATGTCAGTTCTACGGTGTTAATAAACAGCAGTAAAAAGAACTCCGAGTCTCGTGCAATGGATGGGCGGCACAGTAGAACACTACACTGCGTTGGTGAAGGCTCCGAGCACTGCGTATCTGCGATGGTGAAGGCTCCGTGACGTCGACAGAACGCCTAGAGGACAAAGCTACACAGCACACGCTGTGAATGAGGAGGTACAGTTTGGACTGGTCGCGATTAGTACAAGCCAGCTAAGGAGCAAGTGGACAGTGCTAAACAAGCAAGCTCGTTGAAGAAATTAGCACAAGGGTTCATTCACTGCCCTTTAAGTTTCTATCGCACCAAAGTTGAATCTGTGTTCCTCCTTAAAGCAACAGTGCAGACATTTTCTTCTTGGCAATTGAATTGAGACGAAATGAACAATGAATATAGTCTGAATGAAGAGACTCAAGTGAAAACACCTTCGAGGTTGACTAAAGGTCTAAGATACTTTTTATTTTTTATTTTATTTGCATTACTGGGTTCAGACTCACATGTGTATTTTGAATACCTAGAATATGTGTAAGAACATTGCTACAGTTTTATTATTTTTTGCATTTCTACAATTCCTTGGGATTTAATTGATTGATGCTACACTGTCTTTGATGTGCATTTTTGCAAGGTTTAAATATTACTAAAGGTTGTACTTTTACATTTCATATTTAGCCTATACTTAGTTACATTTCACTACATAAGCACTTAACATGTCACACACAAATGAAAATGCTGCACTGCCAGCTGAAGAAATCAGCCTTGCAGAAGATGGTGGAGCAGAGAAGATTAATCCACCACAGCAAACTGACACTGATGAGCAAGACAAAGCGACACCACAAAATGGTGCAGATAAAGTCAGAAGGAAAAGCCAGCGCGTAAGAACCCCCTCTGAGAAGGGAAAGGCTCTACTAGAAGATAAATTGAAAGATTTGAGAATGCATCTTGTAAAGGTGTATACAAGATGGAAGTACCACATCAATGGCTTGAAACGAACCCATTTAGGCCTAAGGCCGATTCTAAAAACGCCTCTAAATCCTGACCTAAGGTTTCTGAAAAACTTCAAATATTTATATAGCAGCATCAAAAAAATTACATTTTTGAATACTGTACATACTGTACAGAACCCCAATATGGGTGCCCGGCCTGAGGGGGTAAGATACCAATAGGGGTTCCCGCCCAGAATGGGTTAAGAGCCATGAGGCTACTGATTTGATTGAAGAAGTGATGAGTGCAATCAATGCCAGTCAAGCTGATGTTGACAGTATTTATCTACAGATGATGTCCATCTCAACTCCGGACCCTGAAATCTGGAGCATGCACTCACTAAAACTGCAAATTTGAATGCTCAACACTACTGTGGAAGTAATGATGAAGCCATACACTGGCCTGACCACGAGTCTGTGTTTGATGTGTCCAGCGTTGCCTCGGCTAGTACATGCAAGTCAAAAACCTCTTCTAAGAGTTCAAAGTACGACAAACAACAAGCAGCAGCAGAAGTTGCAGCTTCAAAGGAAGTACTCAAAATAATGAAGACACAACATCAACAAGAGGAAGAAATACAAATACTCGAAGCAGAAGATCAAAGGTTGAAGGCTGAAAGAGAAGTGTCGGAAAAGGAAATTGAAGCAGAAAATGCTAGAAAAAGAGTTAAATTTGTTTCAGAAACTGCTGCCATACGGATGAAGCTGGGAGAGAAAAGGAAAGAAGTGGAACGGTTGGAGGAACTAAAAAGGCACAACGCAGCACAAGCAAGACTGCAAGTGTATACAGACGACGATTACAGTGATGAAGAAGAGTACATGTCAGCTGCTTCCCCTCAACGAGGCCATAGCCAGCCAAGAGTTTCTCCCTATCTATCACTGACACTCAACCCTTTAAGTCAACCTTTTCATCCCCCTCAACAAGTACAGCTTTCCCAAACACACTCTGCTCAACAAGCAGCAGCCACTCAAGTCCAGTTCCCAAGTCAAGTTAAAGTCACCACAACCCCTCCCCCAGGTCTTTCCGTGTTCACCTTAGTTTCCACCCCACAAGTCACTTTTAGTAAAGTTACGGCAAGTCATCAAGCCAACCCCATTCAACCTCCCACACCAAAACCACATGTTAACCAAGCTCCAATCACCCAATCAGCCACAACCACTACCTCTAATGAAGTTACTAATGACCTTGTGAGAATGCTTGCTGAAGCTATCACAGCAAATCGGATTCCAATACCAGAACCGTCTGTTTTCACAGGAGATCCCCTCAATTATACTGATTGGAAAATTTCTTTCGCAACATTGATCGATCGCAAGAACCTGCCAACACAAGAGAGACTATTCTTCCTGCGCAAGTATGTTGGTGGCTCGGCCAAGAGAGCCATTGAAGGACATTTCCTAGCAGGAACAGAAGCTGCTTATCTTGCTGCATGGAATACACTTGAAGACAGATTTGGTAATCCATTCATAATTGGCAAATCATACCGTGACAAGATCCACTCATGGCCCAAAATTGGCACAAAGGTCTTCGTGATTTTGTGGATTTCCTGAGCAGCGTTGAATCAGCCATGCCCTATGTTCAAGGTTTACAAGCACTCAACGACTGCATGGAGAACCAAAAGATGGCTGCCAAATTACCTGACTGGTTGAGTTCAGGTTGGAATAGAAGAGTCACAATGTTTCAAATGTTCCCTGATTTCAGTTACTTCATACGGTTTCTTACCCTTGAGGCTCGAATTGCATGCAATCCTATTACGTCATTACAAGCAATAAAGCCAGCAGAACAAGGAAGATCTAAGCCAACAGAAAGAGACTGTAAGTCTGAACAGGATCGCAAGTGTCATGCTAACACTTTCACTACTCGCTCAAGTGAGACAAGTATCATGTGCATGTTTTGTAAGAAGCAAGGCCACACTCTGGATAAATGTTGCAAGATAATGGAAAGGTCTATCGAAGAAAGAGTGAAGTTTGTGCAACTGGAGAGGTTATGTTTTGGTTTCCTTAATACTGGCCACTACTCCAGACAATGTACATCCAGAACCATGTGCGCCTCATGTGGAAAATCTCATCCAACATGCTTACATGAAGATCGTGACGAGGACCAAGAACAAAGAAGAAGAGCAAACCAAGTACAGTCAAATGAAAGTAAGGGAGTCTCAGATGAAGAGTCTGAACCAACACGGACTGTTACTTCCAACAGAGTTGTTCAAGAGAGGAACAGTGCTCACACCTCACCTATCGTTCCAGTATATGTTTCCACAACCACTGAACCAGACAAGGAAATTCTAGTATATGCTTTGCTGGACACTCAGAGCGACACTACTTTCATCTGTGAAGATGCAGCTCAGAAACTAAACGTCAAGAAGGAGTCAGTAAAACTCAAAATGTCTACAATGACATCAAAAGCAAAGGTTGTACCTAGCCAAAGGGTGGACGGTCTACAAGTAAGAGGCGTCCACTCTGACACTAAAATCACACTCCCAGCAACCTACACCAGAGATTATATCCCATCAAATAAGTCCCATATACCCACAAGAGAAACTGCAAAGTCCTGGCCTCACTTACGACATCTGGCGGAAAAAATGTCTCCTATGCTTGACTGTGAAGTAGGATTGTTGATTGGCTATGACTGCTCTCAAGCCTTACGTCCCAGAGATGTAATTTGTGGCAATGAAGATCAGCCTTTCGCACAGAAGTCTGCGTTAGGTTGGAGCATTATAGGCCATAAGAATGAAAGTGTCGACCAAGAAAGGTTGGTGGTGAGTCATTGTCACACCCCTCTCTGAGGCTAGGGTACTATGAACAAAAGGATGGCAAGGCACGCAGATGGACAGAGTTTTCGCAAGATTTATTTAACCCAAGTGAACATACAAGTTACAAAGACAAAGGAGACCAAACGTCTGCAAAATAGAAATAAAAAGGTATATTCAAAATAAAGTACTGCATATCATATATAACAGCTATAATCTGTAATCAATCAAAACGATCATTTCCAAATAAATCATCATATGATATAAGCATAAGTATTTATAAATCCGGCCTTCTTAAATGTACATTAAATAATTATAATCTATATATATATATACAACATTATATATATATATATATATATATATATATATATCTCATAATAAACAACACAATAATAGATCTATGTAAACCATGGTATTAAATAATAACATCACCTCCTCAGAGACAGCTCGTTCCCCGACCAACACCAGCAGAGTGTGCAGACAGACTGACTTGGATATTCAGTCTCTGAGCTTTATACTCCCCATGGCCCCTCCCACTAGACTGGACCAACTGAATAGGGGTCAACATGATCCACAACATGTTAACTGCTTGATTTGGCACAAAATGCATTCCTATATTCACATTCACATTTCCGTTGAGCTTGTAGCTCTTCTATTTGAAAGTCTCTCCAAAAGTCTTTTACTCCTTTGATGTCCTTCTGTGACAGGCAATCCTCCCCCTCCCTAGAAGGGGAGTTGGGTTGGCCCAAATTGTGTTCAGCTCCTTAAAGTGACAGGAGTGTGTGTGTGTGGGTGTTCAGTTTGCTGCTTCTTAGTAGTTTTTGCATGTCCTAACAGTGCACGCTTACTGAAAGGCATGTACATTAGCAGCAAACAGTGACAGGGTGGGGTCACACTGTCACATTACCTCCCTCCTCTCCAGCAACTGTAAGTTCAGGAAGACGAGACAGGTAGTCAGCTAGCAGATTCAATTTTCCTGCTCTGTGTGAGATATTGAAGCAATAAGGCTGTAGCGCCAAATACCATCTTGTGACACGGGAGTTTTTATCCTTCATGGAATTGATCCAGCTCAATGCCCGATGGTCAGTTTCCAGATCAAAGGTCCTTCAAAGAAGATAATAGCGAAGGCTGTCCAGTGCCCACTTGATGGCAAGGCATTCCTTTTCAATGGCTGAATACCTTGTCTCTGGGCTGCAGTTTACGGCTCAAATAGAGTAGTGGCTGTTCCTCCCCCTCCTTTCCTTGTGCTAGGACGGCTCCAAGGCCCACACCTGAGGCATCGACTTGAACGAGGAATCTCTGGTTAAAGTCAGGGCTTTGCAAGACAGGGGAAGAGCACAAAAGAGCCTTGAGGTTTGTGAAAGCAATTTCACACTCGTCTGTCCATTTCACTGGATTAGGGGAGTTTTTGGTAGTCAGATTGACAAGAGGGGCGGTGACGGTAGAGAAGTGGGGGACAAAGCGTCTGTACCACCCAGAAAGTCCCAAGAAAGACCGGACCTGCTTCTTTGTCCGTGGTCTAGGACTGTCTCTGATAGCCTTCACTTTGTCCACCTGAGGACGTATTTGCCCATTGCCAAGATGGTATCCGAGGTAGCAAACCTCCCTTTTGGCCCACTCACATTTCTGGGTGTTAAGCGTGAGCCCAGCAGAATGGATCTGGTGCAGGACCTGATACACGTGAGAGAGATGGTCTTCCCAGGAAGTGCTAAAGACCACCACGTCATCAAGATAGGCAGCACAAAACTGGGCACATCCCTGAAGGGCTCGGTCCATTAACCGCTGAAATGTGGCAGGGGCTCCGTGGAGTCCAAACGGCATAACGGTATAATGATAGAGCCCCTTTGGACCACGAAAGGCAGTGTACTCCCTTGATTCCTTCTCCAAGGGTACTTGCCAATATCCCTTACATAGGTCAAGGGTGGTGATGAACACGGCTTTGCCAAGCTTCTCAAGAAGTTCATCAATTCGTGGCATAGGATAAGCATAGAATTTTGAAACTGCATTTACTTTGCGTAGGTCATTACAGAGTCTTATAGCGTTGTCCTTTTTAGGAACAAGAACAATGGGATTACACCACTCACTGTTTGAGGGTTCGATCACTCCTAGGTCCAGCATAGTTTGAATCTCATCGTTGAGGGGCTCCACCATTCGTTCAGGCACTCTGTAAGGGCGTTGGCGAATAGGTGTAGAGTTCTTTAGTCGGATGACATGCTTGATTAAGGGCGTTTTTCCTGGCTTTCCACTGAACAGTTCTGGGAACTCTTCACACACCTGCATGAATTCGGTGGCAGACTGTGCGGACAGGTGACTCAAGTCAGGTTGCTGTGCAGTTGTGAGCATGGACAGATCAGTCTCCTCCACGGAATCCTCCATTTCCACTTCCCGTGCCAGCATTACCTTTTCCACAGTAGGTGCTTGACTGGCTTGGACGTCCGTTCCTTCCACAGAGCTTTTCCTGTCCTCAGTTCCTTCCACAGAGTTTTTCCTGTCCTCAGTTCCTTCCACAGAGTTTTTCCTGTCCTTCCACTCCTTGAGAAGGTTAATGTGATACACCTGTGATGCCTTTCCTTTATCAGGGTGTGATACCTCATATGTCACAGGACCGACCTGTCTGAGCACAGCGAACGGACCTTGCCATTGGGCAAGCAACTTGTTGCTGGAGGTTGGAAGCAACAGCATCACTTTTTGACCTGGCTGTAGCACCCTGTGTCGTGCCTTCTGATCATACCAGGTTTTCTGTTTGAGCTGGGCCTTTCCAAGATTACTTTTTGCTTCGCTTCTGTACTGCTCTAGCCGGTCTCGCATCTGCAGTACATAAGAAAAAGCACCTTGGGGTGCGGGTTGTTTGGACTCCCAGGACTTCTTCAAGAGGTCCAAGGGACCTTGGACAGGGAAGCCATAAAGAAGTTCGAATGGCGAAAAGCCAGTAGATGCCTGGGGTACCTCTCGGTAGGCAAAGAGAACAAAGGGAAGCCATTTATCCCAGTCTCGACCGGTGTCATCTACAAACTTTCGCAGCATGGACTTCAAGGTCTGGTTAAAACGTTCCACCAATCCATCAGTTTGTGGATGATAAGGAGTGGTGCGAATGCCAGTAATGCCAAGTTGTTTGTGAAGCTGCTTCATAAGCTTTGAGGTGAAGTTCGTTCCCTGGTCAGTGATTATCTCGTCAGGAATACCGACTCGTGAAAAGAACAGGACAAGTGAATTGATGATTTTGGGCGTCTTGATACTCCTCAGTGGGAAGGCCTCAGGAAACCTGGTTGCATAGTCACAGAGAACAAGGATATATTCCTGGCCTGTACTGCTTTTCTCCAATGGTCCAACGATGTCCATTGCGATCCTCCGGAAGGGAACATCAATGAGAGGAAGCGGTAGTAGTGGAGCTCTCTCAGGTTGTTTCGGAGAAGTCTTCTGACACTGCGGACAAGTTTGACAGTACTCAATGACATCTTTGACCATTAAAGGCCAAAAGAAACGAGCTTTGACTCGAGCGAGAGTCTTGTCTTGCCCAAGATGGCCAGCCCAGGGTATGGAATGAGCAAGATGGAGTACAAGAGGCCGACAAGTAGTAGGAACAACCAAGCGGTTCTCTGGCTGACTTGCCACATACAGGACTCCTTCCTCCAGGAGGTACTTCTCACTCTGATTTTGTTGTATTGTGTGATTGGCCTCTTTCACCTTTGCCAGTAGGGGTGCTAGCGAGGCATCAGCTTTCTGGAGCTCTCGGATGTCTTCTGGTACCTGCCACTGTTCATCAGGTTTCAATTCAGAAAGATCACCTAACTGGAGTGCCTTGCATCTTCTCCAGGCGGCGCTGGCGCTTGCTTTTCTGGGGTCCCTTCTGTCCACCCTGGCATAAAGAAGGATCCAGGTCAGGAAGGGGCTCCAGCCCTGGCTTGGCTTTCTGGGACCGGGTAAGTACTGGATAAGCCTCTTGATTGGCTATGGTTGAACAAGGCTTCACTTGCTGCCGGTGTGCTTGACGGATAAGATCAGTTAGAAAGTCTCTGCCCAAGATCATGTCATGGGGCAAGTTGTCAAGAACCCCAACACGGAGCAAGAAAGCCTGGTCTTCAATGACGATGGTCACATCTGTCACCGGATAAGGTCGCTGATCCCCATGGACACACTGGATAGCTGTAGCATGCAGATAATCAAGAGAGCCAATGGAGACAAAGGTCTGGTTAAGGAGGGTCATAGAGCTACCTGTGTCGAGCAGTGCTTGCACAGGATGACCATTGACACGAACTGGCACCATGATTGGCTCAGTGTCAGGTTCAAGCTCAGGTTCAGGATCTGGTGCAAGGACAGGTGCCATGACTGAAGCTGGAACATATGGATGTGGGACATGGCAGAAGCTAGACAGTTTGGGACCTTTCAAGGGGCAGACTGAGGCCCGGTGCCCTGGCTGTTGACAGTGGTAGCATATCAGGTCCTTCCCTGGACCCAGTCTGGAGAACCCTTTAGTCCCCCCCGAGGTGCCTTGACCACCCCCTGGACCACCGGTTTTGTGATCTCCTCCTCTGCGGGGCAGGTCATCTGCATCTTGGGATGCTACTCTGTTTTGTTGCTTCTGCGTCCTCAGACCTTTACGAGCTTTGAGGTACTGGCCAGCAAGTTTAGCGGCAGTCAGACCATCTTCTGGCTCGTGTTCCTTGACCCAGGTCTTCATCTCGTTGGGAAGCATGCGAAGCAGCTGCTCAAGAATGAGAACCTCTGCGATATCATCCTTGAAACACTGCTCTGGCTTGATCCATCTTCTGTAGAGTCCTTTGAGTCGGCTGTAAGTCTCCTTGGGAGATTCACCAAGGGGAATGTGGGTTGACCGGAACTGACATCTGTAAGTCTCAGGAGAGATGTCGAACTTGGCAAGGAGGGCTTCTTTAAGGTTGGCATAGATGTTGGAATCATCCTCTTCCATCGAGGAGTAGGCATCAAGGGATTTCCCCGTCAAGAGAGGAACAAGTCTGCAGGCCCATTCAGACTGCGGCCAGCCCCAAGTGCGAGCGATACGCTCAAAGCGGACAAGAAAGTTCTCAATGTCTTCACCTTGCTGGAAAGGAAGCATCTTCGGACCTTGTCGCATAGGCAGGTCGCTGTGGACTACAGGCTGCATGGAACCTCCTGACGGAGATGGTGAGAGATCCGAGGTTGGAGGCCGGCGTGGTGGTTGCGTTCTGGGTGTAGGTGTGGGTGGCTGCACATGGGTGCTATTAGAAGCAAGGTTACTTGGAGGGTTAGCATTTTGGCTAGCATCACCGACATGGGCTTGTTGTGCGGGCGCTGTGGTAGCACTTTGCACAGTCAGGGCAGTTTTCAACTGCCGGAATTCACGAACAAGGAGATCTTCTCTTTGTTGCTGGCTGATCAAAAAGTCTTTGAACATGCTAACCAGTGACGGTTCACCTGGTCCCAGTGGCTCCTCAGGCGACCTAGCCTTCACATGCCCCTTTCTGACCTTGGGCCTAGCACCCAGAGTGTCCTCATGCTCCTTCACACCATCTTCAGACGCCTCCGTGTACCACTCGACGTCCTCACTCCTCTCTCCGAATGCGTCTCCGAATGCCATCGCCCCTCCGACGGCCCCATCTTCAGTCTCCTCTGTCATTGCCACTTTGTACACTTGGGATCTTAAACCGCATCTAGCTCTACCTCTGCCCGGTTTGTTTGAATAACCTCTGCGGCCTGCCATCCCACCACTGCCACCATATGTCACACCCCTCTCTGAGGCTAGGGTACTATGAACAAAAGGATGGCAAGGCACGCAGATGGACA
The DNA here is from genome assembly GCF_963924005.1 of Protomyctophum bolini. Classification (NCBI taxonomy): domain Eukaryota; kingdom Metazoa; phylum Chordata; class Actinopteri; order Myctophiformes; family Myctophidae; genus Protomyctophum; species Protomyctophum bolini. The sequence continues at coordinate 1,435,070 of NC_137874.1, read as the reverse complement.
GAGTTTTCGCAAGATTTATTTAACCCAAGTGAACATACAAGTTACAAAGACAAAGGAGACCAAACGTCTGCAAAATAGAAATAAAAAGGTATATTCAAAATAAAGTACTGCATATCATATATAACAGCTATAATCTGTAATCAATCAAAACAATCATTTCCAAATAAATCATCATATGATATAAGCATAAGTATTTATAAATCCGGCCTTCTTAAATGTACATTAAATAATTATAATCTATATATTAGGCCTGTCAAAAAAAATCGATTCGAGTTAGAATCGCGATTCTAATGCTGTCCGATTCAGAATCGATTCTCATTTTCCAAAAATCGATAAAAAAAAAAAAAAGAAAACCTTTTTTTTTATTTTTTTACTTTTTAATTTTTCTTTTCTTTCACAAATGTACCTGTGCATGCAATGCATTATGGCCTGGGTTTCTGCATAGTGCATTTACTACCAGCTAAGCTAAGCCTGCCAATTGTATTTATTTTACACCTGTTTTAATACTAATGTATTGTTCTGGTATTGAGTGAGAAGAGATTTTGTAACTTTTGTACTGGTTCAAATTTGTGCAAGCTAAATAAATGAGACATGTTCTTACTCTTGGATTTAACCTTTGTGTGTTTAAATCATTCAGTTGATAAAACCTTTACAATTATACAAGCTTTTTACTAAATGTACTCTGCTTTCATGCCAGAAGACTGGAGTAGATCATGCTAAAATTCTATTTAATTGTTTTTAATAAAATAAAATAAACTGCTTTAGAATCGAAAAAAATCTTTTTTGAATCGAGAATCGGAAAAATCGAAAAGATCGTTTTTGAATCGAATCGTCACCCCAAGAATCGGAATCGAATCGAATCGTGGGACACCTAAAGATTCGCAGCCCTACTATATATACAACATTATATATATATATATCATAATAAACAACACAATAATAGATCTATGTAAACCATGGTATTAAATAATAACATAATAACATCACCTCCTCAGAGACAGCTCGTTCCCCGACCAACACCAGCAGAGTGTGCAGACAGACTGACTTGGATATTCAGTCTCTGAGCTTTATACTCCCCATGGCCCCTCCCACTAGACTGGACCAACTGAATAGGGGTCAACATGATCCACAACATGTTAACTGCTTGATTTGGCACAAAATACATTCCTATATTCACATTCACATTTCCGTTGAGCTTGTAGCTCTTCTATTTGAAAGTCTTAGTTTTTCCAAAAGTCTTTTACTCCTTTGATGTCCTTCTGTGACAGGCAATCCTCCCCCTCCCTAGAAGGGGAGTTGGGTTGGCCCAAATTCTGTTCAGCTCCTTAAAGTGACAGGAGTGTGTGTGTGTGTGTGTGTGTGTGTGTGTGTTCAGTTTGCTGCTTCTTAGTAGTTTTTGCATGTCCTAACAGTGCGCGCTTACTGAAAGGCATGTACATTAGCAGCAAACAGTGACAGGGTGGGGTCACACTGTCACAGTCATCATATCATCACAAAGCAAGTTATGCCATTTGACAAGAAAGAACCATGCCTCTCACAGGCCTACCACAAAGGAGATGGTAGAGTCTAGCTGCTTTACTGGGAAAAGGAAGCTCCCTAAAGAAGAAAATAAGTTTATGGTGGGAGAACTGAATGAAGACCCAGAACGGAAAGGAGCCCAGGTTCTAACTACAGCAAAGGAGGATTGCCTACAGACATCTTCAGTTTGGATGAAAGTAAAAGGCCACAGCAAGATACAAGAGTCATGGAAAGAAGCAAAAGACATGAAATGAAGATCCAAGGAAGCTGAAGAAACACGCACGCACATGCACACAGAGCGCACACACATACAGTATGTTTTATTGAGACTGGAAATAAGTGATGTAACTATGTTTTGTTGACTACAATGTACGATTTATTTTTGAGTTTTTTCAAGAATCACACAAGTGTGATTGGTGGGAGTGTTACTGCTGCCATGTCATGTTTTTATTTCTGTGTTTTGTCCTCTTGGGGGCGCTCTAGGTGTGTTCAATGTGTTGTGGGTTTCTCTTTGTGTGTCTGTGTTTACTCCAGTTTGTGTGTGAGAGAGGTCAGAGGTTAGCTTTGCGCAGAAGGAAATGCACTGTCCGGATCGCTGAGAGAGATTTCTGTGAAAAAGAAGTTGGAATTAAGAAAGAAAACAAAGTAGACCAGAATAAGTAAAGTGAACTAGAAGAAGTAAAGAGAACTATAACATGTAAAGCAGAAGAAAGTAAAGTTAAGTAAGAGAACTATAATATGTAAAGCAGAAGAAAGTAAAGTTAAGTAGCCTACAGCAAAAGTAAAATAGAGAAAAGAAGAGAAAACAAAAGGGGTTTTCAAGAAAGACTGAAGGATCCAAGTCGACCCCCCCCCATTCATGTGCAAGCAGGCAAAGTGGTCAGTATTGTATTTGTTTGTGAATCTTATTGTGAAAGTTATGTATTAGTATGAACGTCCAAGTTAATGTTTTGTTTTGTTGTCTTGTTTTTGTATGTCAGTTCTACGGTGTTAATAAACAGCAGTAAAAAGAACTCTGAGTCTCGTGCGATGGATGGGCGGCACAAGTAGACTTTTGTGGAACATAATAAATAGCTTAATGCTACTTAAGCTAAGCTGGTGTTGTTCAGAGTCTACTAACCTGCAGTGTGTAGCTCGATGTCCATATCAAAATCAATGTCCAGCAGTTTGTTTTGTGTCTCCAGCAGAGTTTGTAGTGTCTCCATCTGTCTCTGGAAGAGGTTGACCATGAACTCTCCCACCGCGCTGAGGCGCTCCAACACAAACACTCTGACGCTAAGCTCCACACTACAAACATCAGCAGCGCCACGCTGCTGTTTGTCCACAACAAACAATATCTCCTCTCCCACCGACGCTAGCTGTTCATTTATCTTCAGCCGTACAGACTCCATTTGACGCTTTTCACCTCCTTTAGGAGACATTTCCACCAAGCTTTCTGTTCCTACTGTAATATAGAATGTGTAATAAAGGCACAAACATCAACAATTCCCGAGAGACTGGAATACGGACATGCATCGTAAGGAACTGCCTGTGTTTAAATCGTTTAGTCGGCTCTGTGATCTGCATGGTTTCAGCCAGCTAATTACCCAACCCACAAGAGTGTGTGATTCTACTCAAACTGTCATTGATCTCATTCTGACCTCGGACAAATCCAGAATCTCCAAGAAAGGGGTTATTGTATGTGGGCTCAGTGATCATTTTATGATTTTCTGTACCCGCAAAATACAGAAACTAAAATTTGACTGTCACAAAACAGTCATATCTAGGGACCTCAAAACCTACTCTAGTGAGGCCTTTAACCTAGAACTGGAGAGACTGGATTGGTCCGATGTGCTCAGGAGCTCACTAGTCGAAGAAGCATGGCTTGGCTTTAAAACCAAATTTACAACAGTACTAAACAACATGGCTCCTCTGAGAACCATCAGGGTCAAAACCCGCTCGGAGCCATGGATGAATTCGGACATACTGACTGCAATGAAAGCCAGAGACAACAAATGCTCTGAACTTCTTAAATGCAAGTCCAAGCTAGCCAAGCGCTTCGACAGTGATCTCCAAACCAAACTGTGCATCCTTAAAACCCAATGTAACAAGCTAAGAAACGGTGTAATTGCCATGACCAAATCAGCCAAAAGTAACTTTATCAATGATAAAGCCGAGGAAATCAAAAACAATCCTCGGGAGCTCTGGAAGCTACTAAACAACCAACTAGGCTGTGGTCAGAAACTTAAAACCAGGTTTACTAACATAAACATCAAATCAAATAACACCCTCATCACTGACAAGGTTGATGTAGCCAATCACTTGAACATCTTCTTTACAAACATTGCAACAATGCTGGTTAACAAACTGCCCTCCCACTCTGGGCGTTTTGGTGTAGAGCACATCAAAGGCTTCTACAAAAACCTAGGTGTTTGTAAAGATGATTTTAAAATGACAATGGTAACAACTGAGGAGGTACTTAAGAAACTGAGTGCCCTCCAACCCCACAAGGCCACTGGCCATGACAATATTCCCTCCAAATTTCTCAGAGACTCAGCCATCTCCATAGCTCCAGTCATCACCCACATAGTTAACCTCTCCATCAAACAAGGACAGGTCCCCAGAGATTTTAAACTGGCCAAAGTAACCCCCCTGTACAAAAAAGGGAGTAAATTAGAACCCGGCAACTACCGCCCTATTTCTATTCTAAGCTCCATCTCGAAAGTGATGGAAAAAATAGTCTATGAACAGGTTGAAAAGTATCTTGCCACTAATAAATTGTTGTACGAGTTCCAATCTGGTTTCAGAACATCCCACTCCACTGACACATGCCTTCTCTATTTGAGCGACCACATCAAACACGAGGTGGATGCTGGAAAATACTGCGGCATGGTCATGCTGGACCTCCAAAAGGCTTTTGACACCGTGAACCACTCCATACTGGTTAACAAGCTTAAAGCTATTGGTTTTGATAGCACATCAGTGAGCTGGATGCAATCCTACCTGGAGGGGAGAGAACAGATGGTGGAAGTGAACGGAACACTGTCCCCCCCCCTCCCAGTGAGCTGTGGCGTCCCACAAGGAAGCATACTAGGGCCTTTACTGTTCCTAATATATGTAAACGACATGACTTCAGCTTGCGACTGCAACTTGTTCCTGTTCGCAGACGACTCAGCACTGCTGGTCTCGGACAGGAACAAACTGCAGGTTGAAAAGACCCTCAGCTCTGAACTCGGTAGAATCTGCACCTGGCTCGCTGATAACAAACTATCCTTACACCTGGGAAAAACTGAATCCATTCTCTTCGGATCAAATAGTAATCTCAAAAAGGCAGATGGCTTCTTGGTTAGAGTTGGTGACGATATTATCACACGGAAGGATCAAATTACCTACCTAGGTTCCATCCTGGAGGCCAATCTTTCCGGTGATAAGATGGCCACCAACGTAATCAAAAAAGTCAATCAAAGAACAAGATTCCTCTACAGGATCTCCTCACTGGTCGACAAAAACACCTTGAAGACCTTAACAGGAGCCCTCGTACAAGGTTTCTTTGACTATGCATCCACCTCCTGGTACCACAGCACCTCAAAGGCCCTTAAAACAAGGCTCCAGACCTCCCAAAACAAACTGGTCAGGCTCCTACTTGGCCTCACCCCCCGAACCCACCTCACCCCTGCCCACTTTGACAGGCTGGGATGGCTTAGGGTCGACGACAGAGTACAGCATCTTGCAATGGGTCTGGTCCACAAGATTCGATACACCACCAAGATACCCATGTACCTGTCTAAATACTTCCTTAATGTAAACGAAGTCCACACCCACAACACCAGAGGGAGTGCAACAAACCATGTACAACCCAGATTCGGCACAAACAAGGGGCTAAATTCTTTTCGCTCCTATAGGACCAAAATGTTGAACGCCCTACCAACAGTCATTAAGACATGTGAATCCCTTGGCTCCTTCAAAACTGCTCTCAAAGGGCACCTACGGATGGCTGCAATTCGAAACTGGCCTCTGTAAAAGCTGAATTTTTATCTGGATTGTACTATGTTTTTGTATGGACGTGGTGTCGGGTGCCTGCACATATGCACACATGGCATCAACGCATGGTGTTGTGTGCAGGCGCCCTACACTCTGTCTTTGTACTATGGATTGTACTATGTTTTTGTATGGACGTGGTGTTGGGTGCCTGCACATATGCACACATGGCATCAACGCATGGTGTTGTGTGCAGGCGCCCTACACTCTGTCTTTCGTTTTCTTTTATCCCCCTGTTCCCCTCACTGTATATATATTTTTTTCCCTTTTCGCTTCCTATATGATGAATTCCTGTTCTGTTCTTTAACTACATAGAAGTGTCTATTTGTTTGTCTCTAAATGTTTTGATGAATTGAACAATGTGGACCCTGTTGTAAACAAGTGTAAGGCTTAATTGGGTCGTCCACTCACAGTTAACAGTCTTTGTATTGAGTTTGTGCTTGAAATGTACTGTAATTCTGCAAACTGTTAATAAAGATTTCAATCAATCAATCAAAGACACGACAACATTCTTGACTTGTTCAACAGCGGCCATCGCCGTAATGGAAAAACTAGACGCAGTCACGTGACGTGATGGCATCACGTGACGCAAACAAGTACTTCACGGTCAAATAATCCAGGCACTGTTGCCTTAATGCCTTTCGCCCTCTGGTGGTGGAGAGAGAGATAGATAGATAGATAGATAGATAGATAGATAGATAGATAGATAGATAGATACTTTTTTAAACTGCCTTCGAATCTTAAAATATCTACAACCTCGTGTTGCGGTGTGACACGCTTTGAGCTTGTAGATCAGCTTTTTGCACATTTGACAATTTAAATCCATGATTCATTGATATTAATAGGAAAAGGTACTTTGCAAATTTTCATTTTGAATACTTGAGTATGCGTAGGCTACTTTGTCCACCACTGATGACTGGAATCCAACATCAGGGACCCAGGGAGTCTAAATTAGTACCTATGTAATAGACCGTATTACCTAGTAATTATTACTGGTGGTTCATGAGCTGGCAGTTCATGATCTATGCCTGTTTTTCAATGGAGTGCTATAGCGCCACCCTTTGGCCAATGGTTGTGGTCTTTGTCTCTAAGCAGGGTGACATAGCCATATTGCCACATTTGGTGAAAAACAACTGCATGGTTTGACCTGGAGCGCTGTGTATGTATAATTCAACATAATGGGTGATCTTCACTGATATAATGCATTCACCATTCACATGGAATCAGGCAAGCGGTAGATGGCAAACAGCAAAACCTGCTGGACGGCACGGTAAAAATATTTAATATTTTAACATCCGTCCTGTTCCGTTTACCGTCCTGCTCCCGTCCACTAAAATGACTTCCGGTTTTCCATCTACTGCTAGCCAGGGTCAGAGGTCAAAAGGCAGAACACGAAAGTTGTTCGACATGAGGAGACGCGTATGTCTATCGAAGTTTTATTGTTGACGGTCAAACGGAGCTATACCTGTTCAAAGTTTGCATTTTCGATTGAGTGCTATAGCGCCACCCTTTGGCCAATGGCCGTGGGCTTTGGGGACACCCAAGCAGTAGGATTTGAGTCATTACATTTAATTTCTAATCCTTTCTTAGATAGCTGACAATTTTTAATAGTGTAGCCTATATTTTCTGTAAAATTATACTTTTTTGAATTACATTTGACGCAGTGATGGTCTCATAATATTATTTTTATCAGGCACGTGCATAGGCTTCAGCCAATCCTTGCTACTTGCAAAACACTACATATGCAAAGGTGAGTGAGTGAGCAATTGTTCAATAAAAATGGCTTTTAAAATATTCTTGCCAAGTTTTATAAGCCTTTAGTCTTGAACTTAAATTAATACATTAACTTTTTATTATACGTGAGAAAAGGATATCCTACAGATTGCTACTTTATTAACCAGTGGATCCATCTGACAGGGGCTAGCTGCCAGAATAAGTTGATCTACAAGTTGTAATGCGGTGCGCTACAGACACATTGTTATCTTGTAGATCTGTCCATTTGAAACATGTTAGTAACGTTTCCCGATAGCGACAATAAACATCATCACGTTAGATTAAATGGGCGTGTATGTTCTACGCGAGGCGGAACCTACATGGTGGAAACGCTTGGTACGGTTAAGCCAGTCAGTGTAGAAACGTGTTTAAGAAGGTATGAAAAGGTCAATTGAGTGCTATAGCGCCACGCTTTGGCCAATGGTCGTGGGCTTCATGTCTTCACCGTTTGGCATAGCCCTCTATACCATAATGCCAAGATTCACGAAAACCGACTGCACGGTTAAGCCAGAAATGCAATTTAGTTTTTAAAGGGCCAGGGACTTCGGGCGTGGCCCCTTAAAAACTAAATTGCATTTCTGGAAAACCTTTGCATTTCTTAAAAACAAACAGACAACTACAAAAAGGGAAACAGGCAAAAAAAAAAAACGAACGGTTCAGCCAGAACTGCTATTTTTGGCTAAAGGAGAAGAAGAAGAAGATGAAGAAGAAAATATAGCTGCAAGCAACGATAAGACAGGGTCAAGCAATATATGTGATCGGCCCCCGATTTCTGATCACTTTGACCGGTATGAACTTCGTATCTTTTGCATCTGCCAATGTGAACGCAACATTATTTTTTATATATATTTTTATCCCACGATTTTTGTAACCCATTTTTCACCTCTGTGTTAATGATCCTGGACTCTACACACCCTCCGCCAACCTGGGGAGAGCAAGGACTTGATCCGCTTCCTTCATGCCTGAGTGTCCAAGTTGCTCCTGACAGGGGGGAGTTTCCCCTGGTTGGACGTAGCGCGTGGAAGGAACACGTTATTCCAACCAGTTCCTTTCCCCTCCATCAGGCGACCCGGCTGGCCAGGGGGAGGTAGTTTAGACCAGGATTACTGCATGTTTTTTGTCAGGGTACCTACCCTAGGGGACACAAGGAGAACATGTGAGGTACCTACTAGTGCTGCCAACGAATATTCTATATCCGAATATAGGTTCGAATCAAAAAATAATAATAATAACCGAATATATAAAATTAAGGTTCGAATTAAAAATAATAATAAAAAAATATTTATTTATTTATTATTATTATTAGTTTTCGGTGCCATGGGTAAGCGTTGTGACTTGTGAGCTGGTAGATTAGTTATATTTGCCACGCGACACGCCGACGGCATACATTGAAGAATAAATCAGCTGCCTCGCACCATTTCCTAAACACAGACTATACAGCGCAGCGCAACGCAGTTCTGATTGGCTGCCTCGTCTCCAGCCATGTTGCCTCAGAATTCTTTAGGGTCACTAATTTGAGCATAACAGCGGAGCACAGGCGCTAGCCAGCTAAAAAGTTTCATAACGTCGGCAGCAGACCCACAGTGCCCAGATAATAATAATAAAAAGATAAATAAAATGCGTAAGGATGAAATGTGGTGCCCCGGCAGCAGCAGCAGCAATGCAGTGTTCTGTTCTGTGAATTAATACTGCCTCCGTGCCTCGTTTTGATAAGGCTGTGTGGTAGGATTGCTCATTTAAGAAAAATGTTTTACTGGAGAAGGGAGAATGTATGCGTTCCGTTCCATCTCAGTTTTCAGCAACACCAATGCGCGGAGAGAGAGAGAGTTGCGCCAGCAATGCGATCTTAAATGTTATGTCTCAGGTTGTATTGGTGTAAATATAATTATTAAAAAATCCGATTGGCTCGAATTGAAATCCGAAATCCGAATGGCTCGAATTGCTCGAATCCACGTGGGTTTTTAAAACGAATATCCGAATCCAATTTTTGGACAATTACGGCAGCCCTAGTACCTGCCCTACGGGACACGGGGAGAACATGTGAGGGTACCTACCCTAGGGGACACGGGGAGAACATGTGAGGGTACCTACCCTAGGGGACACGGGGAGAACATGTAAACTCCACACAGAAAGGCTTTTTCCAACCCCGCCTCGTGTATGGGCACTGATGACGTGGAGGAGGGAACACGCCCCCAGCACCCACAGCGTCCCCAGCGGGAATCGAACCCAGGACCTTCTAGCTGTCAGGCGACAGCACTACCAACTGTGCCACCGTGCCCCGAACGCAGCATTTTTGTGGACAGCTATTTCTTAGAACACCGTTTATGGTGCTTAGGTTTCCCCCAGGTGTGGTGGAGAACAGTGATGTTTTTGTTTTACTCAGTCTCTTGAATAGTTTATTTAGTTTTAGTCACATTTTAGTCACCTAAATGTCTTTGTGTTAGTCTAGTTTTAGTCGACTAAATCTACAGTTGATTTAGTCGAACAACATTTATTTTGGCGGGCCGTCGTAATCATTGTTTTTTACACTTTGTTTTTGAAAATAGCCGATCTACAAGCCCACAACGCCTCGCGCTAGAGCTTTGTTAAGTTATGCGTAGTTCTGCAGCTTAACGTTGCATTCGGAGAAAATACAGAGATGTATTAGATGAGATCCATTTAGCCAAGCATGGCATATTTATTAGATTAAGCAGGGCTCCCTGTCACGCATCAGTCTCACTGTGACAGACCCTGTACTATAACCGAATGAACTGCACACAGGTAGTAGTCATGTGACCTGAGTCACCTGATCATACTATAGGAGGCAGGCATGCATCCTATACCTTGCGCCTTGGCGCCTCACAGTGGCACAAGAATAACATTGCACATCATATAGAATAGTATACAAGTGAGGACATATATAAGGTATCCCATCAAATCTCAACACCCCCACTTGTTCTCAGGTTGTTGTAAATCTTGTTACTGTAATCTTAAACCAAAAACAAAACAAAACAGAGTGAATGTGAATCCCTGTCTTACACATTTTTAAACTCCAAAAAGAATTGCATCAAACTTCTTCAGTTTCAATCTACTTGCAGGTTTGGTCGTTATATCAGCAACCATATCATCTGTAGGACAATACATCAGAATGACTCTTCCCTCACTCACAGTGGATCTGATAAAATGGTACTTTATATCCACGTGCTTGCACCTCTGTCTGTTTACAGGGTTTTTGGCGAGAGCAATCGTTCCCTGATTATCCTCATGTACTACAGTTTGTGTGTACTTGTAGTTATCTATACCTTCTAGTAACTGCTCTAGGTATAGGCACTCCTGTATGGTCGAAGCCAGTGCCATGTACTCCGCCTCAATGTGGAGAGCGCTACTGTAGGCTGTTTCCTAGTTTTCCATGAAACTATAGAGCTGTTCTTACTAAGACTCACACAGTATCCTGTGGTACTGCGCCTGTCGCTGACATCAGACGCCCAGTCAGCATCACTGTAGGCCTGTATACCTAGCTTCTCACTGTTGTTTCTTTTGAAACTTAACCCTTTCTCAGAAGTACCTTTGAGATATCTTAGAACATGTTTCACAGTAACCCACTGCTCTTCTGTAGGCTCAGCAAAATACTGTGATAACCTGCTTACCACAAAGCTTAAATCTGGTCTGGTACAAGTGGTTAGGTATATAAGGCTTCCTACAGCCTCTCTGTACATCCTGACATCATTCATTTTTACTGCATCCTCAGAATATTCTAGTTTCTGATCACAGGGCGTTTCTCTGGTTCTACAGTTTTCCATGTTAAAACGCTGAAGTATCTTGTTAGTGTACTTTTCCTGTGACATGGTTACACATCCATCAGATTGGCTGAAATTGATACCCAGAAAATGTTTGAGTCTACCTAGATCTTTCATTTTAAACTTTCTTGCAAGCATCTCTTTCACCTCCCTCAAAATCTTCTCATTGCAGGCTGCAATGATCAAGTCATCGACCCATATGATTACGATCACCTTTTTGTCTTGTGACTCTTTGGCATAAACACAGTGGTCGGATGGATTTTGTGTGAACTCATTTTCAGTTAAACAATCGTGCAAGACTTTATTCCAATTTCGCCCTGATTGTTTGAGACCATAAAGTGATTTTTCTAGCTTATACACTAGACCATCATCCTTCTCTTCATAACCCTCGGGTGGATTGATGTATATGTCATAATCTATGGGAGCGTGCAAATACGCTGTTTTCACGTCCATCTGGTGTAGGAGCAGGTCCTCCTGAGCTGCTTTCTGTAACACCACCCGTACACTCGTCAGGTTAGCTGTTGGTGAAAACGTCTCCCCATAGTCTATTCCCATTACCTGGCTGTAACCCTTGACTACAAACCGTGCTTTGTATTTGTCTCTTCCCTCTACATCACTCTTGATGGAGTAAACCCATTTTCCCCCCACTGTTTTCTTGCCTATTGGCAGGGTGGTTGGGGTAAATGTCTTGTTCTCATTTAATGAGTGGACCTCCTCATCCATGGCTTTTACCCACTCTTTTGAGTTAGCAGACCTCATAGCCTCCCCAAAAGTCTGCGGAACACCATATACTGCTCTGTAGCAGTAGTCTACTGTGGTATGAACCCCATCACTATCACTGTCTCCATCTACGAAGTCATCTAAGTGGCTAGGTTTCTTCCTTTCTCTAGTTGGATACCTCCTACTCTCAGGTTCATCCCCTGTCACACTTTGTTGTGTTTGGTCATGGCCATTTGGTCTCATAACCTCACCTGGACTACCACTATGTGTACTTCTTCTCCGTACACTTGGTTCCTGAGCATTCTCCGCTCTATTGACCTCCTGTGTGGTATCGTTAGTCCTAGGCTGTCTCATATGGTCATAACCATCATTTGGGTCTGTCTGTGTCTGTTTCTCTACAGCTACCCTGCTCACAAACTTCACTAGCCTGTGTTTTTGTACTTTATTTGTATCTGGATGATACACCAAATACGCCGGGCTGTTCTTGTCATACCCCACAAAACACCCCTGGTCACACCTGGAATCCAGTTTTCCCTTATCCTGTTTGTACGTGTAGCATACAGACCCAAATTTCTGCATTTTAGATACATTAGCCTTCTTGCCTGTCAGCAGCTGATAGGGAGTCTGCCCTGTACGCCTATTAAAGCATCTGTTACTTACCACCGCTGCTGTTTGTATTGCATAGTGCCATAGTTGCTTTGGTAGCTTGCTTTCAACTAGCATGCACCTACCCATCTCAAAAAGAGTACGCCAACCCCTCTCAGCAGTCCCGTTCTGGTGCGGGGAATACGGAGCTGACGTTTCATGTCTGATTTTGTTTTTCCTCATCAGTGTTTGAAAATCATTGCATGTATACTCGGTTCCGTTATCAGATCTCATGCACATCACTTTCCCATAAGGGGACACATCTGCTAGGAACTTTTCCGTAGCTTGTACTGTGTCGCTTTTCTTCTTTAGAAAATATACAAACACTGCGTTCGAGTAATCGTCAGTGAACGATAGCGCATATTTGTAACCATCCGTTGACTCTGTGGCTACAGGACCTGCTAGGTCTATGTGCACCATCTGTAAGGGAGCCTCTGCTCTAGTATCAGGTTCTCTATTTCTAGTTTGGGCAAACTTTCCCTGAATACACACCTCACACTCATGTTCGGGCCTACCTGCTTTGCCCTTGATCTGCATACCTTCAACCACATTCTGCAATTTTAAAACATCGTCATAATTACAGTGGCCCAATATCTCATGCCATGTCTGTATGTCATGACATGCATTACATTTGTCATTAAACTCACCCTCAGTATGCAGATAATACAGTTTTCCATAAACATGAATGTCAAATCTGGTACCGTCTCTGGTTATCAGTGCGTCTTCCTCTTCTTTAAAGACAACCGTGGCCCCACTGGTAGTCGCCGCCTTTACTGAGAAGATGCTCTGGGGGTACGACGGTATGAATAAAGCGTCTCTCAGTGTCGCCTTGTGTCGCCGTCCTCCGCTGTCGATTAGGGAAACTTCAGCATTTCCTCTTCTCTGAGCGACCCCGCTGCATCGGGTGCCGTCTGCCAACTCGACACTGTGCTTTTCTGGTCTGAACGCGCCGTCGACTCGAAATCCTTGAACTGGGTTACGTCGGTGATGATATGAGACGTGTCCCCCGTGTCCACCATCAGGCCCCTCTCCTGGATGCCGCTCGCCGGCTGCTGCTCTCCGTCCCTCATCTTGAACACGAAGTCGGTGCCGTCTTCTTCTTCTTTGATTTTACACGCTCCATCCCTTTTGTCCCTACTGTCCTTATCCTTACGCCTACATGTGGCGTCTTTGTGTGTGTCGCTTTTGCATCGACTACACCATGTCTTCTGTTGACATTCTCTCGCTCGGTGACCTCTGGTGACACACTTGAAGCACGCCATCTCTGTGTCTTCTTTGCACCGGTCACGTGCGTTTGTCTTGGCGGGTCGCCGCCCGGTTCTCCCCTGAGTTTTCATCACACTGTCACCCGACTCAGCTGCGTTTGTCTTCTCTGTGTCTTCAAAACTTCGTAGCTTAGTCTTGAATTCAGCAAATGTGATATTATCATTTGTATGTGCCACATGTATTGCGAATGGCTTAAAACTCACAGGCAGTCCTTTTAGAATCATAGCTACTAGTAGACCATCTCCCAACGTCTCACCTGCATTTCGCAGTGCTGTGATGGCTGTTTCTGCTCTGATGATGTAGTCCATTATGCTTTCGTCGTCCGCTTTCTGGAGCGATGTAAGCATGGTGTACAGGTTAATTATCCGGGGCTTTCCCTTCCCGGCATAATACTCTCTTAATATTTTTAGGGCCTTTCTTCCATCGTCGGCCGCATCTCTCATAATTAATGAGAGACTCTTGTCGTCCAACAGTTGAATCATCTCGGCATACGAGTCGGCCTTTTTCTTCTCGTCTGCTGCTATTTCAGCTTCAGTCGCCGGTTCTCTCAGGACCGTGTGCTTTAGTCCTATTAAATGAAAATCTCATATTTGGTCTCATCTCCGTCGAACGCCAGTCGAGGCAACCTGCTTGTTCCTCGTTGATCCATGGTGCTGTAACTCGCTCTCCTTGCTAGCTTAGCAACCCGTTAGCTCGCTGTTCGTTGCGACTACACGGTGGACTCAGACAAAACTTTTCTTCCGAACGACTCCTGGGCCCATAACCTGTTAACAATTTACAATTTACAATTTAGGCATTTAGCAGACGCTCTTAATCCAGAGCGACTTACATTAAGCAAGAACAAAAAAGCATGGGTATACATCACATAAAAACATTTATCATGAAACATGCGTAAGCTAAGAAAGTAACAGTGGAATATCTATAATGAAACTATACATATAAGCTATACATCTATACTACTATGCTATACATATGTACTATGACGTGCTATGACAATAGCACATACAATGCACTTATGCTGTCTACATAACATGCTATAAGTCTGTATCAAATGCTATCTAAGTCTACTGTTAAGTCTACTGTTAAGTTATGCGTAGTTATGCGTAGTTATGCGTAGTTGCGTAGTTCTGCAGCTTAACGTTGCATTCGGAGAAAATACGGAGATGTATTAGATGAGATCCATTTAGCCAAGCATGGCATATTTATTAGATTAAGCAGGGCTCCCTGTCACGCATCAGTCTCACGGTGACAGACCCTGTACTATAACTGAATGAACTGCACACAGGTAGTAGTCATGTGACCTGAGTCACCTGATCATACTATAGGAGGCCTATACCTTGCGCCTTGGCGCCTCACAGTGGCACAAGAATAACATTGCACATCATATAGAATAGTAGTACATAATATACAAGTGAGGACATATATAAGGTATCCCATCAAATCTCAACAAGCTTGTAGATTGTCTATTTTCAGCATGCAACTAATTGTAAAATGACTTATACTGGATATATATTGGTATATTTATGGGTATGTGGGCTCGTACAAAGCCTCAGGGAGCTGGACGCCCCTGCCTTACATAGTTCCGGGTCACCCTTGGGCAAGGTGTGCCTCCCCCATCAGGGTCACGAGACTACTGCCTTGTAGTAGAGGCCATCCAAGGTCAAAGGCTAAGGGACCTCCCCTGAATAGAAAAGGGTGTCTGAAGAAGTTGCGCTCTCAGTACACATTTAGCAAACGACAAGATCATGAAGACACAAACTGATTTCACCAGGGTTAAAGCCCCTGCCACATCCAGGTCATCCAAGTCGCCTATGGCCACAACCATAATGAATGACAGGCTGGTTCTAAATCCAGATGGAAGGATCAGTTCAGATGCTGACAAGGATGATCCGGAAAGAAGATTTGTACACCTTTCAGCGTTAGCACTTTTAATGTTAGAACTATTCGTTCCATTCAAAAGAAACACGAGTTAGCGTTCCTCGCCCACCATCACAGTATTGATGTCATATGTGTTCAAGAGCACAGAGTGCACCATCCAGATGTACTTGTTCAAGAGAAGATTAACTCCTATACGCTCATCACAGCCTCAGCTGAGAAGAACAGTACAAATTCTACCATCAGAGGTGTTGGTTTTCTTCTGTCACCAAGAGCACTGAAAGCATGCCACAACATCATAAAACACACCGAAAGACTTTCTGGATCAATTCAATCTCATAGCCGCTAACACCAAGTTTCAGAACCGCCTAGGCAGGTTGTGGACGCATCGATACCCAACTGGACATCTTGCACAACTCGACTATGTTCTGTTCAGAAAGAAGTGGCAAAACAGTCTGAAGAACTGCAGAGCTTACACATCATTCGATAGTGTGGGATCTGACCACAAGATTGTCTCCTGTAGGTGCCAAATCAGCTACAGGCAGACTAAAGTCCCATTACAGGACCCGATGAAAAAGGTGGACTGGAAGAGGGTTGCCGCAGACGCCACTCTCTGTCACACTTACACAGTGGCAGTCCACAACAGGTACTCCTCGCTCTTAGAAGAGATGGAGGACAAAACAGACTTAAGTGCCAGATATGAACTCCTAGCTGCAGCAACTAAAGACACAGCTTTGAAATCTCTCCCGAAGAAGCAAAAGAGTACCCAGTCCACCTCTGACAGCCCTAACGTTACCAAGGCAAGAACAGCACTGAAGAAAGCCTCAGAGACCCATCGGACACGTCCTACCAGAGGTTCACAAGCAGGACTGAAGGGAGCCAAATCTGCTCTTGATGTTGCCTATACCAGAACACTTGAGGATCAAGATTAAAACAGCTGAACTGGAAAGGGCACACGAGGAGAAGAGGCACTCTGCTGCCTGGGAAGTTCTCAGGGAACTGACCAATAAGAAGTCCTCCCCTGTCATTAAGATCAGAGGTAAAACCACAGAAGACCGCCTGAACACCTGGTATGATCACTTCAGTAAACTCCTTGGTAACCCTGATCAGCAGCCAGTCGACCTAAGTGCTCCATTCTACAACCTAAAGGTTTCTAACAAACTGCCTATCAGAACAGACCCCTTTTCCATGGATGAACTGCAGACCATCATCAAAGGAATCGGCAAGTCAAAGACCCCTGGACCTGACGGTATTCCTGCCATCATATGGAAACATGAACTATTTCATGAAGAGCTCCTCATGTTCTGCAACGAAACATGCAAGGGCAACAAACCCACTGCCTTCTCCATATCTAGCCTCATACCGTTACCCAAGAAAGGCGACCTCCAGCAGCCTGGGAATTACAGAGGTATATGCTTGTCAGCCATTGCTTCCAAAATCTACAACTCTCTTCTGCTTAACCGCATTACACCTCATGTTGACCCAGTTCTCCGTAGGAACCAAAATGGTTTCCGTAAGAAAAGATCAACTCTACCACAGATCCTTGCTTTAAGGAGAATCATCGAAGAACTCCGGGTATCAAAGAAGAAAGCTTCCATCATTTTTGTAGATTTTTGCAAAGCATTCGATAGCGTGAACAGGAAAGCTATGATGCATATACTGCTCAACTATGGAATACCAGAAGTAACGGTGAAAGCAATAGCAGTGATGTATGAGAACCCTGTCTGCTTTGTGCAGAGCATTGATGGACCAACAAAGGAATTCGAGACAACCACAGGCATCCTTCAGGGTGACACACTCGCTCCTTTTCACTTTGTCATTGTCGTTGACTACGTCCTTAGGCAAGCGATGGATACCATCTCCTCCAGAGGTCTCAAAATAGGCAGAAGATCTGGTCGTCAAAGTCAGAAGTGGCTGACCGACCTTGACTACGTGGATGACATCGCACTGTTTGCTGAACACATAAACTCTGCTCAAGAGCTTTTAACATCACTAGAAGTGTCAGCAGCCAAAGTTGGCCTATTGCTCAATGCCAAAAAGACATAATGCCTGCTTCTGAATGAAGACTCTGTTAACCCAACCATCCGCTCCATGGACGGCAGTGACATCAAAGAAACTGAGGATTTCAAATATCTTGGATCATACGTAGTCAGTAGCAGAAAGGACTTCCTGACAAGGAAAGGACAGGCCTGGAGTGCTTGTAATAAGCTACATCTTATATGGCAGTCAGACATCTCAAGAGCTACCAAGATCAACCTGTTCAAAGCCTGTGTTGAAAGTATCCTTCTCTATGGTGCCGAAACATGGACAATGAATAAGGAGTTTCGGGATCGTCTTGACGGAACATACACAAGACTCCTCATGCGTGTCCAGAACCTCTCATGGAAGGACCATCCCACAAAAGCTCAGATTTATGGAGGCACCCCCCCCATCTCAGTTGTGGTGGCAGAAAGAAGACTCCGCTTTGCTGGACACTGCCACAGAGCAAAAGACCAGGTCATTTCGGATATTCTTCTGTGGAGACTACCCTGCCCATCAAGAGGAACACGACCTCTCACATTTCCAGATGTTCTGAGTCTGGACACAGGACTGACTGTGAATGAACTTGGTGTGGCGATGACCAACAGAGACCAGTGGAAGCAGCTTGTGTCGCAGATCTCGAGGGCACTCAAATGATGATGATGATGATTTAGTCTTAATTTTAGTCATCATAGCTTAGTTTTCCTTTAGTTTCCATGTAGTTTTCATCAGTGAAAAAAGGTAGTCAACGAACATTTTTCGTCTTAGTCGACGAAATCAACACTGGTGGAGACGACGCTGGTGTGCCTGCAGTGTACCTGGCTGACTGAAACTCTTGTCACAATGTTTGCAGTGGTAAGGTTTTTCTCCAGTGTGGATACGCAGGTGTGTCCGTAAACAACATATGTCAATGAAACTCTTGTCACAATGTTTGCAGTGGTAAGGTTTTTCTCCAGTGTGGATACGCAGGTGTTTCCACAAACAACCTATATCAATTAAACTCTTGTCACAATGTTTGCAGTAGTATGGTTTTTCTCCAGTGTGGATACGCAGGTGTGTCAATGAAACTCTTGTAACACTGTGTGATGA
This sequence comes from Protomyctophum bolini, assembly GCF_963924005.1. Lineage (NCBI taxonomy): Eukaryota > Metazoa > Chordata > Actinopteri > Myctophiformes > Myctophidae > Protomyctophum > Protomyctophum bolini. Next base: position 1,416,372 of record NC_137874.1, on the reverse strand, counting down.
CCCACCCTGGTGTTAATGTTGTTGTGATGACCCACCCTGGTGTTAATGTTGTTGTTCTCTGTTCATGTGCAGGAGGAGGGGACCAGCCTGCAGGGGTGTGGCCTAGATGAGGAGGCACACCTGACTCAAATTGGGCTCAGCCTATTTAAGCAGGCTGGTCGAGGCCATTTATCCTCTCTCTCCTGCCTAGGGAACAATGTCTGGTTTTTGCTCCTTTAAGTTTGTTTTGATCTAAGTTGCTGCACCTACACATACACCACACTTTCAGACATCCACACATGCAATACACTACTGATACCACTGATGACTCACACCCCACTTTCAACTGTTAAGTATGATTTCTAATTATTTGACTAGTTTAAAATAAATACTTATACTTTTTGGCATTTACTCCTGTGTGTCGTCTCCCATTCTTGTCATGGTAAAGTCCGTTCATGACAACTGTTTACAGCAATAAGGTCTTTCTCCGGTGTGTAGACGCTGGCGTCTTGTCAGCGTAGCATCTGGGAGAAGCTCTTGTCACATTGTTCACAATGGAAAGGTTTTTCAGAATCATAGGTGTTATGTATATGGTCGTGATTCACCAGGATCTTAAATGGTTGGATTATATAGGCTTAAAATAATTTATATCAATATTTCTTTTGTAAATCTCTACGGGAAAAAAATGGTAGATGTTTCAGTGGGTCCATAAAACCAAGCCCACTGTCCATCCATAGGGTTGAAGCGGTTCATTTTGAAGTGCTTCTGGACAAGACTTGTTTCAGCGTTATTTGGCATGACCCTCTACACCATATACTGCAACGTTTCATAAACACTTGACTCTGCATGGATGGATTAGGGGCAGAAGCAGAATTTTCATAAAACTGCAATTTTCATTGGCTCATAAAACTAATATTTATTTTCAACAAAAAAAAAGTACTCCCAATGTTTTATTTTTACTTTATTTGTTTATTTGGACAGGAAAAGGCATATTAATGGACGTTACATGGACGTAAATACACGGGATATAGCACAGTTGCTAATGTTCATCCACAGTCCTCACAAGAAACACAAAACTAAGACAAAATAAAATTATTCGCGACCTTATTCTTCCGGTCATCACCCACAGCTTCCCGAAACGTATAAAAGGTTAACCCATGTTGACCTGGTTAACCCATGTTGACCTGGTTAACTCATGTTGACCTGGTTAACCCGTGTTGACCTGGTTAACCCGCGTTGACCTGGTTAACCCATGTTGACCTGGTTAACCCGTGTTGACCTGGTTAACCCATGTTGACCTGGTTAACCCGTGTTGACCTGGTTAACCCGTGTTGACCTGGTTAACCCGTGTTGACCTGGTTAACCCATGTTGACCTGGTTAACCCGTGTTGACCTGGTTAACCCATGTTGACCTGGTTAACCCATGTTGACCTGGTTAACCTGTGTTGACCTGGTTAACCCATGTTGACCTGGGAACGATTCTACTAAATGTTTGCTAAATCCTGACAGTAATCTGAAAAACCTGATGTTTCAAACATTTTCACGTCAAGGACCCCCAAGATTATATGTAATTGGCCGCCGACCCCCATCTGAAAATAACAACAATCACACTGAAATAATATATATTCAAAAATTTGCGCAAAAAACAAAATAGCAGACCTACAAGCTCGTAGCGCAGCACTTATGAGCTTGTAGATTTGTCAATGGCTAAAGTATAATATAATGCTTAAAAGACCAAACAGGGTTCCCGCCCCAAGATGGGTTAATGTCTTAAACATCCGACGGTATAATTAAACAGTTACAATAGAGAAATAATCTACCAAAGACAACAACTTTTTGTGCCATGTGTATATAGGTTTTACATACAAAAGATACTTAAGAAACTAAACTGTGGTGGTCATGTTGATAGTGTCAGATTATGTGATTCCACGACTTTAGTATCTACCACTTGTCATTGTCATCCTGGAATAGAATGAATGATCATTCGATTGTATGTTATATCATGTGTCAACTCAAATGGGGAAAATGTGTATTTATTACTATTACAACTAACCACTTCTTCCCTGTATGATTCCTCCTCATTATCCTCAGATGTGCATTTTGACCCAAGCATTTGCCACTAACAGGAACTAAAGGGTTCCTCCCCTGTATGAGTCCTCATTTATCTATGGGCTTTTCCCCTGTATGAGTCCTCATGTGTCTTTTTAGTTCACCACTCTGAGTAAAGCCTTTACCACACACGTTACAAGTAAAGGGCTTTTCCCCTGTATGAGTCCTCATGTGTTTTTTTAGATCACCATATTGAGCAAAGCCTTTACCACACACGTTACAAGTAAAGGGCTTTTCCCCTGTATGAGTCCTCATGTGTGTTTTTAGATTACTACTATGTGTAGAGCCTTTACCACACACGTTACAAGTAAAGGGCTTTTCCCCTGTATGAGTCCTCATGTGTTTTTTTTAGATCACCATATTGAGCAAAGCCTTTACCACACACGTTACAAGTAAAGGGCTTTTCCCCTGTATGAGTCCTCATGTGTGTTTTTAGATCACCACTCTGAGCAAAGCCTTTACCACACACGTTACAAGTAAAGGGCTTTTCACCTGTATGAGTCCTCGTGTGTGTTTTTAGTTCACTACTGTATGTACAGCCTTTACCACAGACCTTACAAGTAAAGGGCTTTTCCCCTGTATGAGTCCTCATGTGTGATTTTAGATGAACACTCAGAGCAAAGCCTTTACCACACCTGTTACAAGTAAAGGGTTTTTCCCCTGTATGAGTCTTCATGTGTGATTTTAGATTAACACTCTTAGCAAAGCCTTTACCACAGACGTTACAAGTAAAGGGCTTTTCCCCTGTATGAGTCCTCATGTGTGATTTTAGATGAACACTCTGAGCAAAGCCTTTACCACACACGTTACAAGTAAAGGGTTTTTCCCCTGTATGAGTCTTCATGTGTGATTTTAGATTATCACTCTTAGCAAAGCCTTTACCACAGATGTTACAAGTAAAGGGCTTTTCCCCTGTATGAATCCTTGTGTGCACCGTCAGATTACACATCTTATTAAAACATTTGACACACTCTGTACAACTAAAGCGTTTCTTCCCTGTGTGGCGCCTCATGGAGTGAGTTTGTTTTGATGATTTCAGGTCCTTGGACAGCTTGCTGATCAAAGACAATCTTTGTCCTTCCACATTTGTCTTGTGTGATTTCAGTGTGTTTAAAGTTGACTGACCTTCACTGGGCTCCTGCCACTCATCACTGTCTTCAGTGTCAGATTCAGAACAGTGTGAAGAGAGGAGCTGGTCATCACCAGTTGGTTGTGATGTTCCACAGTCCTCTACATCAGCTTGTGTTTTCATGTGTTGAGTTGAGGTGCCGGCTACAGGCTCTGTCTCTCCGTTTTCATCATCATCATGAACATCTTCAGCCTCCATTGGTCTTTGAAGTATCTCCTCTTGTTCCTCTTTAATCTGTGGTGGTTGTGGTTCCTCCTGGACCAGACTGGAGCTCGTCTCCTGTTGTTCAGTAAAAACCTCCTCTTTACACACAGGGAGGTGTTCAGTAAAAACCTCCTCTTTACACACAGGGAGGTGTTCAGTAAAAACCTCCTCTTTACACACAGGGAGGTGTTCAGTAAAAACCTCCTCTTTACACACAGGGAGGTGCGGGACGGCTAGAAAAAAAGACACAAAGAGAGAGAAAACATTTAATGTTTGAGCATTTTTTAAGGAACATCATCTTCTCCATTTCTAATCAAAGACAGTTTTCAGGGCTTGAAATTACATTTTTGAGCCACTTGTCATTTGGACAAGAACATTTACTTACTTGTCCAAGTAAAGATTTTAGAAGACATCTTGTGTTTGTATTGATTATAATGTTTCATTTGCATAATGTTCAACAGAAGGTTATGACAAAATTACACTACAAGAAAAAAAGAAAAGAAAACTGTAAACAATTGACACAAACTCAAACTGGTTGTTGGAAGTTTCAACAAACATGTTCCAATAATACAATGATATTTGAGTGTGTCTTACATATAGTGTGTAGTGGTGACTCCATGTCTTATTCTTTAGTTGACGCATGATTTGTATAAATGAAAAAATATCAAACAATTACAATTTCTAAAAAAAAATACCATTTTAATTAAGACTCCCACGTGTGGGTCCTGGGACCCACTGCAGACCTAACAACATCACTGTTGTACATTCCGTTTCCTAGACGGGCTCTCTACCCATTCAGCTATGGCTGTCCCTCTCTAAGGAAGGACAATATCAGTCACTAGAACCAGGGATGGGTGTTTTCTGTGTATCTACGATGGTTAAAATGGAGTTTGAAGTTACAATGGGTTGTTCTGATAAAAACTAATATAAAATATCTAAATACTGAATGGAGCAAATTAAAAATTGTCCAGAGTGTTCACAAAAAGCCTGAGTAGACGATAACATTACCCACAATTATTTTGAAAGTGAAATATCCCTTTATGTAAGTAGGTAAACAAAACAGCACATATACCTATACGGTACAACTTTACGAAAGGTTGCATCTTCGCATCAAACAGTCCACGTCTCTGGTCCACCTCTGGCTGTTCCTCTGACAACGTTGAATGTCTTTTGGAGGCCATCTCTCTAGATACTGTAGACCTCTCCCTGTGGTGCTCTGTGAAAATCACCAGTAGAAACAACTTGTACTTATCATTCAATAAGGGTTTACTGAACAACCAGGAGTAGTCTGGTGACTGCCGGAGAGACGCGTGACAGCCGGAATGTAGACGGCACCCGGGAGCAGTATGTTGGTTGGCGCCCCAGCCTGTGTCTTCCGTGAGGAGGAAGCCCAACAACCCCACGGTGAGGCCTTTAGGAGGGCCATTCAAGCTGCAAGAGGAGCCTGCAGCACCACCGTTGCTCAGGTGCAGTTACTGCAGTTGAATCGATATATAACTTTAGGATCGAACCAATACAGACTGATACAGACAGTCTGCAGCACCACCGTTGCCCAGGTGGAGCCTGCAGCACCACCGTTGCCCAGGTGGAGCCTGCAGCACCACCGTTGCCCAGGTGGAGCCTGCAGAACCACCGTTGCCCAGGTGGAGCCTGCAGCACCATTGTGGCTCAAGAATCCACCACTCCTGAATGAAGTGTCTGGTGCTGATTGATGACCATTTATGCCAAAAATCTTAATCGCTATACATGATTATGGGTTCAAACCTGTTGGGCTATACTGTCGTAGCGGCACGAGCACCAACATGCTGTGTGTCTGTCTGTCTTTTGGGGGAACATGAGTTACCAAACAATATATTTATCGTTAGTTGCTGAATGACCCTTTAGTCTCGTTAGAATGAAAGAACGGAAATACATCACATAGATGCACCTGGTATCCTCAGTGATGTATCCCAAGGTTAGTTAGTTAGTTAGTTAGTTAGTTTATTTAGGTCATCGGGGTTCAGGGTCTCGCGAACATCATACCCCTCACTCGGGTGACCCAGCCGAGTGATCAAGTCCCGACTCACGTCACAGTAGCTACCCTCGATCTAGACTGGAACTCAGTTATATGCTTTCTATGGCATAGAAAGCTTTCTATGGCAGTATCCGCCGGGAGAAACTAGACTGCAGGACATGAGACTAATTAATTAGAGCGACAGACAGGAGAGTGTGTGTGTGTATGTACGTGTGTACGTGTCTGCGTCAATGTAACAAAGGTGCAGACGATCAGAAATCAGCAGAGAGAGACCGACGTTTGCGCTACTGTATGCCGAATTGAAGTGGACTCTGACTTTTTTTTCTCCCTGGAAATAAAAACGTCTGGGTTTCCGAGGCTACCCTCGATCAGACCCACTAGGGAAAGACCAGGTGGAGGGACTAGGCTCTGTGGGTTGACTCCAGTCCGGGCCCCTCCTACATATCACCAGGTCCACTCCTGCTCTCACCACGAGTACAGCCAGGACCTGTGCGTTGGACCAGACTCCCAGCACCAGACACTTCATTCAGGAGTAGTGGATTCTGAGAATAATACTAATATACAAATATACATTCGTTTTACCTGAGAGAGTATCGCACCACATCTTCCTACGTAGTAATGTTAAAGTTGACTCACCAGTCTCCTCTTCCTGTTCCTCTTTAATCTGTGGAGGGTGTGGTTCCTCCAGGACCAGACTGGATCTCCTCTCCTCATATTCAGATGAAACCTCTTTACACACAGACAGGAGGAGGGGAGAGAAGGTAGCATCAGCAGAGCAACTCAAAGTGCTTTAGTCAACTCAAAGATTATTCTCCTATTCGTTTTGTCAGGATAACCATCGTTTAAAAAATGAGTGTCTCGAGTCTCTTCTCAACGCCTCGCAGAGCACGGTGTTGAGTAGAGCCCGACATCGGTCTCACCGATGTATCCGTCATTTTTGGCGCCGAAGCCCGACATTATTTCACCGATGTGGCCGAAGTTTTTTTTTTAATCATCATTATTGTTCCCCACCCAAACACCCCTTCCCCCCCTCACTGTATATTTCCCTTTTTACTTCCTTTATGATGAATTCCTGTTCTGTTCTTTGGAAAAATAGAAGTGTATATTTGTACGTCTCCAAATGTTTTGATGAATTGTACAAGGTGGACCCTCTTGTAAACAAGTGTAATGCTTTTAATTGGGTCGTCCACTCACAGTTAACAGTTTTTGTATTGAGTTGTGCTTGAAATGTACTGTAATTCTGTAAACAGTTAATAAATACTTCAATAAAAAAATAATGTAATACGCCCTCATGAAACGCGCTCTTTCAGTTTGATAATTATCAATTTCTTACAGCTGCGGAGAATGGATTTAAAAGGCACTGCGCGCGCCGTGCCTGTGACTCTGACCATTTATGACAAATATCTTCATAGCTAAACATGATTATGGGTTCAAACTTGTTGTGCTATACTTATGTAGCGGCACAAGCAGAAAGAACATGCTGTGTGTCTGTCTGTCTTTTGGGGGACCATGAGTTACCAAACTATATTTTTATCGTTACAGTTGCTGAATGACCCTTTAAGTCTTGTTAGAATAATACTAATAAAATATGAATTTGTTTTACCTGGGAGAGTATTGCACTACATCTTCCTACGTAGTAATGTCAAAGTTGACTTAGCCTGGAACTCACCTATGCTATCTATGGCATAGGCAGCTCCCGGCAGGATCCGCCGGGAGAAACTGTGCGCAGCTGCTGGACATGAGACTAATTAATTAGAGCGATAGAGAGAGAGAGTATGTGTGTGTGTGTGTGTGTGTGTGTGTGTGTGTGTGTGTGTGTGTGTGTGTACGGGTGTGCGTGTGTGTGCATCAATTTAACAAAGGTGCAGACGATCAGAAATCAGCAGAGAGTGATCGACGTTTGCGCTACTGTATGCCGAATTTAAGTGGACTCTGCCCCAGACTTTTTTTTTCTCCATGGAAATAAAAACGTCTGGGTTTCCGAGGCTAAAGTTGACTCACCAGTCTCCTCTTCCTGTTCCTCTTTAATCTGTGGAGGGTGTGGTTCCTCCAGGACCAGACTGGATCTCCTCTCCTCATATTCAGATGAAACCTCTTTACACACAGACAGGAGGAGGGGAGAGAAGGTAGCATCAGCAGAGCAACTTAAAGTGCTTTTGTCAACTCAAAGATGACATTTATTCTCCTATTCGTTTTGTCAGCATAACCATCGTTTAAAAGATGTCTCGAGTCTCTTCACACCGCCTCACAGAGCAAGGTGTTGTGAGTAGAGCCCGACATCGGTCTCACCGATGTATCCGTCATTTTTGGCACAGATGCAGACATTATTTCACCGATGTGTTTATCATTAATGTAACCTACACTTGTCTTTTAGAATGTAATACTTCCTTATGAAACGCACTCTTTCGGTTTGATATTAATGAATGTTGTTATGGCTGGCTCTGGGGCCATAACGAAGAAGGGGAAACCACACCGGAGGACAATCGAAAAATAAGTAGTTTATTTCATACTTGTGAAAAAATAATTAAAGAACTGAATCAATTTGCTCAAAGTTTCCAACTTAGGTTGGCAGGGAAACATGCTGCCCAAAATCTAGAACCAAACAAACAAAAGAACAAGGGTGCTCTCCTGCGGCCGCCCCTGCAGCCTGTGGAGAAATGCAGATCTGTAGTGCTTTGAGAGCAGGTGTCTTAAATAGTGTTTGGGGAGGACACTGGCCAGGTGTCTCCCCTTCCACTCATCATCTCTGGCTCCGCCCTCCAACACTGCAATGGAACTGTTAAAGGCACAGCCACACATACACCAGAAACCCCACATAGTAGACTAAAGGCCCAGGGGGCCGTCACATCCCCCCCCCTCGAAAACAGGGTCCCAAAGGGAACCCTGGCCCAACATTTGTGCTACAAAAAAAAACAATCAGAAAATGTATACATACTTTACTTTACAAGCAAGCAACCCCACTGAAACTAACCCCCCCAGCTCACATCTGCATCACACTTTAGCCCCACCCACTCTCAGCAACTGGTACCTTGAAGCCTTTAAGAGGAAGGTTAAGACATAATGCAAAACAGATTATGAACACGGGGTTAATCCATGAGGCTCCAAATAAAGCATCCACATTAAGTTACTTCCATTTGCCATTCACTTTTGCCATGTTTTTCCTTCCTGTGTGCATTACAAATGCAAACAGGGTGAAAATTCAATTGTGCCTTGTGCACCTGTGACACAGAAGGTTTCACAAATTTGACATTGACAGATTTGTGTCTGTCACGCTCCAGAAACATACTGTCCTCATTTGGGCTGAACATTTTTCTCACAGAGCATCCCTTAACAGACTTGGGTTGAGCTATCTCCAAATTAGGGACCCAATCAGCCACTTTGATGGACTGATTTTGTTTTTCAGTTTCATGACAAGTCCGACAGGTTTTGATGTACATTGCCACGCTTCTTTTTACACGGGGCCAAAATAACTTTTTGAACACCGCATCATATGTTTTGCGCACCCCCATATGCCCCGACTCATAGTGAGCAATGCGCAAAACGGACTCCTGGAACTTGGAAGGAATGACAATTTGGAAAATTGAGTTCCCAATTAACCCATTGCCATGTGGCAAACATTTGCGCAGTAGCACCCCATTTTCAATGAAGTACCCCTGTGCGCGATTTTTCACCTCCTGTTTGGAGAGAACCAAATTGAACACGTCTTTCAGTGTGGGATCGGCTTTCTGCTCCCTCACCAACTCAGCGTGGGAAATGGACCTAGGAAGGTTAGACAGATATGTAGTTTCCTCCTGGCACTCCAGGTCAACTGTAGGTTCTAGCAGCTGAACAGACTGATCTGCAAAAACCCGCTCCCCTGCCACATCATTTCCCAGTACAACAGTCACCCCATTAATAGGAAGAGCTGGTCTCACTCCCATCCTGACTTCACCTTTAAACAGAGATGAATATAGCATGAAGTTGTGTACAGGGACATGGAAAACTGACATCTCCATGCCCAACACAGGAATGAACGACCCAGTGTTGGTCGTCTGAGAAAACGGCAGAACTGAGGACAGGATAAATGACTTAAATGAGCCTGTGTCCCGCAAAATGGTTACTGGCACTTTCTCTGCGTTACCAATCAGCGACACATATCCTTTTGAAACAAACGGAGAAAAGATACTTGACATGTTAGGTTGATCTATGCCACTCGAAAGTGACACTGCAAAAGCAGACGGACTCGGCCCAGGTGAGGCATTCTCATTACGTGACTTAAGCACAGGGCACTGGAGTTTCCAATGTCCTGGCTGATGGCAGAAATGACAAACATCCGAGTCATGTAGAGCACGACCAGCCGGTCCACTCCTACGCTCCGACTCCACACTCCCACTGGTCCTGGCAGGGAAGTATTTTCCCCCAACAACCTGGCCAGTATCCCTGCCACCCCCAGACCCACCAACATAGTTCCGGTTGTCCCACCTCGCCTTGTGCGTCAATGTGTATTCATCTGCAAGCGCTGCAGCGTCCACTGCAGTCTTTGCCTTCTGTTCACAGATATACAAGGCCACCGGCTCAGGGACTGAGTTTTTAAACTGCTTTAACACAATCAGCGCAGACAGGTCATCGTAGTCCTCCACACCTGACGCCACACACCAGCGCTCGAAATGCGTTGACAGGTCACGGGCAAACTGAAGATAGGACACATCACGTCTCTGCCAACTTCGAAACCGCTGCCTGTATGCCTCGGGAACTAGTTCATAAGTACGCAGTACTGCTGCTTTGACCACTGCGTATCTGGTGCTGTCCCGTGCCGACAGCGAGGCAAACGCCTCATGCGCACGCCCAGTGAGCACACACTGCAACAGGACCGTCCGATCCAAATCACTCCAGGCCCGAGCATCTGCCACCCGCTCGAACAATGTGAAAAACACATCCACCTCCTTCTCACTGAACTTGGGGACTAACCGGAGACTATTCAAGATGTTGTTGCCAATGTCACCACCTGACTCGCCCCTTTTTACCTCACTCATCGCACCATCTCTCACCAACTTGAGCCGTGTACCCTCAATATCCAACCTTTTCATCTCCGCTTCATGCTTTAACTTTTCCATAGCCAAATCTCTTTCCTTCAGTTGTACTTGCAAGTCAGCATCCCTCTCCTTCAACTTCAACTGCCAGGTTAACTGTAAGGTTAACAACTCCTTCTGCTCTTCGAAGTTTAGCCCAGTGGCCCCCGCGGGCATCGAGACTGCAGCTACAACCTCCTCCTGAGCCCCACACTGAGACGGCTGCGGGCTCAAAATGTGCTGCTCATACAGCTGGTCCTTGATCATGACCTTGACCTTATCTTTTCCCGCCCTTTTGTCCGGAATGTCAATGCCATAATGCTCTGCAATTGACAATAATTGGTCCTTGTTAAAGGAATCTAAGCCCTCCTCCGATGGACCAGAAACAAAATCAGAAACCTCCATGGCAAAAGCAAACCAAACAAAACAAAACCAACAACTCAAAGCCCACGGAAACAAAAGAACGTAGCGCATTCAATTGACAGAATGCCAAACAAGTCGATTTAAGTTGAGCCTCCCCTCTAACTGCCTAGCCAAAAACTTCTCTAAATCTCAACCCTAGTCTTCAGGGGATAGTTGGGACAGGTAATTATGCACATGAAACGTTGGCGAGGGAAGAGCCTCCAGCAAGCTGGCCACCGCCCCAAGGCCAAAGAAGTGCTCCCGAGCGTATAGCTCTAACCCTTTCTCCCCACACTACGTTTCTATCTAAATGCTCACAAGTCCCAAAGGGGAAATGCGCTTTGCCTTACAGAGTCAGCCCAACAAAAAATGACTTCAAACAACAAAGTAGATTACTTACGTTCTTAAGCACCGTGACCACAAGCAAAAACCTCCGATGGTTCCCCAAATGAACTTGAATAGAGAATCCCCAATGCTGATGTCACTGGACTTGCAGACTCCCCTATTCCCACGGCTCCGCACCCTTGCTGCCACAAAGGATAGGTGCGAACCTGAACTTGGCTAGCTCGTTAATTAAACAAGCAGCCCAAACTTCAACAACAAGAAAGTTTTGTAGCTTACCAAACTTTTAGCTATGGACGAGCCCCCATGTTATGGCTGGCTCTGGGGCCATAACGAAGAAGGGGAAACCACACCGGAGGACAATCGAAAAATAAGTAGTTTATTTCATACTTGTGAAAAAAGAATTAAAGAACTGAATCAATTTGCTCAAAGTTTCCAACTTAGGTTGGCAGGGAAACATGCTGCCCAAAATCTAGAACCAAACAAACAAAAGAACAAGGGTGCTCTCCTGCGGCCGCCCCTGCAGCCTGTGGAGAAATGCAGATCTGTAGTGCTTTGAGAGCAGGTGTCTTAAATAGTGTTTGGGGAGGACACTGGCCAGGTGTCTCCCCTTCCACTCATCATCTCTGGCTCCGCCCTCCAACACTGCAATGGAACTGTTAAAGGCACAGCCACACATACACCAGAAACCCCACATAGTAGACTAAAGGCCCAGGGGGCCGTCACAATGTCTTACAGCTGCAGAGAATGGATTTAAAAAGGCTCTGCGCACCGTGCCTCTGACTCTGGAGCCTAGGCTGCAGCAGAAAACACTGCCCTGCGAGTGACTGTCATAAATAAATAAATGGAAGTACGCTAGCTGTTCATTTATCTTCAGCCGTACAGACTCCATTTGACGCTTTTCACCTCATTTAGGAGACATTTCCACCAAGCTTTCTGTTCCTACTGTAATATAGAATGTGTAATAAAGGCACAAACATCAACAATTCCCGAGAGACACGACAACATGCTTGACTTGACTTGTTCAACAGCGGCCATCGCCGTAATGGAAAAACTAGACGCAGTCACGTGACGTGATGGCATCACGTGACGCAAACAAGCACTTCACGTTCAAAGGTTTTCCACGCATGCGCAACAAAATAATCCAGGCACTGTTGCCTTAATGCCTTTCGCCCTCTGGTGGTGGAGGTGTGTAACTGTCACGGATAGAGAGAGAGAGAGAGAGAGAGAGAGAGAGAGAGAGAGAGAGAGATAGAGAGATAGAGAGATAGATAGATAGATAGATAGATAGATACCGTAGATACTTTTTGAAACTGCCTTCGAATCTTAAAATATCTACAACCTCGTGTTGCGGTGTGACACGCTTTGAGCTTGTAGATCAGCTTTTTGCACATTTGACAATTTAAATCCATGATTCATTGATATTAATAGGAAAAGGTACTTTGCAAATTTTCATTTTGAATACTTGAGTATGCGTAGGCTACTTTGTCCACCACTGATGACTGGAATCCAACATCAGGGACTCAGGGAGTCTAAATTAGTACCTATGTAATAGACAGTATTACCTAGTAATTATTACTGGTGGTTCATGAGCTGGCAGTTCATGATCTATGCCTGTTTTTCAATTGAGTGCTATAGCGCCACCCTTTGGCCAATGGTTGTGGTCTTTAATTGTCTCTATAAGCAGGGTGACATAGCCATATTGCCACATTTGGTGAAAAACAACTGCATGGTTTGACCTGGAGCGCTGTGTATACAATTCAAAATAATGGGTGATCTTCACTGATATAATGCATTCACCATTCACATGGAATCAGGCAAGCGGTAGATGGCAAACAACAAAACCTGCTGGACGGCACGGTAAAAAGATTTAATATTTTAACATCCGTCCTGTTCCGTTTACCGTCCTGCTCCCGTCCACTAAAATGACTTCCGGTTTGCCATCTACTGCTAGCCAGGGTCAGAGGTCAAAAGGCAGAACACGAAAGTTGTTCGACATGAGAAGACACATATGTCTATCCAAGTTTTATTGTTGACGTTTAAACGGAGCTAAAACTGTTCAAAGTTTGTATTTTCGATTGAGTGCTATAGCGCCACCCTTTGGCCAATGGCCGTGGGCTTTGCGTTCTCACCATTTCACATACCTGTCTACCATTGCCAAGTTTCACGAAAACCGACTACACATCTCATAATATTATTTTTATCAGGCACGTGCATAGGCTTCAGCCCATCCTTGCATCCTACATCTGCAAAGGTGAGTGAGTGAACAATTGTTCAATAAAAATGTCTTTTATAATATTCTTGCCAAGTTTTATTAGCCTTTAGTCTTGAACTTAAATTAATAAATTAACTTTTTATTACACGTGAGAAAAGGATATCCTACAGATTGCTAAATTATTAACCAGTGGATCCATCGGACAGGGGCTTGCTTGCCAAAATAAGATTATCTACATCATCACGTTAGATTAAATGGGCGTGTATGTTCTACGTGAGGTGGAACCTACATATATATATATTTCACTTGAGTGCTATAGCGCCACCCTTTGGCCAATGGTCGTGGGCTTCATGTCTTGACCGTTTGGCATAGCCCTCTATACCATAATGCCAAGATCCGCGAAAACCGACCGGTTCAGCCAGAACTGCTATTTTTGGCTAAAGGAGAAGAAGAAGATGAAGAAGAAAATATAGCCGCAAGCAGCGATAAGACGGGGTCAAGCAATATATGTGATCGGCCCCCGATTTTCGATCAAGCTGACCGGTATGAACTTCAGCTACAAAGATATAAATGCACCGTGTAGCTTTGCATCTTTATTTAATCTTTGTATCTTTTGAATCTGCCAATGTGAACGCAGAATTATTTTTATATATTTTTTATCACACGATTTTTGTAACCCATTTTTCACCTCTGTGTCAATGATCTAATGTGATCCTGGACTCTACACACCCTCCGCCAACCTGGGGAGAGCAAGGACTTGAACTCATGCATCCTTCATGCCCGAGTGTCCAAGTTGCTCCTTTACACCTTGACAGGGGGGAGTTTCCCCTGGTTGGACGTAGTGGAAGGAACACGTTATTCAAACCAGTTCCTTTCCCCTCCATCAGGCGCCCGGGCTGCCCAGGGGGAGGTAGTTTAGGATTACTGCATGTTTTTTGTGAGGGTACCTACCCTAGGGGACACAGGGAGAACATGTGAAGTACCTACGCTAGGGGACACGGGCAGAACATGTGAGGGTACCTACCCTAGGGGACACGGGGAGAACATGTGAGGGTACCTACCCTAGGGACACGGGGAGAACATGTGAGGGTACCTACCCTAGGGGACACGGGGAGAACATGTGAGGTTACCTACCCATATGGGACACGAGGAGAACATGTGAGGGTACCTACCCATAGGGGACACGAGGAGAACATGTGAGGGTACCTACCCTAGGGGACACGGGGAGAACATGTGAGGGTATCTACCCTAGGAGACACGGGGAGAACATGTGAGGGTACCTACCCTAGGGGACAAGGGGAGAACATGTAAACTCCACACAGAAAGGCCCTTTTGCCAACTCCGCCTCGGGTCTGGGCACTGATGACGTGGAGGAGGGAACACGCCCCCAGAACCCACAGTGTCCCCAGCGGGAATCGAACCCAGGACCTTCTAGCTGTCAGGCGACAGCACTACCAACTGAGCCACCGTGCCCCGAACGCAGCATTTTTGAGGACAGCTATTTCTTATCACACCATTTATGGTGGTTAGGTTTCCCTCAGGTGTGGTGGAGAACAGTATTGTTTTTGGCAGCAAATTTAGATTTTAGTTTTACTCAGTCTCTTGAATAGTTTATTTAGATTTAGTCACATTTTAGTCACCTGGAATGTCTTAGTGTTAGTCTAGTTTTAGTCGACTAAATCTACAGTTGATTTAGTCGAACAAAATGTATTTTGGCGGGCCGTCGTAATTATTGTTTTTAACACTTCACCATAGCTTAGTTTTCCTTTAGTTTCCATTTAGTTTTCATCAGTGAAAAAAGGTAGTCAACGACCATTTTCCGTCTTAGTCGACAAAATCAACACTGGTGGAGACGACGCTGGTGTGCCTGCAGAGTACCTGACTGACTGAAACTCTTGTCACAATGTTTGCAGTGGTAAGGTTTTTCTCCAGTGTGGATACGCAGGTGTTTCTGCAAACAACAAATGTCAATGAAACTCTTGTCACAATGTTGGCAGTGGTAAGGTTTTTCTCCAGTGTGGATATGCAGGTGTCTGAGGTGTGTCCGCAAACAACCTATATCAATGAAACTCTTGTAACACTGTTTACAGCAATAAGGTCTCTCTCCGGTGTGTAGACGCTGGTGTCAGCGTAGCATCTGGGAGAAGCTCTAGTCACATTGTTCACAATGGAAAGGTTTTTCAGAATCATAGGTGTTATATATATGGTCGTGATTCACCAGGGATCTTAAATGGTTGGATTCTATAGGCTTAAAATAATTTATATCAATATTTCTTTTGTAAATCTCTATGGCAGATTTTTCAGTGGGTCCATAAAACCAAGCCCACTGTCCATCCATAGGGTTGAAGCGGTTAATTTTGAAGTGCTTCTGGACAAGACTTGTTTCAGCGTTATTTGGCATGACCCTCTACACCATATACTGCAACGTTTCATAAACACTTGACTCTGCATGGATGGATTAGGGGCAGAAGAAGAATTTTCATAAAACTGCAATTTTCATTGGCTCATAAAACTAATATTTTTTTTCAACAAAAATAAAGTACTCCCGATGTTTTACTTTTACTTTAATTGTTTATTTGGACAGGACAATGCATATTAATGGACGTCACATGGACGTAAATACACGGGATATAGCACAGTTGCTAATTTTCATCCACAGTCCTCACAAGAAACACAAAACTAAGACAAAAAAAAATTATTCGCGACCTTATTCTTCCGGTCATCACCCACAGCTTCCCGAAACGTATAAAAGGTTAACCCATGTTGACCTGGGAACGATTCTACTAAATGTTTTCTAAATCCTGACAGTAATCTGAAAAACTCTATATGTTTCAAACATTTTCACATCAAGGACCCCCAAGATTATATGTAATTGGCCGCCAACCCCTATCTGAAAATAACAACAATCACACTGAAAGAATATATATTCAAAGGTTTGCACCGCATTTTCACGATTAAAAACAAAATAGCAGACCTACAAGCTCGTAGCGCGGCACTTAGCTTGTAGATCTTCTATTTGTCAATGGCTAAGACCAAACGGGTTTCCCGCCCCAAGATGGGTTAATGTCTGAAACATCCGACGGTATAATTAAACAGAGTTACAATAGAGAAATAATCTACCAAAGACAACAACCTTTTGTGCCATGTGTATATAGGTTTTACATAAAAAAAGATACTAAATTGTGGTGGTCATGTTGATAGTGTCAGATTATGTGATTCCACGGCTTTAGTATCGACCACTTGTCATTGTCATCCTGGAATAGAATGAATGATCATTTGATTGTATGTTATATCATGTGTCAACTCAAATGGGGAAAATGTGGATTTATTACTATTACAACTAACCATTTCTTCCCTGTATGATTCCTCCTCATTATCCTCAGATGTGCATTTTGACCCAAGCATTTGCCACTAACAGGAACTAAAGGGTTTTGGCCCTGTATGAGTCCTCATTCATCTATGGGCTTTTCCCCTGTATGAGTCCTCATGTGTGATTTTAGACGTTCACTCCGAGCAAAGCCTTTACCACACACGTTACAAGTACAGGGCTTTTCCCCTGTATGAGTCCTCATGTGTTTTTTTAGATCACTACTCTGTGTACAGCCTTTACCACACACGTTACAAGTAAAGGGCTTTTCCCCTGTATGAGTCCTCATGTGTCTTTTTAGATTAACACTCTGAGCAAAGTTTTTACCACAGACGTTACAAGTAAAGGGCTTTTCACCTGTATGAGTCCTCATGTGTGTTTTCAGTTCACTACTGTGTGTACAGCCTTTATGACACACGTTACAAGTAAAGGGCTTCTCTCCTGTATGAGTCATCATGTGTGTTTTTAGATGAAAACTCTGAGCAAAGCCTTTACCACAGACCTTACAAGTAAAGGGCTTCTCTCCTGTATGAGTCCTCATGTGTGTTTTCAGTTCACTACTGTGCGTACAGCCTTTACCACAAACGTTACAAGTAAAGGGCTTTTCCCCTGTATGAGTTATCATGTGTGTTTTTAGTTCACCACTCCGAATAAAGCCTTTACCACACACATTACAAGTAAAGGGCTTTTCCCCTGTATGAGTCCTCGTGTGTATCTTTAGATCAGACCTCTGAATAAAGCCTTTACCACAAACTGTACAAGTGAAGGGCTTTTCCCCTGTATGAATCCTCATGTGTCTATTTAGATAAACAGTCTGAGCAAAGCCTTTACCACACACGTTACAAGTAAAGGGCTTCTCTCCTGTATGAGTCCTCATGTGTGATTTTAGTTCACCAGTCTGAATAAAGCCTTTACCACACACGTTACAAGTAAAGGGCTTTTCCCCTGTATGAGTCCTCGTGTGTTTTTTTAGATCAGACCTCTGAATAAAGCCTTTACCACAAACTGTACAAGTGAAGGGCTTTTCCCCTGTATGAGTCCTCATGTGTGTTTTTAGTGCACTACTCTTTGTACAGCCTTTACCACAGACGTTACAAGTGAAGGGCTTTTCCCCTGTATGAGTCCTTGTGTGCCTCGTCAGAATTTCCTTCTGATTAAAACATTTGCCACACTCTGTACAACTAAAGCGTTTCTTCACTGTGTGGCTCCTCATGGAGTGAGTTTGTTTTGATGATTCCAGGTCCTTGTACAGCTTGCTGCTCAAAGACAATCTTTGTCCTTCCACATTTGTCTTGTGTGATTTCAGTGTGTTTAAAGTTGACTGACCTTTACTGGTCTCCTGCCACTCATCACCGTCTTCAGTGTCAGATTCTGAACAGTGTGAAGAGAGGAGCTGGTCATCACTAGTTGGTTGTGATGTTCCACAGTCCTCTACATCAGCTTGTGTTTTCATGTGTTCATTTGAGGTGTCGGCTACAGGCTCACCGTCTTCAGTGTCAGATTCTGAACAGTGTGAAGAGAGGAGCTGGTCATCACTAGTTGGTTGTGATGTTCCACAGTCCTCTACATCACCTTGTGTTTCCATGTGTTCAGTTGAGGTGTCGGCTACAGGCTCTGTCTCTCTGTTTTCATCATCATGAACATCTTCAGCCTCCATTGGTCTTTGAAGTAGCTCTTCTTGTTCATCTTTAATCTGTGGTGGTTGTGGTTCCTCCTGGACCAGACTGGAGCTCCTCTCCTGTTGTTCAGTAAAAACATCCTCTTTACACACAGGGAGGTGCGGGACGGCTAGGAAAAAAGACACAAAGAGAGAGAAAACATTTAATGTTTGAACTTTGCATTTTCTCCACGCATTGTTTCCTGTTTCATAGCTTTGGTAGTGTCTTTTCCATTTCTAAATCAAAAACAGTTTTCAAGTGTTCAACAGAAGGTTATTACACTAGATGGTGCTCTTGCTAACCTATGGTCGCACACCGGATCGTTAGTAATGAGACGTTCGTTGGGCATCCGTTAAAGAAAATATGTTTGAATTAGTGGTGGGCATAGATTCATTTTTTAAATCTAGATTAATCTCACTGCAATCCTGGAGTTTATCTAGATTAAAATGGCTCATTTGAACTCTGCCGAAGGCATTGCAAATATGTGTGTGCTACCTAAATAATGACCAGAAGTAAGTCCTTGAACAGGTTTAGACCAGGAGCCTTATATATTTCATATTGAGTGAGTTTGTTAAACTGTTCAGTGTTGCCAAGTTTAGTCATTATAAGCTACTTTGGACTTGTCTATCTGTAAAGTTTCTTTAACATATTGGTGGTCTTTGACATGAAAATGCTTGAGAACACTACTCTAAAACAACATTGGACACTGATGTTTGACAGTCACCACTATAGTTGCTTATTTTAGACTTGTTCTGACTTTTTCAGATTTTCTGACTTGATCTGGCCTGTTAACATTTACATAGACCTGGTTGCTTGTTTCTCTCTCAGTCACGAAATGTGGCAACCTTGGTCAAAGCGGTTTGTTGTGGTTGCGAATCTGCATGGATAGCACTAGCTTAGTTTAGCTAATTTTAATGTCCCAGCACTTATAGATATGGACTCATGGCTACATCGCTGCTTCTTTTTTTCTAGTAAGAAAAGTTGTGGAACTTTAACGTGTTGCTGACTTGCTCTTTACCGTCCCTCTCACAGAGTGGACTCCGTGCAGACGTTGCAGTGCTACGCCTCATCACACACACATGCACGCACACACACGCACAGTCGCACACACACGGCCGCCTCCTGGCTGCAATGCAGACCCAGCTCCCACTCTATGCCCAGCTCCAAGACCCAATTTTGAGAATAGATTAACGGCGATAATTATTTTTAACGTGCGATAAGAGTCTCACGTTAAGGCAGCACGTTAGCGCCGATAACGGCCCAGCATTAGTTTGAATACATCCAACTGAAGATTGCATGGTGATCGCGCCCAAAGTGGAATAATAATGCCATTTTTATTAGGAAGAAAACTCAGAATCAATCCGTGGATCGGGATCTTCAAATAGTAAAATCAACGGGAAGTAAACATTTTTATTAAAAAAAAAAACGTTTTGGTGAAGCTCTATATTGCTGCTTTTTTTTTTTTTAACTTTATTTTTTATTCTTTTCTTTTTTTTGAGAGTAAGCAGGTTCTCTCGGGCATCACAGTACAATATAATTGTTACAACACACAAGAAAATCAAGGGATAAAATAAATAATATATATACATACATACATACAGTAAATGAAATACCTACATATTATGCCCTCATTAGTATGTCTTCACACAGGTTTAGTCTCACATAAATTCCTTTCTCACACATATACTTCCAAAGGTCATTCATCAAATATCCATTACTGTGTATAGTATCCGTTTCTACCAGTATTTGTATGATTTTTTTTAATTATTGGTTTTCTCTATCAAATATCAATTTACTTATCTTAATTGGGTTCTGTAGTCCGTCAACATTGAGTCTAATCCTCGTCTCATTATAACCTGTGCTATCCTATGATGTACAAATATTGTCATTGTGAACCCAAGGCAGCTTTAACGTCTCATCATTATATACATTAATATAAAGCTTTGAATTAAGAAATAAAAACATATAAACAAAGACAGGACTTCCAGCTCGAGGTTTCTTTCATAAAGCAATACCTCATGAGTGGAAAGGTAATCCCCTGGGTCACAGGAGGCCCTTCCAACACTAACTGTCTGCTAAAAAAGCAGAAACTAGTGTACAGTGATATGACATCTGTCGAGCCCCAGCTTGGCCTCCCAGACAGCAGGTCTGTATTAACATTGAATATCTGAGTATAAAACAACCTATCAGACAGGTATTTAGTATTCAGTCCAGTATATGTCCAAACAAAGGTAGTATTATGAAAATAAAATATAAAAAAACAAAAGGTAAACATTTTTCAGGTCTTATATCCTATTCTGAGATCAAAGATACCTCCCATTGCTTCACCGTCGTAGATTAATCAGCTTTATGGGTTACGGTGATGTCATCTGGTGGTGGTGGAGGGTTTGGTGGTGGGGGAGTTGCGTTACGGCGGAATTCCTGGAGCCTCCGTGTTGCCCTTCGTAGTGCGTCTCGGTCAAGTGGTGTCCTCTTCCCCGCCTCCACCCAGGATGATTTCCTCAGCTTCGCCAGGTTATATGCGGTGGTAGTTGTAGGGGTGGAGGTAGTAGTGGGTCGAAGGTTTTCCTCTTCCTCGGTGCTCATGATCCCCCTCTTCTTCAAATCCTCTCTTGCTTCCTCCATGCTGTTGTAAGTGGTGCTGGTTCCCACGGGGCGACCAGCCCCATCGTAGAACACACATAGTTTTGTCAAGGGGGGGGTGTGGAAGGCAATTCCTTTATTTTTAAGAAGCAAGCGGATCGGGGCATACGCGGCTCTCTTCTTCTGTATTTCTTGAGGATAGTCATTATCAAAATACACTCTTTTGCCATTCAGTAGGACAGTCTTTTTCTTCCATGCTGTATTACGTACCAGCTCTTTGGTCTTGTCCTCCAGAAAGCACATGATGATTGAACGGGGGGTGGCGGTCGGCGGTGGCTTGGGAATGAGGGATCTGTGGCAGCGCTGTATGCCCAGGTCAATGTCCAGTGCTAACTCAGTTTTGATAAAGTTATTAATGAACCCCATCATGTTATTCACCTCGCTGTCCTCTGCTACATTGTATAAACGCAGGGCCTGCCGTCGAGACCTCGTTTCTAAGTCCAATACCTTCTCTTGCAATCTCTCGTGGTCTTGTAGTAGTGAACTCATTAATTGTTTGGCGTCTGAGCTCCACTCCTCGACGCTCGCCACCCGCCGCTCTGTCTTTTCCGCGTTGTCCTCTGTGTTTTGTAGGTTGGTGATAAGGCTAGTCAGTTTGTAGTTGAGGTCTGCTTTGAGGTTTGCCATGTCTTTGCGCATTTGCTCGAAAAGAGATTCTTTAAAGCCCTCCAACTCCTTCCTAACTTCGGTCCTCATGGCTCTTACATCAGCGTGTATCGCCTCCATGCTCGCTTGTAGGCCTGCCATGGCGTTTCGCCCTGGTGCGTTTAGCTCCGTGTCCACGTTGCCGTCGCAACTCTTCTCCGTTGTTTGTTTATCTTTCTTTTCTGATCTGGTGGTCTTTTTACCACTTTTAGTCTTTCGTTTGTCTCCCCCTTCCATTTTTGTGTTTATATTTCGGGATATAGTTCGTTTTAGGGGAAATAAAGTAGACCTTGTTGGGAGCTGTTGTTCTATGCTGCCGCTCTCTTTGGTGTCATACCGGAAGTCTCTATATTGCTGCTTAAGGAGTTCATGTATCTCGGGGTCTTGTTCACAAGTGAGGGGAGGACGGAGAAGGAGATCAGCCGGGGAATCGGAGCGACAGGGACGAAATTGCAGTCACTGTACCGCACTGAAGGCAAAGCTTTCCGTCTACCGAGCAATCTTCGCTCCTACTCTCACCTATGGTCATGAAGTGAGGGTCATGACCGAAAGAATACGGTCACGAATACAAGCGGCCGAAATGAGTTTTCTTCAACGGGTGGCTGGCATCTCCATTAGAGATATGGTGAAAAGTTCAGTCACACGAGAGAGACTCGGAGTAGAGTCGCTGCTTATTTGCCTGGAAAGGAGCCAGCTCAGGTGGTTCGGGCATCTAGTTAGGATGCCTCTCAGGCGTCTCTCCCTAGGGAGGTCCTCGAGGCACGTCCCACTGGGAGGAGACCCCGGGGCAGACCAAGACCAGACCCTTGGAACGTCTCTGTATCTCCCTGGAGAGGGAAGTCTGGAACACTCTGGTGGAGCTGTTGCCCCCGCAACTCGACTATGGATAAGAATAAGTTATGTAAGTAAGTAAACAAAACAGCACATACGGTCAGTGTTGTGACTAACGCCCTTACATCGCATTACGTTACATAACATAAGTACTATTTGCAATAATTTGTAACCCAACGCTTTACATTTCCCATTCCATAACGGCGCTATAATTACTGTGCGTGTGTTAACCGCATTATGGCGTTATGTCAACTTATGTGATCAGTGAAAAAAGTCTCGCCATGCAGCTCCGTGAGTCTATCATACAGGCTCTGTGCTGCTGAAGTGAAGGGGGCAAATAAAGTTGTGAATCGATATCATTCAACTAAACTGAGGGAAAAACACAGATGTACAAGCCCAACGCACTGTGCATTGCGACGGGTAGATAACTTGTAGATCTGCTACTTCCAGCGCAGGAAGGGCGCATGCTTATGACGCTCTTTAATTATGCATTCAGCAGTCAGTGACAGTCACACTCACAACACAGAAGTTGACAGAACACACGAGTACTGCAGCAGACGGAATGCACAGGCAGATCCGACAACTTAATTGCACACATCTGTGCTTTCATCCACGCTTCCATTCCCATCCACGGGCACAAGCAACGTGATATCAGCAGCTTCCACCGGACCACCCGATCTGTGGTGGTGTTCTGTTGACGAGGGAAGCTACTAGCTAGCATGGGAGCTAACGTTAGTTTCACTATGTACTTTCCATCCGTTCCCCTTCCCCAACCCCTCACTGCTTCGTTTACACGGGCAGACATAAAGACGAAT
Source organism: Protomyctophum bolini (assembly GCF_963924005.1). NCBI lineage: Eukaryota > Metazoa > Chordata > Actinopteri > Myctophiformes > Myctophidae > Protomyctophum > Protomyctophum bolini. The sequence goes on along the minus strand of NC_137874.1, from coordinate 1,392,971 downwards.
GGGAATATCATTTGGAGCTTTAACAATGTTTCACTTCAACAGGGTTTCACTGTCCACAGCAGGCAAACCTGTCAAAACGATGCACTTCCCAAAACTCAGAGACATGCCACCACCTTAGAGTATAGGCCACCCCCTATAAATTCAAACCCACCTCTGGAATATTGCTATCTCATTCCACTTTAATTTATTTTATTCCAGTCTTAGTTTTTCTCTAATAAAGTAGTTTTTATTTGTTTTCTCATGTTCTCATTGAAAAGTGTCTTTAAGTACTCAGAGAAGCTTTATATAAATAATATTATCACTATTATTATTACTACTTGTTTTATTGCCTATGCTTATGTAGAAGAAAAGCTCACTTTTCAGGTCAAATAGGCCTATTGATATGCGATTAAAATGTGATTAATTGAGAAGAATTCATCACAAAGCTTCCAATTAATTAGATGTTTTTTAATGAAGTCCCAAGTCTCCCAACCCTATTCTTTATAGATCTAGCTTAAAAAAAAAAAAGTTCCTATATTCGGTATTTTTTAAAGTAAAGTAAAGTAAAGTAGTTACTTTCATAATTTAATGTAAAGTAAAGTAACAAATTACTTTTTTTAGATAAGTAGCGATAACTATAATTCCTTACTTTTTAAAAGTAACTTCCCCAACACTGCATACGGTACAACTTAACTACAGGTTGCATCTTTGCATCACCAGTAGAAACAATTCAGTAAGGGTGTGTGTGTGTGAGAGAGACTGATAATATATATATATATATATATATATATATATATATATATATATATATATATATATTAGGGATGCCACATGGTGACCATTTGCCCAATCGAATATTCTAAAGCTCTGGCGATTAATAATCGATTAATCGACCCCCCCCCCCCAAAATAAATTTAATACTTTTTTTTTTTTTTTTTCCTTTAATCCCCAAAAATTTAGGCCAATTCTAGTAATAGTGTTATTAATTGTAAATGGTCATTGATTTACTAGTATTCACACCACCAGCTGTTTTACTGTAAACTTGCATGGAGCACTGCTCTGCAGTCTGCACATGCAGAGAAACCACAGACACATAGATTTGGGTCATTTTCTTTACTGGAATGCACCTTAAAGTTTGCATGAAGTACACAATGGCTCTTAAGTGAAAAAGCTATAAAATAAAATAAGGCATTAGTTAAGTGTACAGTCCTACACTAAAGGCAGGCCCTTGGCTTCAGGCCTTTACAATTCTTTTTTTTTTTAAACAATGGAATAAAACTGTAGCAGAGCAGTAGCCTGCCCTACATTGGCTAAATTGAAATGAATCAATAGGCTTAATTAACGTGTGCAGCGCTAATAAAAGTCAGGCTTCAAGCCTTGCAAGTATATTTTTTTAATAATTATTTTTAACAATGAAATAAAACTGTAGTAGCAGTCAAACAACAAATAATAGCTGCGTCACTTGCTTGTGCATCATTCAAAACGATCAATTTGAAAGAAAAAAAAAATAGCCTAGTAGGCCTACCATCAGTTTACAGTCCAAAGGTGTCGATAACCAGTTTACAATTTTAATCAGCTTCACGCAACTTTTACTTACGCAACAAAAAGGTCTTACTCGTTTTTGTTCAAAAAGATGAGCTGGTCAACGTGCTCTGCGTCCAGACGAGAGCGCAGCCGGTTAAGGACAAGTCCTGCTGCTGAAAAAACCCTCTCGGAGGGCACCGATGTAGCTGGCACACACAAGTATGCCCTTGCGAGTTTGGCCAGCCTCTCATATTTTGATTAATTCACTCTCCACCAGTCGAGGGGATCCAAATGAGGAGCGATGCATACGTCTTCGCAGTAGAGGCTTAATTCCATTTCAGGCGTTGCAGGTGCCTCCGTGTGATACCCCTCGCCAAACAACGACAGCATTGCAGACTCGTTGTCGTCGACTCGGCGTCTCTTTTCAGCCACCCCAGACCCCGCCGCGGCGGGCCCCGCTGTGTCGGAGTTCTCATCCGATTCCTCGGTGATCTCAGGCCCAATGTCGTCATCACTCTCTCTGGCTGAGAGCAGTGCTGTAACCCTGGCCTTGACCAGCACCTTGAGAGCATCACCAGCAAACTTGAGGTGTTTGTGCCTCGGGTCAAGAAACGAGGCGATGAACGGGACTGTAGTCGCACTTTCTAACTTGTCGGGTTTGAGTCGCCGTTTCAGTGACTCAGCCACTGCATGAACGCCGCAGCCTTTTTGGATGTATTTGCTTTCACAACCAGGTGTTTGTTTAGCAAAGTTGCTGTGGCGGGATATATCATGGAAATGGTCACTCCTGACTCGCCGCACAGGGCAGTAGTGGCAGTCTTTAGGGATTTCAGCAACTCCTCCATCACGATCCAGGAGTCATCTGGAAGTTCCAGGGTGCGAGCGTCTGTCAGCTTTGTGACATTTCGGTCAGAAAGAACGGCACAAACAGTCCACCGCTGCTCCAGCAGGCGCTCAAACATTTCAAAAATGGAATTCCACCTCGTACGACAGTATTGTATCAGTCGGTGATTCCGCTGATTAGCTGGGAGATGTTGCCGTTGGTCGTCCTGCAGAATAATAATATTAATAATTAGCTTTATTGTCAAATCACGGTTTATAATAAATACAAATAAAAGCAAACGTTATATTGTTTGATAATTGATATGTTCATAAAAAAGGGGGGGGGGGGGGGCGGGGGGATTAACTTATTAAAATACATACCTGCTTCTCAACGAGCGCATGTGTTGCTGTAGTGCTGTGATGGAAGTGAGACACAAGGCGGCTGGCACCAGCGACGACTTTATTTATATCATTGAGCTTGAATCCATCATTAATGGCAAGTTGGAGTGTATGGGCATAGCACGGACTGGAAGCCCAATCCAGGTACTGATTATTGGCGAGTGTCACATTGCTGGCGTTATCATGCACACATGCAGTCACTTTGTCCAATATCCCCCAGGACTCTGTAGCACTGCGGAGGCCCTCCGCGAGATTCTCTGCCGTGTGTCTGTCTGTCATTGCACGGGTCTGCAATACTGCACTTTGCATCTCAAATCTTAAATCGATGTAATGGCAGGTTATGGTGACATATGATTCAGTTGTTAGTGCTGTCCACCCGTCTGTGGTTATGGACACCTTTGGGGCATCTGTTAAGCGTGTGCGTAGATCCAGTGCCTTTTCGTCATACATCTTTTCAATTCGCTTTGTCATGCAAGTACGCCCCGGGACAGTGTACTCGGGTTCCACACATGCCATAAGCTCACGGAAACCCTTTCCCTCCACAAAACTTATTGGCAGCATGTCCTTCACTATCATTGTTGTGATTAGTTTAGTTATGAGAGCTGCACGCGTCTCACTGCAGTGCCGAGGCGTTGTAGTATAGGTTGTTATGGGCGGCTGTGAGCGTGCCTCTTTCTTTTTCTCAGCGGGATGGCTACTGCTCAAATGCGAGTTCATTGATGTGGTAGAGTTGCGGTAGGATAATGTCTTTTTACAGAGCTTGCATTTTACCTCCGTATCGCTTATTTGTGTGAAGTAGTTCCATGAGGAACTCTCTCTTCTTTTGCGTGTATGGTGTTTTCTCTTTCTCCATTTTGATGTGTGCCGGTTGTTTTCTTGTTCCGCATCAATCAATGACGTGTGAGTGACTGAGGGGGGAGGCGGGGTCGGTGTGTGTACTGTGTGTAGCAGCCCAGCCTGCACTAGTCTGTGCAGACTCTGCGGAGTGCTGCTGAACGTCCTCCATGCAAGTTTACAGTAAAACAACTAGTGGTGATAATAAACCAATGACCATTTACAATTATTAATACTATTAATATTATTAGAATTAGCTTATATTTGATCAAATCAAGCAATAAAAAAAATAAAAAAAATATAAATTTTGGGGACGGCAACTACTAATCGAAAAATCGATTAATCGGCGGCATCCCTAATATATATATATATATGTCACCCATTCTTGAGATAAGGGACAAAACCTTTTTAATTTTTAATTTTTTTTCAAGATACATTCAAATCAAATGGATGTATTTGTAGACACGGGTCTCAACTACCAATCTTGAGAAGGAACAGGTTTTTCGCATAACATTTCTTTCTAAAATGGGACATTTATGCACTTCATAACTGATTCATGTCAACTCCGTCAGACACACTAAAATCCCTATTATTTTAATTTTATCATTTCAACAATAATATAAAGTCATCAGTTATCTTATAATGGCTTTCAGTAATCAAGTTAAGTAATACAATTATTTTAATATTGTTTTGTTCCAATATCACACTATTACGAAATATCCAATTTCTCAAATCCGTCATTTCAACCTTTATTTTCAATATTATAACATGAAAACCATGTAAAAAAAAAAGAATGGAAATCATCATTACGTATCATTTCAGTTGGTGTTTCAATACATAAGCACAAAATATTTGACATCAAATCGTCTATTTCTTTGGAAATTAACAAAAACATCACGGGACCAACGTCTGACGGAGTTGATGAACATCTGACGGAGTTGACAAGTTGAACTAATTTAGGTTCTAGACCACCTAGGATCTTGATTCTGGTGACTAATCCCACATTTTCAAGGATGAGGAATACAGTGGTACTATTTAGATTTGCCCTGTGACCATGGCAGCCATTTTTCAAAATGGCCACCACCTGCTGTTATTTTACAATAACTCAAGTTCTACACCACCTAGGATCTTGATTCTGGTGACTAATCATACATTTTCAAGGATGTGGGATACATTGGTACTATTTAGATTTGTCCTGTGACCATGGTAGAATGTTTTGAAAATGGTTCCCTCAGCCCTATGTTCCCTCAGAAGGAGCATTGGTCCGAGGTGCGCTGGGGGTCGGGAGAGGGTGGGTGGTTAGGTTTAGGTGTCTGCCCCGGGGGAGGTTAGGGTGAGGGTGAGGGTTTGAGGTAGGTTGTCGATCGGACCGTCTGCATATTGACGCGGACCCGAGGGAACATAGGGCTGAGGGAACATAGGTACGGTCCCTTCATCTTAACCCTCTGTAGTAGTACAATGTAGCCATTTAGTTTTTTCTTCAGTTGTTAGCTAAACCTAACCCTAAACTAAAATACTAAATATTATTTTGGAATTCTTAACAAAGATCATAATAATGTCCTGACGGAGTTGACATGTAAAAGCTGTGACCACATTGATATCAACATTGTTTGTTTAAAATATCAAACAATTGAATGCTTGTCAGACCAGGTGCTCCACTGTTGCAACAAATATAAACAGGACTTGGAAATGGAGTCTTCAGGCTAAATCAGTCGACAATATTTTCTGATTAATTTAAGAGCTGACGGAGACTGTTTTTTGGCTTTTGGCTGTTTGAAATTGTGACCACTTGCTGGGGACAGGCTAAATACAGGCATTTTTGGGTACAGAGCCTGCTTTTAATTAATTCAGATGGAATATGAAAAAATATATAATGAAATTAATGTCATAAGAATACACAACTGTATTACATATAACTTTGCAAGTGCTTTTATTTTTATGAATTAATAATTTTTTAACATAAATAAGGCTCTTATGTGTGGGACATGTTTTTTCCACTTTTATCATCTCATCTCAAGAATGAGTGATATATATATATATTACATTTTTTAATCGCATGATTTCTGTAGTTAATCGCGCGATTAATCGCAATTAATCGCTCTAAATTCAATGATGAACTGAAAGAAAACGGCGTATTGTAAAGATGCTCCGATCAGGTTTTTTGGGGCCGATCACCGATCACTGGAAGCAGTAACTGCCGATACCGATATTGCCGATACCGATCACAGTGTCGTGAAATCACACACCTTGCGTGTTTGGTGTCCTTTTCTGACACAGTAAACCAGGGATACTCAAATAGCTGAACATGTACGTGGGCCACATTATGAAAATGGCCGGTTGATAAAATGACAACATTAATGTTACTTTTTTTATTTACCTTTTTTCCACATGACATATGAAAAGACAAGTGCAATGTGCATTATTTTATGGCTTGCCCATTTTATCTCTTTTGAATAATTCTGTGCAAATAGCACATTCAACACAAACAACTGTTTCCATAAAACAAACTAACATAGGCATCTTCTCTATAAGCATAATCATGAATAGGCCTATTTAATTTATACTAAAGGAGAATAGAGAGAGCAATGTGTTTGTGGCTCAAACTTTATCTAATATTGTTTTAGAGCAGTGGTTCTCAAACATTTTCATGCCAAGAGCAAAGGACCCCCAATATTTTTTTAATCTACAAAAATAACCCCAAAATCGCTTATAAACAGATGTGGCAACACTGGCCAGAAACGACCAGTGTGACTGGAACGTACGACACGAGCAAAACTTTTGTGAAATGTGAATGGAAGGCTGTTACTCCACTTAAAACATCCTAGGTCTGGGAAGGTAGTGCATTGCAGGAACCAGTATTCCTCAACATCCCACCTGCCAATCGCTGTGAAAAATGGATTTTCTTTGTTGTGTTAATGCGATAAACAAAATGAGTGCCGTTAATAAGGTGTTGCGTTAAGCGTTAACTTTGACAGCATTAATATATAGACATACATACACCTTCTAACTCAAATGTCATAACATAACAGTACAGTAAGTGCAACATTTTAGTGCAAACAGTATATAATAAAGTCAAAATACCACATTCAATAACTAACTACCATACAAATAACATTGTTAAAGTGGCTTTGATTACCTGACACAATCTAATCTGAGTGCACTGTCTGGCATTAGCTCCTCTTACTATGAACACTGTGCTGTAACATGTGTGTGTGTGTGTGTGTGTGTGTGTGTGTGTGTGTGTGTGCGCACGTGCGTGCGTGAGACTGTGTGTAGGCATCTTTAAGACATTTGCTTGTCAAGATTCTTCGTAAGGAAAATCAATTGATCGATGTGATCGTGTGCGAGTACACTGCGTTGAGCAGAAACGATGTCTCCTGCAGTGCTGAAAACTCTTTCTGATGGCACACTGGTGGCTGGTATACAGAGGTATTTCTACTATTGGTGGCTGGTATACAGAGGTATTTCGGGTATACAGAGGTATTTCTTTGCAAGAGAAGACATCAGTGGTAGGTCCACCTGCCGGGCATGCCCTGCCGGACTTTCTGGGTCTTCATCCAGGGGCAAAGGATCCCGCTGTCTGTACCTTTAAGAATCAAGAGGGTTTGTCATTCACTCCTGCAGGTTCAAGCCTATTAAGCAAGGCAATATTACTGACCATCAATAATATATACAGAGGATAATAATAGAGCTAATATTCGATTGACATTACATAAAACCGAAATAAGTAAAGTAATCCTACTAAATAAGATAAAGTAATAAGATTAAGGTTAATTGAATTACCTTGTGACTTCCTCGATAGCTTTCTCCCTTGAAGATCTTGCTGTTGTTCTAACTTGGAAGATTTCTCCGAACAGCTGATTCAGAGCCCCACGTGTCTCATTTTTGGGAGGACGGTCATCATCGGAAATAGAAAATAAATAATACGTACCGTCACCGTGTATTCATTGTTTTGTATTCCACCACTCGAGTGCTTTTCTTTCACCTTACTAGTATTATGCAATATCTCAATCTGCTCACAGTGAATAAAAACACAATTTTGGCTCATCCTGGATCTTGGGACTAACGATGCCGATGTCTGGATCTGCAGGAGCAGGAGCGGGGTCTCCCTGAGGCGCTTGATCTGGGGACTAACGAGGAGCAGGAGTGGGGTCTCCCTGAGGCGCTGGATCTATCTCTGCATTGGATCACTCTGAGCTGTTCTTCTGGCCCGTTTACATCCTCTGCTTCCTAATGACACAATTATGTATAAAGTCACATATGAGATTAGATCAACAATCAGAGAAATGTTTCCCACTTATTAATTTCAAACTAATTTCAAAACAAAAAGCTAATGATTAGTCTAGCAGCAATAAATTCAAGCTGTTAAAATGCACTGTAAAACTAATAATAATTAATATTGTGTTGACTGAATAACAATGACTAGCATTAATATATATAAGCTCTGTTCAATGCACTGCTGTAACTAATATTAATTAATGTTGTGTGAATGACTAACAGCAACACATTCAAGGCAGCTCTATTATAATGCACTGTAACTAATAATTTATATTGTCATAGTGTTGATTGAATGTGTTCAGGGGGGGGTGCTATCTTACCTTTTCCTGGGCTGCATCTGTCAGTTTCAGGAAGATCCTCAGCCTCATGGTCACTCAGGAATGGCAACAGCTTGAAGCGAGGGTCCAGAGCTGCTGCAGTGTAGATTAGATCCTGGATGCCGTTTTCTGTGTACCGTTTCTGAAAGTCATCCCTGAACACCTTCTTCATGGCCGCAATTACTTCTGTGTCCGCAGCAGATGCCACAAAGTGCTTTGCAAGTTTAACTTGGAGGGGGGCAATCATTGAGATTGACTGCTCATCCTCACACATAACAGTGGTCAAAAGTTTAACATCTGCCATCAACTTGACTATGGCTTCAGCATCTACAAGGTCACCGTCTTCAAGAGTGTTCTTGCTCACAGCATCCCCTCTTTGATTTGTCTCTAGTGACTGCTTGACTGATCTTGGTACACAGAAGTTGATCTATTGAAGATTCTGACCTTCAAAGTACATAATTTTTGTTTTGATTGTATTGCTGTATTGTTGTATTGTTCTTTCTGCTTTGGCAATGTAAACGTATGTTTTTTCATGCCAATAAAGCCCTTTGAATTGAATTGAATTGAATTGACTGCTTAGTAATGCCATGCTTCCTCTGCAGATGCGTCTTCAGATTAGTTGTGGTGCTTTTGTATGGAACGGCTGTTCGACAAATTGCCTTTGTTTTGTCTAGTTTTCCTCTCCTCTTATGGAATCCCAAACTTTTCCAAACAAAGGATTTAAGACGGGACCCACCTCTATAAATAGTCTCTACTGCCTCCATGCTGATACTCGTTTGTGCCATTTTCTTTCATGTTGTGTACGGCTGTATGCTATTGCAGTTGTTTTCTTTCATGTTGTGTACGGCTGTATGCTATTGCAGTTGTTTTCTTTCATGTTGTGTACGGGTGTACCCGGTGTATGCTATTGCAGTTGTTTTCTTTCATGTTGTGTACGGCTGTATTCTATTGCAGTTGCTCATGCGGTGTCACTTCTGTGTTCTGTCGCATAGTTGCGTGCTAGTGTCATAAGCACACGCCACTTTCCTGCGCAGGAAGTAGCAGATCTAAAAGTTGTCTACCCATCGCAATGCACGGTGTTGTGGGCTTGTACATCTGTGTTTTTCTCGCAGTTACTGCAGTTGAATCGATATATAACTTTAGGATCGAACCAATACAGACCGATACAGACACTATATGGACCGATCCAGACATACGTGCATCGATGTAGTCGCATCGTTAATGTTAAAATCGATTATCGATCCATATCGATATTTTTTGACACCAGTACTATTTTAACTATTCCAAAATGTTTTTCAAAATAGTAAAACTAAAAACACAAAGTAGTTAATTAGGGATAAGGGGCTTAGCATGGATGAAAATAGAGCACTCCATGTGTTAAAATAACACCCTTTAGTTGATGCATGATTAGAACCTTCCTGGACAGATGACTTAATCCTTTTGTCCTGTGGTGCACGTACCATGTCTCGTGCAATAAATGGTTACACATGCACGTAATATTGTGCTTTGACAATGTAAAATATATTTTATCAAGCACTTGTTTGACAGAGACAGACTGACAGACAGACATTTTATGATGGATACACATCACCTGGTTCAAAATATAAGATCTGTAAAGACGTGCGCACGCACACACACAGATACACAAACACGTTGGCTGCACTGCTTAAAAGGAATGGCTTTAGGGTGAATCACAGACAGACATTAGAAGGTATTTCTAGCCAGGGAACTAAAGTTAGTGTTTAGTTATCGAAATGGAGACAATTTCATACCTTAGCATTTATGCCAAATGTGTGTGTGTGTGTGTGTGTGTGTGTGTGTGTGTGTGTGAGAGGCACATAAGCTGTGCTTGAATGGCCCTTTAGTCTTGTTAGAATAATACTAATAAAAACATCATTGTGTTTTACCTGAAAGAGTATTGCACCACATCTTCCTACGTAGTAATGTCAAAGTTGACTCACCAGTCTCCTCTTCCTGTTCCTCTTTAATCTGTGGAGGTTGTGGTTCCTCCTGGACCAGACTGGATCTCCTCTCCTGATGTTGTGGAGGTTGTGGTTCCTCCTGGACCAGACTGGATCTCCTCTCCTCATATTCAGATGAAACCTCTTTACACACAGACAGGAGGAGGGGAGAGAAGATAGAATCAGCAGAGCAACTCAAAGTGCTTTTGTCAACTCAAAGATGACATTTATTCTCCTATTCGTTTTGTCAGGATAACCATCGTTTAAAAGATGTTTTGAGTCTCTTCACAACGCCTCACAGAGCAAGGTGTTGTGAGTAGAGCCTGACATCTGTCTCACCGATATATCCGTCATTTTTGGCACCGATGCAGACATTATTTCATCGATGTGTTTTTCATTAATGTAACCTACACTTTTTTAGAATGTAATACGTCCTTATGAAACGCGCTCTTTCGGTTTGATTTAATTAATGTCTTGCAGAGAATGGATTTAAACAGGCACGCCACGCACCGTGCCTCTGACTCTGGAGCCTAGGCTGCAGCAGAAAACCCTGCCCTGCGAGTGACTGTCATAAATGGAAGTCCAGCTGTCATTACGGACCCCTCGCCCTGAGAACTTTTACATGGATGTGAAACTAGATGACAATATGTCACTCCACGTCTTTGGAATAATTTATTGGGCGAGTACAAACGGAGCACATTTATGCCGCCCATGTCTCCTTGCTCACTGGGAGCGGAGGCATTCGATCTATGGCTGTGTTTACAGGAATATATGTAATGTATGTACGATCACAGACATTCTAGGGCTAGTATAACTATAGCCATGGTTCACATGACGCTCGTACTTCACGAGCGTTATGGCTTAACTTCCGCCTGTTTTACGCGATCGCTACATTTACAGAGCAAACGTGTACATAAACATTCAGATTTCAAATATAAAGTACTGTGGTACAACATGTACCACAGGTGTTAGAAATGTACTGGTACAGCGATTAGCATTGCTGCATCCCACGTTGTGTAATAAAAGGCATTTTCATCCGAGCTGGGTTTTTTTTGCCATTGGCTTTCAACTACGCGCCCCTATCGGTCGGCACTGGGTGTGTTCGATATAGGCACGCTGACCACACTGCCAATACAGACAAATAGGAGTATGCTCCCGGTGTGCAACTGTGAATTTCCCAAACGAGCCCCGTTTGAGAAAAGTAGTCGGGGTGCTCGGATAAAAATGCTTTTTATTAAATGCGTTTACCAGCAAATTTCTAACACCCGTGGCACATGTGGTGAGGACTTTATATTTTAAATCTGAATGTTTGTGTACACATTTTCCATGTAAAACTGGCTTCAGTTGCGTCATGACATGTGTTGGAGCCAGTTTTATGTTTTCTTTATTTGTTCACTTCTTTCATAATGTTTATTTTCATATCAAATATTGTTTTGGAAAAGATAGTTATAATTTGGATTAAGAGAAGACCCCACATCTAATTAGAAACTTAGTATGTCATGTCAATTTAGTGAGCCCCTTTGCAATTTATAAGTTCTCCCCTTCAAAGTAAAATTGATGATTCTGGAACAGTGAATTGTAATATAATTTATTTTGAAAGGCTCAGTGGGAGAGGAAGTGGGGTAGCCTGTTTAAGGTATCTTGACATGCCTTTTGAGAACAATGGAAAATGTTTGGTGAGGCTGGGAAGGCATACAGTTTTTAACCTTAGTTCATACTTACTTATATGCACCCCAGGGCCCTCACCATGTGGAGTTAGAGGTTTGATCCTCGAATGCCTCTACAACATGTTTCAGGGCTAGTATAACTATACAGAGATTAAAATACGGTGCATCCCAAAACGCAGTTTATAGTTAAGGGACGCAATAAAACAACGACATCTGCATCCACGGTTAGCCCCTCTCGGAACCCTCCATAAAGCTTTTATGAAATTTGGATGTCGATTTTATGTAGGGTCCCTGTTCGTTACTTTATTTTCGAATGGGAATGTTGGAACGCGGACATAAACATCCTCTGCATAAGTCAATCTGCGCTCTTTCAGGACTTTTTTCCTTGTGAGGGCTTCTGAATGTGTGAACTATAAGTACCTATACATACCGCTGCGAATATCTCCTGTGTCGCGGAAGCCGTTAAGTATTTTTAATCTATGTTTGATTAAAAATGTCGCTTTGATTCTTCTTGTTTATTTACAGTTTATTGTACCGCCTCCCGATGTGCGGTTGGCTTGTGCCGGCTATGTTCCTGCCTCTGATCTGCTCTGTCATAGCTATAGCGCCACTAGCTAGCCAGATAGGCGGTACAATGAGGTGTCAATAAACAAGGTAGGAAGAGAAGAACCAAAGCGACATTTTTAATCAAACATAGTTTAAAAATACTTAACGGCTTCCGCGACACAGGAGATATTTGCAGCGGTAGGTACTTATAGTTCACACATTCAGAAGCCCTCACAAGGAAAAAAGTCCTGAAAGAGCGCAGATTGACTCATGCAAAGCTGTTTACGTTGTGTGCGTACCCGGTGGCAGGGTGGAGCTGGAATAGGACCTCATGGCTACTGGGTCTTCAAAATGTCAGAAACTTCAGTACCATTGGGTTCTGCTTGTAGGGCTAATCCACGGTATGCACTAGCTACTGTACTGTTTTTTTATTATAGTTTATATTGCTAGCTTTAGGTATATTAATCATTTTCTTCTGTTTTCTACATAAATATAACCACATTATAACCATATAAAATGAAATGGGAGTTAAATGTTGCAATTAGTAAAAAAGGCAAAATATACTAACATCGTTGAAGTGGGACTCATAAAATGTCCCCGGAACTCATCTAAAAGACCATCCCTGCATCCCGGGACTCATTACATTGAAACCTATTTTCATCACTGACTATAGCTCTGATCCATAGCTCTAATGCATTGCATTTACAGTGCTCCCACTAAGGAAAGTCAGCTTTCTAATGACCCGCCTTTGTATTGGTGAGTAGCAAAAACTTTATTTTTATTTACGCTAAAGACCAGAGGCTGGTCTGCATTCATGCGAGCGGCGGAAGTCGAGAGTAACACAGCTTTAGATTAGAGCTATGGACCAGAGCTAGTATAACTACTGGTGAATGTAATTCTGTCTAGCTAAGCTGGTGTTGTTCAGAGTCTACTAACCTGCAGTGTGTAGATCGATGTCCATATCAAAATCAATGTGCAGCAGTTTGTTTTGTGTCTCCAGCAGAGTTTGTAGTGTCTCCATCTCTCTCTGGAAGAGTTTGACCATGAACTCTCCCACCGCGCTGAGGCGCTCCAACACAAACACTCTGAGGCTAAGCTCCACACTACAAACATCAGCAGCGCCACGCTGCAGTTTGTCCACAACAAAAAATATCTCCTCTCCCACCGACGCTAGCTGTTCATTTATCTTCAGCCGTACAGACTCCATTTGACGCTGTTCACCTCCTTTAGGAGACATTTCCACCAAGCTTTCTGTTCCTACTGTACTATAGAATGTGTAATAAAGGCACAAACATCAACAATTCCCGAGAGACACATGTTTGACTTGTTCAACAAGCAACGCCATCGCGTAATGGAAAACTAGACGCAGTCACGTGACGTGATGGCATCACGTGATGCAAACAAGCATTTCAGGGTCAAAGGTTTTCCACGCATGGGCAACAAAATAATGCAGGCACTGTTGCCTTAATGCCTTTCGCCCTCTGGTGGTGGAGTTGTGTAACTGTCACAGATAGATAGATAGATAGATAGATACATTGACACGAAAACGCGTATTCAGGGCGGAGTCACCACCCCCCGGGTAAACTGTGATTTGCTCTCGTTCACTGCAATGCAATTTGCGGCATTTCCAAAACAATATTGCGCAGAGTAGCGATTATCAAACTTATTTGCAATGACATACGTTGAAAGATCTGTTGCCCGTAGACAAGGCACGCTACCTCCGCAAGTTAGATATTATCGGCATAGATGTTTGTCCGTATGTTATTAAGGATTGGAAAAAGTTGCATTGGCAGCCATAGAAAATTCTGCCAGGGTAAATGTCCCGGATGTGACGTTTTGGGGCGTTCCTGTCTTGTTTCGTGTCAATGTATAGATAGATAGATAGATAGATAGATAGATAGATAGATAGATAGATAGATACATAGATATTTCTTAAACTGCCTTCGAATCTTAAAATATCTACAACCTTGTGTTGTGGTGTGACACGCTTTGAGCTTGTAGATCAGCTTTTTGCACATTTGACAATTTAAATCCATGATTCATTGATATTATTAGGAAAAGGTACTTTGCAATTTTTCATTTTCAATAAATGAGTATGCGTAGGCTACTTTGTCCACCACTGATGACTGGAATCCAACATCAGGGACTCAGGGAGTCTAAATTAGTACCTATGTAATAGACAGTAATTAGGCCTACCTAGTAATTATTACTGGCGGTTCATGAGCTGGCAGTTCATGATCTATGCCTGTTTTTCAATTGAGTGCTATAGCGCCACCCTTTGGCCATGGTTGTGGTCTTTGTCTCTAAGCAGGGTGACATAGCCATATTGCCACATTTCGTGAAAAAGCTGTCAGGCGACAGCACTACCAACTGTGCCACCGTGCCCCGAATGCAGCATTTTTGAGGACAGCTATTTCTTATCACACCATTTATGGTGGTTAGGTTTCCCCAGGATGTCCGTTCTTGCATAGCTATACTGAGACAGACAGACATAAACACTACAGCTTGTACAACCTTGTCTTCTAATAAACACGTTCATATTGCTTAAAGAGGACTCCGTCCATCTTTTACATGGTGTCAGAAGTAACAGAGGAGAGAAGACGAACACACAATGTCTAAATGTCCAACACCAGTGAACTTTGCCTTCGATAAGCCGGCTGAATGGACCGAATACAAACAGCGGTTCGAGAGGTACAGAATCGCTACGAAACTACCCAGCTAACATGTCCATATGGGCCCCAAATGGGTTTTGATATGGGCTATGGGCTATGGGTTTTACCTGGGCCGTGCACCCACTTTTTACAAAGCACCCACCTGTGTTAGCCCATATGGGCTTACGTGGGTTTCTAACTGGGTCTTAGGTGGTGTCCAAATGGGCCATTTGATGTCAGAACCATGTGTGCGTCACCTGTGTTTGCCTATATGGGTTTGAACCGGGATCTGAATGTGGGTTCCAGCTGGGCGAATTAAATGCGACCCATGTAGGCCAGACTTGTGTCTGCCCATTAAGGGCTCCAAGTGGGTTTTCACCCAGTATACACTCAGGGCCCAGCTGTGGGTTTTAGGTGGGGTCCAAATTGGCAATTGTATCTCAAACCCATGTAGGCCTCACCTGTGTTTACCTATATAGGCTTGAAGTGGGATCTGGATGGGCCTTAAGTGGAGTCCAACTGGGCACTTTGAGACCGATGTAGATCCCACTTCTAGCAGCACAAGTGGGTAACACCCGGGAACTTTGCCAAAATGGGTTTCAAGTTGGTCCTGAAGGGATTTAAATGGAAGAATTTAGCAGTATATTGACATGAACCCTGTTTAACAACTGCAAACACATTAACACAAGATGTAAAAAGTGCCTAAGGTTTAGCCAATTTAAGTTTTACCAGAGTGAAAAAGCTATATCAGAGAATATATCTTTTGACAAAGTTTATTGAAAACATGGTCACATGGAATCTATTGGTTGCAATATAAAAACAAGCTTTGTTCTTTCAGACCAATTTTCTGTCATAAATGAAACATATGAAAAACAAATTATTCACAAATTGTGTAAATAACACTTGTGTGAAGTGATGGGCGATCATATCATACATCACATTCCGTGCTCAGCCAATCAAATCATCGCTATGGGGTACACATTGCTCAGCCAATCTGTTGGAATAATGATCTGAATTGTATATATATATATTATTATTTATTACTCTTATTGTGAAGTACCTAACATCAGACAGGAAGTGCTTGTTAACTATGTGTATATAACCTGGTGTAAATAAACCTGTCAGTGATGTGCATACTACTGACCCAGCAACACATAGCTGATGCCTCCTGGTGTGTTATTTATTTACTTCAGCAGTGTTATTCCTCCGTCTATATTTCTTCACTTTATATTTCTGGTACAACACGCAGTGTTACAGCTGTGAAACTCAACAGGTTATGGGCCCAGAGAGACCGGATTTATTTACGAGGTGAAAAGTTTGTTGTCGGCGTGCTTTGCCAAACTAGTCTCGAGTTAGGCTAACAACAGAAGAACGGAACCATGCGGGCTGATTCGAGTGGTCAGACTCATTGGTCAAGATTGTGTTTCGACGGAGATGCTGAGAGATATATACTGTGGGAGACGAGGATGTTGGGACATTTGAGACTACAGGGGTTGAAGGATATCGTCCTAAAAGATCTCGAGCCACCCGTTCAGGGTGAAGAAGTTGATGTGCCCTACGAAGACAAGAACGCTATGGCATATGGAGAGCTGGTCCAGTTTTTGGACAGCAAGAGCCTGTCGCTGATTACACGAGCAGCGACGGATGATGGACGCAAGGCACTGAAGATCTTGAGAGCCTTTTATACAGTCAAAGAACCGGCTGCAGCAGCATCAGGAAATTACGGTGTCATGAGCGCCCAGATCCGAGTGCCGCAGCCGTCTATGTCTATGCTACATGAAAGTCCTGATGATGACCAGCGAGGGACGGTGAGCGTTGGTGACGGTAGGATGTGCTACAGATGCGGCGTGAAAGGCCACATCGCCAAAATGTGCGAACGCCTGGAGTGGTGTGAATACTGTCAACGTTCTACACACCGGTACGCGGTCTGCAGAAGGAGGAGACAACAGCGGCGAGATGAGGCACGGAGAGTGTCGGAGAAGAAGAACAGCGAGCACGAGTACTCATTCGTGGTGAGAGACTGTGATGCCGAAGTTCAACAAGTGAGAGCCGAACGAGGACATCGTGATCGTGAGAGACAGACGGGTCTGATGGTCGACACAAGAGCGACTTCCCATGTCATCACGGACATCACAAAGTTCACAAGTTTCGACGGCAGTTTCCAGCCTAAAGAACACTGTATGGAGTTGGCTGACGGTACGAGATGTCGGGGAGTGGCGGAGCGCAGAGGAGATGCAAAGGTGATCCTGATCGACAGCAGGGGGCAGCGCCACACAACTACCCTGAGACGGGCATTATACATTCCTACATATCCACAGGACATGTTTTCGGTGCAAGCAGCAACCACCAGAGGTGCCACTGTTATTTTCCAGAAAGGTAACAATGTTCTGAAGTGCAGAGATACCAGGTTCAAAATATATTTGTACAACAGAATGTATTATTTGAACACAGTGAACGACCAGAAATGTATGGCTAATGCTAATGGTAAAGTGCAGACGCACAGGTTGAAGTGTGTGATCCCACCCATTGTAGAGCGCCAGACTGTTAATGATGATGATGATGATGATGATTTATATGTGCCGAGATGGAGGGGTAGGTCTAAGATAAATACTCCACTCCTACCACGAGGGCAGGTTCAGCAGCAAGTGCACGAGGCGGTAGTATCTACACCTCAGGCAAACCAGACTGTGCAGGTTCAGCAGCAAGTGCACGAGGCTGTAGTAGCTATACCTCAGGCAAACCAGTCAGATGAGGGCGAGGGCGAGGCTAAAGATGAGGCTAAACAGCAGACACGTTACCCTTCCAGAGTGAGGATGAAGCCAGCCTATTTGAGTGACTATGTAACTGTCAGTGCAGAAAAGGTCCTGAAGAACATGGACTATTCCTACAGCTACAGGTTAAGAGTCAGACAGCCAGAGGGCAAGAAAACAGTGTGGGAAGCAAGCAAGAAAGCAGTGGGGGACAGAAACGGGATGGTGCATGATTATTGGACTAAAAATCACACTAGTACTCAAAACCCAGCTATGCAGAAGAAAATGAGAACACAAAAGAAACCAAAGAGAAAGAAATGTTCATTTGTGTTCAGTGATCTGATTTTGTGATTTATTTAATCTGCTATTTATTATTAAGTATTTGAAAGAAAATATGCATTTGAAGAAGAGTAATATGTGTATCTAACTTTATTATTGAAACCAGTAATGACAACATGATGACGGATGGTCAAAGGTTTAACTTGAGTGTGTTACAGAAGTGTTTTGATTTGTTTGAAGAGACACACGCATTTTGTATTATACAGTATGGTGAAAAGAAGAGAGGGGAGAAAATAATGTATATAAGAGAAATGTATGAAAAAGAAAATATATCCAATGTACGATCAAGTGGGGGTGTTGGAATAATGATCTGAATTGTATATATATATTTTATTATTTATTACTCTTATTGTGAAGTACCTAACATCAGACAGGAAGTGCTTGTTAACTATGTGTATATAACCTGGTGTAAATAAACCTGTCAGTGATGTGCATACTACTGACCCAGCAACACATAGCTGATGCCTCCTGGTGTGTTATTTATTTACTTCAGCAGTGTTATTCCTCCGTCTATATTTCTTCACTTTATATTTCTGGTACAACACGCAGTGTTACAGCTGTGAAACTCAACACAATCAAATTGTCGCAATGGGGTACACACATTGCTACGCCAATCAAATAATAGTTATGGGGAACACACAAACCTGGGCATAGGACGGGCTAGCACCCCTCAAAATAAATAAATAAAACACTATTGCAAGCTTATTGGGCAATGTTGATCATTTTCAAGAACTTGAACCATCAAGTGAAGATAGGGTTAAATTAAAGGATATTTAACTCTCAAACATGTTTGGGGTCATTCTAACATTGTGGTGTTTTTTGTCACTGTACCCATCCTTTAACAACTAGGAGTAAGGAGCAGCCATTATCTCTGGGAGCTGGCGCTCAGGCAGCAATTAGGGGTTACGAATTCTGCTCAGGGACACACTTTGACACATCGCTGGCCTAGCATCGTGCCAGGGACAACCAGGGGCTCTGGGTCCCCAGGCACGTTCACTAACTTGTGAGCACCAAGTTGCTTGATTCAGTATTTAAATATTTGATATTCATATTATCAGACACGCCTCCTTCTTATGTAAACCTATGGTAACGTTAAAATCAATTTTAATCATGTTAGATTAATTGAAAACAACACTTAACCTACTGCAAGACATAGATACATTGACAGACAATATGGAGGAAGCACTTATAGAAACCCCAACTGAAGTACTAGGGCAGGACAGGAAGAAAAACAAACCATGGGCCACTGATAACATCCTAGATCTACCGGGAGGCAGTAAAGTGGATCACATAATCCACGTGTGGATGCATAGATGCAGGGAGAAGACAGGGCAACAATAAAGCAGCCTAGACAACACAAAATAAACTGAGGAGGACACAACAACATACAGCCACAATAATAGAAGACAAGCATGACTCTACTAACCGAGAAGGAAGCAATATCAAAGTGATGGACAGAGTATTGTTAGGAAGTTAACTATACAAATGTGCAATAATCCCAACATACTAGTGCTATGAAGTCCAGTAGTGCATGCGGTAGGATGCCTCAATATGTCAAGCTAAAGTAGAGGAGGCAGTAAAGAGCATGCTATCGATAATGTCCCAGCAGAGCTTTGGAAGCATGGAGGGCAATACAAGCAATGTACCCAATAAAAGACCCCAAGAAAGGGAATGTAGGGCAGGGACAAAACTACAGAAACAACAGTTTTTTTCTGGCTGGCTAGCAAAGTAGTGCTGCAGATCATCTTGATTCAGACCAAAAAGGAGATATTCAAAGTCAGAATACTGATTGAGAAGCACCTTTAGCACAAGCACAACCTGTACCACAACAGGTAATCCAAGCACTATACCAAGCAGTGCAGTTATAAACAACATCATGGTGGAAGCACTCATAGAATATCACACCAGCATATCCATCAGAGGAAGACCCTACCATCTCCAATGACATCAAACTTATGGCATGGAGATGAAGAGAAAAGTAATAACCTGGTCACCAGCCACTATGGGAAGCCGTTTAGGCCATAAATGCATAGTCAACTCGCACATACGTGTATACTAGTTCTCTTGCACATACATTGGTACTTCACTTGCACATACATGCATATCTCACATACACATACATGCATACTTCACTTGCACATACATACATTTAGGTACTTAACTTGCACATACATACATACTTCACTTGTACATACATACATACTGCATTCGCACATATATAAATACTTCACTTGCACATACATACATACTGCATTCGCACATATATAAATACTTCACTTGCACATACATACATACTGCATTCGCACATATATAAAAACTTCACTTTGTACATACATACATACTGCATTCGCACAAATATAAATACTTCACTTGCACATACATACACACTGCATTCGCACATATATAAATACTTCACTTGTACTTACATACATACTTCATTCACACATAATATAAATACTTCATTCGCACACATGTGCGTGTGTGTGTGTGTGTGTGTGTGTGTGTGTGTGTGTGAGAGAGTATGAAGGTATATGCACAAAAGTATGTATATAACAGGAAGGCAATTCCTGGAACAGGAAGCTCGCAAGATGGTCACATAATTTGCCAGGACACCATTTTTGCCATAACAAATGAATTTCAAATGAAAAGCTAATGGCAATGCAACAGTCATAGGAACCGCCGAACCGGCCTGTAATTGCTGAGTGCTGAACTGAAAAAATGAAGACTGTCCACTTGATTCTTTTTGTTTTGATTTGTTTGCAAATCAATGTCAATGGCAATAGAGACTTTGATATAAATTTTTTCCAAAGTTTATTGAGATGCATCGAGTGCACTACAGAGAATGATACAGCTAGCCGTGAGAGAAATTTCAGACTTCTAAATGACTACACTCAAGCCGTTGGTTCGATCCTATCTGCTATTCAGGAAAGTGACCGTGATGCTAGAGAGAGTATTCGCATTTTGGAACATCTCTATAGATGTTTACATCAAATGTTAAGAGAATTTTATGATGCCGAAGACCAGGAAACCAATTGCGCCTTGGTGCCACCAACGTGCAGTAATGCCCTTCGTGGTCGCCCACGGTATAACATCACATCTGGACAAATTGAGCAGTGTCTGAGGCTGGGATTGAACTGGCAAGGTACCGTCAACTTTCTTGGTATTGGACGCCGGACTCTGTTTCGGCACAGACACCGTCTTGGTGTCCGACCTCTGGAGTACACGTCACTGACCAACGACCAACTAATGACAGTTATCAGAGAAATATTACAGAACACACCGAATGCTGGTGAACGATACATGTTTGGTAGTTTGCGGTCAAGACAATTACGTGTTCAGCGCTGGCGGGTACGTCAAATCCTCCAGGAGATTGACCCTATCAGCCGATCTCTTAGACGACGGCAAGCAATCCGTCGGAGGATATACAACGTGCAAACTCCAAATCAGTTATGGTAAAGTTGCTATATATATATATATATATCCCAATGCATCCACCCACAGTTAACAGTCTTTGTATTGAGTTGTGCTTGAAATGTAGGCTACTGTAATTCTGCAAACTGTTAATAAATATTCCAATCATCAATCAATAGATCTGATCCATAGCTCTATTAATGCAATGCCTATCGCCTACACCCTACAGTATGCATGTGGATTAGCCAGTGAATTCGGCACTCTCATCTTTTTGAACTGTACATAAGTGTATATTTTTACGTCATTTACGGTCATTAAATGTTATGATGGAGCCGGCCTAAACAAGTCTTTGTGCTTGTTACTGACCACACTGAGTAGGCCTAATCTCAAGTAGGCCTGTCACAATTATTTGAGATAATCTAAATTATTTTTGAATAATTGTCGTAATAGTTTCCTGTTTAAAAACGGTCAAAGATTTTCAAACATTTTTAAAAATAGTGGAAATAGCAGATTGACATGTGAGCTTGTAGATCAGCTATTTCCATTAGTTTTCTTAAAAGTTGATTAGTTTCGTTGTCTATTTAGGTGATCAAATTGATAACCACACAACTCTGTTCATTTTTCATCTCGACAGGCACATCGATGGCAATCACAAACTTGTGCGATGGAGAATGGTGTTCCATGGCTGCATCGATGGCTACAGTCGCACCATTGTGTATCTGGAATGTCTTGACAACAACAGAGCCTCAAGTGTGTTATCCCTTTTCCAGCAAGGAGTGCAGAACTTTGCCATCCAGGGTTAGGTGTGATCATGGAATGGAGAATATAGAGGTTGCTAGATTTATGCTGTGCAGAAGAGGACTGAACAGAAGGAGCATCATCACTGGTCGTAGTGTCCACAATCAGAGAATTGAAAGGTTGTGGGCAGAATCTAATAGGGTTGAGTCATACTACTACATTAATTTGTTCAGCTTCATGGAAGATGAAGGCATACTTGACTCCCTTAATGAACTTCATTTATTTTGTTTACATTTAATTTACTTACCACAGGTTCAAAGATCAGTCCAAGAATTCAGAGACCAGTGGAATAACCATGGGTTATCTACCAAGGAAGTAGCAGTCCTTTGCAGCTGTGGCACAGGGGTATTGTAGGCCACAGAGGATTTAACATAGCTGTAGAAAGCATATTTCAAATTGATGAAAACTTTGGAATAGATGATGATGGACCTCTACCTGAACTCCAGACTAACAATAATATTGTTGTTCCTGAAAATGATTTCCCTGTAAATGACACAGCCATGGAAGCGATTCAACACTTTGTTGACCCATTGATGGATGA
Source organism: Protomyctophum bolini (assembly GCF_963924005.1). Taxonomy (NCBI): domain Eukaryota; kingdom Metazoa; phylum Chordata; class Actinopteri; order Myctophiformes; family Myctophidae; genus Protomyctophum; species Protomyctophum bolini. Next base: position 1,370,154 of record NC_137874.1, on the reverse strand, counting down.
CGGAAATCATGGGATAGACTTATTTTTGGATTATTTAGATTTTGTGCAAAGGAGACAGTCAGCTCATTTTAGGTCGAGAAATTAAAGAGAAATTGGTTATATTCGGGAACAGGTGTGTCAATTTTAATCTGCTTAGTTTGTCCAAAATGTACAGTACATAAAGGCAAAGCAGTCATCTCAATTGTAGTTTACCTAGTTATTCTTTTGTTATAGCCATCAGCTATCCACATTTTGACATGTTGAACAATTTAAATAAACAGTGACAATTCAAATACTGATGTAAACTACAATAAGACAAATGTAACAGTGAGAAAAAACTTTCAAGTACAAGTTCAAGTACATCCATGTACAATATTTGAGTTCTACAGACCAGTTTTCCCAAAATGGCATGACAAGGGGAAAGATTTTACTGTCACGTCATCTGCTGATCTGAAGTGTTAATGAAATAAAAACTTTACTGGATACATATATATAAAGCAATATTCATTTGAAGTCTGACATCACATTGACATTTGAAACTGGCTGTATCAAATATTGACATAATTAACGATGCACAGCCACTCCCTTGACAGAAAGGCCAGGATGATCAGTTCTTATATGAAGTGACCTAAATTCCCCCTATGGAGATTTCACTGCAAATAAAAAACAATATTTCTAAATGACTACTCAAGCCGTTGGTTCCATCCCATCTGCTATTCAGGAATATATATATATTCCTGGTAAGTTAACATACTACATTTTAAGCCATTGTTCTGAAGTTGATAAACTAAAACTAATAAAACTGTTAAGACATCCCTGGTTCTGGTGACTGATTGACCTTCTAATGTGTGCATGTATTTTCAATTACCTTTCATTATTATTCAGTTTTAAATTTCTTATTTTATCAAAAAAGAAAGATAAATTGAGAACAGCATGGTCTCCTCACAGATTAGAAGGACAATCAGTCACCAGAACCATGGTAAAAATTGTCTTAACATTTGATGTAAACATCTATAAAGATGTTCCAGAATGTGAATACTCTCTCTAGCATCACGGTCACTTTCCTGAATAGTTGATAGGATCGAACCAACGGCTTGAGTGTAGTCATTTAGAAGTCTGAAATTTCTCTCACGGCTAGCTGTATCATTCTCTGTAGTGCACTCGATCCCCTAAAATCCCCCCATGGAGATTTCACTTCAAATAATGATCATGAACCTGTGTATTGGGGCACTCCACTGAAAGTGACGTCAGACTTTGATGCTCTAGTCTATATACATTCCAAATATTAAAACCTAGACCATGGTTCAGATCCAAAATTACATAGTAAAACTATTTCAGAACAAGGATATTTCAGTAAGAAATCTAGCTAAGAACCTGAGAAAATAGACCAGGTTTCACCTGGCAAAAAGGTTACCGTAACAATAAATGTGCAATGTGCCCTTTCATCATGAGAACAAAAACATGAAAAATCAGTGCTGCAAATATAACCTCTAAACTTCAAATGGGCATTTGCCACCCATGCTCCACCATTTCATCAGTGCTGTAGTTCAGAAAATGAAACGGTATAGTGCAAATACAACTGTAGGATTTCTATTCCTGGTAAATTAACATGCTACATTTTAAGCCATTGTTCTAAAGTTGATAGACTAAACTATCTGTCTTAATGATAAACTAGATTAAGACATCCCTGGTTCTGATGACTGATTGACCTTCTAATGTGTGCATGTATTTTAAATTACCTTTCATTATTATTCAGTTTCTAATTTCTTATTTTATCAAAAAAAGAAAGATAAATTGAAAACAGCATGGTCTCCTCACAGATTAGAAGGACAATCAGTCACCAGAACCATGGTAAAAATAGAGTTTGAAGTTACAATGGCATGTCTGTTATAAAATAACAAAATACTGAATTGAGTGAACTAAAAACTGTAGATCAGTTCATTCCACTAAACACCCAAACCCTTGGGTGTTTCGAATGGCGAAATCCATGTTGCTCTTAAAACCACTGTAGTCGGTGTAGATGGGGAGTCGGAGGCAATTGATGCACGTGTTGGCTCTGGGGAACCTTCCATCAACCTCATCGTCGTGAAGAAACTCAATGGAGGGACGGGGGGAGAATCCGACTGGGGGCACGTCGTTTGATCCTGTAGCAAATGCCAAGACGTCTCCCAGCTTCATTTGTTCTTCCTCTAGAGACAGAAATAACATTGTTTAAAATAAGGAAACATCTTGCAATTAATTAAGCCTTGCCAGGGAAACACCCTGGAAATGAAACTAGTATGGTGCAGGGACCCAATCAAACTCTTGATGCCAAGTAGGTTGGCAATGGGTCCCATTTTTCATCATCTTTGGTATGACCTGGCCAGGGATCCAACCCCGACCTCCCAGTCTCAGAGCGGACACTCTTAAAGGAGAATTCCATGCTAGAATGCTTTCTTATCTTTCTTACCTTTCTTAGTAGTTGTTACGTCCCCACCAAAGAGGTCCAGGTGTTTTTTTGTGCAAAAACTCCTTATTGGCTATTTCCCTACCATAAGCCCTCAATGAATTGCATTGCATTGAATGGGAATTGAATGGGGCTATGGGGTGTTATGCTAGTTCGCTTATTTCCATCGAAAGAAGTAGTAAAGTGTGCCGCTTGGGATATTATTTACATTATGAAGAGAGGATATATACAAAGTTTTGAGCGATGGAAATAAGCAAATTAGCACCCCATAGCCCCCCATTCACTTCAATGCAATTCATTTAGGGCTTATGGTAGGGGAAACAGCCAATAAGGAGCTTTTGCACAAAATAACACCTGGACCTCTTTGGTGGGGACGTAACGACTACAAATAAAGGTAAGAAAGCCTTTTAGTATGGAATTCTCCTTTAACCACAATACTAAAACATGGATCCGAGTGACACACACACACACTGACATGACATCTACAAATAATCCCCCCCCCCCCCCCCCCCCCCCCCCCCCCACACACACACACACACACACACACACACACACAAACACACCGTGCCATAGTAAATACATTTCTCCATATTTACCTTCACACTCCTGTAGGTACTCTCTCCAAAAAGCAACCACCTGGTTCTCATGTGTTCGCTTGTTGCTCCCTGCCACCGAATAGTGAATCAGAAACAAGTCATCCATCTTGTCTGCTGTAAGTTGAGTTGGTTGGAAACACAGTACAGGACGAAAGGACTCTGGAGGCTGCTGTATCTTCTCAAGAATGCCGAGTGTTTTCAGTCCTTCTCGGAACCTGAAAACCCAAAAAAGGCCAAACAAAGTTTATTAAAAAAACAGGCAGACTTTATCACTTCAGTTTCAGTCACATAATATTCTCAGTTACACAAGTTCTATGCAGATAGGTGCTACAGGTAAAGATGCCGATTTGAAAATGTCAAGTGGCATTTGTTCCTCAGCCTAGTGTGAATGTGTTCAGTTTCACCACAATATGATACGGTGTTGATTAGGCATGCAACGATATCGAATATCGATATTAATCCCGACAATATAAATGATTTATTGAAATATATTTTTTTGTCATATTCCATCATATACAACTGCTTTTGGAGAGAAATTTGTCACTTTCAGTAGTAGAGCACTCTAAAGGGGAGATGTGTGTGTCTGACTATATGCCCATGCAGGCAGGGCCGGCTGCAGGATGAAATGACTAAGGGTGCAGATGAAAATTCTTAGGGTGCACAGGAAATAGTGTTATTTTATTTCAACATACAACTATAGCGTTGTTAAATCAAACGGGGTGATAACTGTACAAGTGCCTCCAGAAGGCGCTGTGGACTGTAGGGGTTTGGAGAAGTGTAGGACGGTTGTTACAGAATAAGAATGGCTTGTCTGTGACCGCAGCCCTGCACTGCACATTTAGTAAAACTTGTATCAGCCTGTTGCCATGTTGAATGATTTAACAATGCATAGCTGAATGCTGAAATATTTACTGCTGTTAAATAGGCAGCATTTATTTAATTTAAGTGTGGTATAGCTACAATCTGCAAACTCTTTATACAGTATTCAATCAATCAATCAAAAACCTGAGTTTCCGTCTGTTTCTACTGCAGCCGCAGCAGCATTTATTGAATTAAGTGTAGCCTACATGCATGCTACTGCATGCAATCTGTTATAAAGTATTCAATCAATCAATGAAAATAAATTGTCTGAACTGCAGCCACAGCCAGGTCGGACACATTTTCTAAAGCATAAAGCACTGTGCAAGAATAGGCAGAACAGGCAGTTGCCTAGGTGCCATGACCAACCATGCATTCTTTTTTTAACTCATACATATTTTTATATCATTAATTGAAAAAGCTCCTTCAAAATTTTAAGTTTTGACAAATCTAAGTTTGGGGCATCACAACACACCCTCTGACTGAACTGACATCCCCCATGTCAGTTCATGTGTTCGGTGCCCCCCACCCCGGGGGACACCAAAAATCCTGCCTAGGGCACCAAATTGGCCCCCCACCCCGGGGGACACAAAAAATCCTGCCTAGGGCACCAAATTGTTGGGCCGGCACTGTAATAAACGGATCGCCTGAACTGCAGCCCAGCCAGTGAGCCAGGACCCAGGACAACATTTTCTAAACCAACATAAGTTCAAGATTATACATCTGTCAATGTGGCCATGGTGGCGCTGACTCGCGCAGCTCAGCAGCTAGTGGGGGGGGGGGGGAGAGAGAGAGAGAGAGAGAGAGAGAGAGAGAGAGAGAGAGAGAGAGAGAGAGATCGAGGCGCAAACATCTCGCTCGTTCAAAAAGACAGCCATTCCTTCACCAAGTTCACCATTCTGTTGCTACTGCTACAATGATACAAAAAATAGAATAGTGAAAAAGAATTAAGCCTATAGCATAGCCTAAAATAGCCCGTTTCAGACAGACATGACAAATAAAACCAGCAGAACAAAATATGCCAGCTAAATTCCAACTGAACCAGTCGTAGATTGCAGCCTACCAATAATTAGGAAATGTCCGACATGGAAAGCAAAAGGCAGCACCAGCCTCCCAAACCAGCTAATGCTAAATTAGCTGTTTTATTGAAAAATATTCGAGTTGGGTAGGATTGTAGCTCCTGGCTTCTCTGTCCCCAAATCAACCGGCGGTGGGTGTGTGGTGTGATGGCAAGCTTAGTTTAGGCTTACCGAGGTGGAGTTCTTCCACAGCTAGAGCCAGGAGAGGGCAGATCTTCGGTCTTTGAATCACTTTGTTTTAATTTGTTTCGCACGCTTTTACTTTCCACAACAAAACACAACAGGAGTCAGGACGAGGTGAAAGGGTGAAAATTAAAATCACTAAACTGTCCGTGGTCACGGTGCCACTGCTGAATAACAGGCTACTGCCTGCGCAGGCAGGTAATTGTAAATTGGGGAATTAGACTGGAGCTGCGCTGCAACGACAACGAGCAATTGATAGGCTGGATGTGGCTATATAATATTACTGGGTAAAACGGAGTGTTTTGATACTGTTATTGTTATCTCTATGACAATTATAATATTCTGAATATAATTGTTATTTTTGATATTGTCATAACTTTACATAGAACATAAACTGAGGGTGCACATTTTGCAACTGAGGGTGCTATGCCCCCCCGTGGCGCCGGGCATTGATGACGGTCGTTGATGCTCAGCAAGGAAGGCAATTATGTTGCTGCACTGTCAAAAGTAATGTTACTTATTTTGCAATGTAGTTAAATAAATAAAAATGTGAAAAAGCTTGGGGGGGGGGGGGGGGGGGGTAAATTATATAAAATATATATTGAAACGGTAATTTTTCAGGAAAATATTTTGTTTAAAATATCGTGAAAAATGGTATCATGGTGATACGAATCGTATCTTGCGTTAAGTGAATCATTTGTGCATGTGAAATATCTTTATCCTTTAAAGGTGATATAGGCAAGTTTTCAGCCAAAAATCAACATATTTATCTATCTATATTTGTGGCCTTATTCCCTCTATCTTCCCCTATATTTTGATGCTGAGCTGCTGCCCTGTAGACATACACTCTCCCTTTGTCTCCCTCTATGTGTTTGTATCTGTTTATATCCACTGTTGTTTATGTGCCGGGACGGAAGCGTCGTGTTGGGAGGAGGGTCTGTGTGGGGGGTGACGCGGAGTCTTAGCCAATTGCAGCGCGAGGCTGTGACTGTGTGTTCGACCCAGCAGTATTATAATGAAAACGCAATGCGATTTCATTGCAACTTGCAATGAAATCGCATTGGTGAAACTAAGATATGGGGATAATATTATACTTGCAATTTGCAAGTATAATATTATCCCCATATCTTAGTTTCACCATTGTTCATGTGAAATAGTATGTTTATGATGTAATATGTAAGCCTGTTGAAATTATGAGAATCGCTATGTATAGCGCATGGTTTGGTGGTCCGGCCGGCTTGAAGCTTGCATTCAACCCGTGCTCGCCAACGGTGACAAGCCGTCGCTGATCATCATAGCGATGAATAACCGTGGACAAAGTAGTTCACATGAACGATGCTGTAGTGGCTGGGGCATTTGAGGGGCAATATGTTTTATATGCACGATTACAAATGAAAGATAATTGAATTGAGAGCCAGTGAGTCTGCTCCACTACTTCCTACTTCCTCATTTGCGGGACTCGTCGTGTCAGTCTTGTGATATTGTGATTACGCTACAGTTACCCTTAAAAAAACATGTCAACTCAATGTCATTGTTGTAACTATGATATCGATAGAAATTCATAATTTTTTAATGTCATATTTAGCCATACGAGCGCAATATCCATAGCGTCCCTCCCAGCAGCAACAACAACCCCATAGCCTGAAGTGACCTGGCTCAGCCAATAGAATGACGGGGGGAGGGGGGTGGAGCTAGATTTTAATTTGTTTGGAAACACTCGATCAATTCTGTGTACAAACACTGGAAACTTGTCTACAATACCTTTAAGTATAGTTTTACGTAGGTTAGGTTTAGGCAGTTTTACTGAGGTTAGGTTTAGGTATAGTTGCAAAAACAAGAACTGCAGCGACAAGTGGCCAATCACAGCAGGGCTTTCCTAGAACTGCGGTGGGATCTGATCACATGACATATCTGAAAGATCTAATGACAGGTTGAGGCTACCCTCCTTCCCTTCAAACATTCTTGATTAAACAAGAGCTTCCAGTAATAGGCGAAGGAACTCCCTTCTTGGCCCACCAAGGTCCACGGCCTCTTCAGCCACACCTTGGTTGTCAGAAAACTTTACGGACATCCTGTAGTAGGGGTTGTATGATGCCCTCTTGAATCCCCGGATGGCCCCCTCCAACACAGCGGCACGGTTGATGTTAAACCGGCATGTTTTGTTGTTGTCAATAAGGTTAGCCATCTCGGACAGGATCTCCTTGACAGGAATAGTGCTCCTGAAAATGCAAATAAAACATGTGGAATACATAAGTGTAGCAGAGTGACTCACAGGCCTCTATTATGGACGTCCAATAATATGACATATAAGATTACAGTAATATGAGCTGGGGGCGTGAGGTATGTCATATTGCAATTTTAAGCATGTTAAGAAGCGCTTTCGACACCCCGTGGAGTGCGCAAAACGGCCTTGAATTAGTCATGGGAGTGTTTAAGGCGTGTTTGAGAGTTACCCAATCAACATGTCCGTACTATTTTCTTTACCAGTCAGCTGATGTGACATACGGAATGCGCACTTTGGGGATTGTTATATTACATTTCTTCAGGCTGGCACCATAGAAGACATGACATATGACTTTGTCACATTTGGGTTAATTATTCCTATTGCACTGCATGCTGTCACCTTTATGCCTCAAAATAAGTTGTTTCTATTGAGAAACACCAGTAAAATTATATTTAAATTAATTTAAATTATAATTATATTATATTTGAAATGAGTAATGAGTTGAATGCGTGGTGTATGCCCGTGATCGTATGGTCTTCGCTCGTAGCATTTTATTGAAGAAGACTTGGATTGAGTGTGATACAGCGTATGAAAGCACACTTCCCAAGGATTATGGCGATGTTTTTATTTTTTTTTAAGGTTGAGAAAATAGGTCTATAAAAATAATTCCAAAATAAGCGCATATAACAGGGGTCTGTAACCTATTTGAAATGAAGTGCCATGTTTTTATAGATAGTGAGTCTGCTATATCCAGATTAATTTTAATGACACCACAAAACATATTTTGATTGTCCACAAATCCATCTTTTTAAATATTTTCTTGCACATTGTTATAATGATCATTATATATCCGCCTGCAGTCAGAGTTCATAGTTTTAATGAATGAATGTGATTCATTGTGAGCTGGTAGATCTGCTATTTTCAAAAGTACATTTTTAATTACATTTTTGTATTAGCCGTCCTTAGTTGGGCAAATGCATTCATCTGGGGATCCTTGACATGGGAATGTGCTGTGTGAGGATCACTGGTTTAAACAACATTAGGAGAAAGCTTTAGAAACAAGAAAAGCAACCACAACTACCAATATTTACAAGCAACTTTACAGAAAAAGAAGCCGCTTATAATAAACAGACTTGGCAACACTCCTCCAGCAGCGTCCCAGAGCCGCTCAAGTGTAAAATCAAACAGTGCTTCATCTTCTTTTTGCGTTTATGAGGTGCCTAGACCCACGTCTAATCGTTATGCGCAGGTCAAGGGGCTTAATAGCAAATTGCGCAAAGCGAAAATAATTAACATATGGACACTCCCACAATGCTAACATATTCAGCAACGTCGTATTCCATATGTGTGTGCGTTCAACACGGGACGATAAGGCTTTCATAATACGATTGTGCGCAGAGCGAGGCCAATTTATGTATTACCACATGGTAAAACGCACCTTCAAAATCCAGCCCACAGCCTCAGCCTGATGACTTAAAATTCTCCCGGTCTAAAGGCAATTGCCTTTGGCTTAGTGGTTAAGATGTTGCCTTTCCATGCGGGAGACCCACATTTGATTCCCCGGTGTTTACCGGTATACTGTATGTACATGACAATCTTGAGGCTAAAGTCCATATTAACGCTATTGTGTGAAAGATTACTTGTCAACGATTCATTTAAAAATGTAAGGAACTGCACAGCAATGGCAAACAGGTTTCAAAATTAAGCAGAACATAAGGAAGCAATCGAAAACAATACATTTTTTAATTTAAACTTAAGGAGAAAACTTTCACACACCTAAAAATCAGGCGTATGCACATACAGGCATATGCACATACAGTATGTGCGTAGGCCAGTAGACATCAATGAAAGCAATAGAATACACCCGCACACTGTATTTGCTCGGTACGTGAGTATTTTTAATGAAGCAACGTTTCGGTCCCTCCGGACCTTCCTCAGGCTCAAATTTTTAAAAAGTACTCACAATTGGTCCTTGATGCTGGCCATGATGGCAGAATTCAGATCCTCATCTTCACTGTCAGATAGACGATATGGGGATCCAGAGATGAGGGCAACATATGACGAATAGTCGCCATGTGCCTGATCCAAGGCCCGGGAAGTCTGTGCGGGGAGCCCATCAGTGTTAATTGTGACACCAAATTCTGATTTATTCATTTGAACACACCATTTAGTTTTAGTCATCTGAACTTGTTTAGTCTTAGTAGGACTGGGCGAAAAAAGCTCATCAATACCTCTACATTAACTGTTTATTTTTTATCAAGGAGCAATGTGTGCATCACCTCAGCAAAAAACATGTGATGCATGCTGAAAATAGTTGATCTGCAAGCTCATAACGCTTCCGTGATACGTTGTGGCTTGTAGATCGCCTATTTCCAGTATGCGGACATATGCAGGATGTGAGACCTTCAGAAACGTTTGCCTACACAATAAGAGTTGAAAGGAGCTATAAACCTTTTAAAGGTTTGGACAGTTGGACTTAATTCTTAATAGGACAATTCACATTATTGTTTTAATAAAACATTGAGACATTTTTTACCCAAAGAATTGGAAGAAATAAAAAGGGAAAAAAAGGAGATTACATTTTAGGCAAAATCAAACAGCCCTAAGTCTTAGTAATATCAAAAACTTTAGTCTTTTAGCCTCGTCTTAGTCAACAAAAGGCAACTGCTGATGTCCCAATACTCACCGAAGGCTGGCTGTCACTTGCCGAGGACCAAGAGGGACCGGGAGTTGCTGGGAGATTACTGCTTGCAGCTGGCTCGCTGGCGCTTGTTGGCGTATGGGCCACTTCCAACTGGCTCAGTGAGGTTTGAGGCCTGCCTATTAACTCTTGCTTCTGTGATGACAGACATTTCTAGGTCTGAAGCTGCGTCATCTACCTCGACCAAGTCGTCACAGTCATCCTTAAAATAAAAATAAAAAGCAAATGCATGAGCCAATATAACCCATTTTAGGACAGACCAGATTCTACAGTCTTCTAAATCCTGACAGTTTTCTGAAAAACCTGTTTCTATGTCAGTGGTTCTCAAATTATTTCATGTCAAGGACGAAGCAAAGATTTGGATTAAAAACGTTCGCTCTGAAAGATCAAAGTTTTGCACTACATTTACACACGTTTTCAAAAAATTGCAGAACTACAAGCTATGAGCTTATAGTAACAGAAGATATGCAATATACTGGATCAAAGGGTACTTCACTCAACAGTTCTTACCCCAAGTGACCTTGATGGCACACACAGGTTTTAGCTTGAAGACCTTGTGCAACATTTGTCCATCCATCTGCTTGCCTTCGCTGATGGTAGGACAAATTAAATTGCTCCCGCACCCCATCAAGATCTCCAAGCTGTGGAAACAAGAGGGAAGGAGTGTTTTTCGTGCAAAACTAATACTTGCAATGGATTCAGTCATGAAAACCCCTAGTTGGACATGTCACATGCTACTTAAAGCAGTGGTTCCCAAACTTTTCACATCAAGGGACCCCCAAATTGGCACCAATTAGCCTGCAGAAGAGATATGCTAGGGATCCCCATAAGAGAAGATTTTTTTATGGCTCTAGCAGTGATTATCACTACTTGACATGCATTAGGCTACGGAACAACCTTATCTCTACCTCTAATTTATATTGTAAAATCAATGTTAATTTAACTCGACCAAATGGACCGGCTAGACCCATAAGGGTCATTTTGGTTCCAAACCATTAACCATCCTTTAGCTGGGGACCCCCTGGAACTGCCCTTAACTATGGAATCGTGCATTTCCCGTCAGTGTGTGTGTTGGTTGGTCAGGGTAAGAGAGCATGTGACATCACATTATCAGGGATGGAGATATTAGGCCCATATATGGAGATCCCTAATGTCATCAATATTGGCCAGCAACAACCTCAAAACCTCAAACCTTTAGGTCTCCATACATGGAGCTAACCTGTTCTGACATTCCATGTTGATCCTTCCCCATCCATCCTTCCTCTCGTAACATCTGTGCCCAGATCGTCACATTGTTTATATGCATTTTTTGTTTGCTATGCACTATTTTCATATATGTTATTATTTTCCACCAATCTGCCACGCTATGCGTTTTTTCTAGTTATCTGCTGGACTATGCCATGAGAAACCAGCTAGATACATGTGTTGCTATGGCAACAGGCGGTGATTGGGAAGCCCCGCCCACAGCTCACCTGGCTGATGGAGTGAGGGGCAAACACATTGTTTGAGCCACCTGGAGAGGACTCTAGCAGTCCAGAGTGGAGGTGCAGGGAGACACACAGTCTACTGAGGAGGCAAGAGGAAGATTTCCCTAGTCTTGCCATTACAGCCATTTGGATTTTTCCTTTTAAAGGATTCTACCTTTGGATTTGGTATAATCGTTATACTCTTCGATCTCTCCCTTTTGACTGATAAAAATAGAAACAATAGAACACGCACATCTACTAACTGAACGCCAGGTACTCCGCTGAGGTGAATAATAGAAAGAAAGTAATTCTCTCACCACGTCCCTGTGGTGAGAAAATAAAACCTTTAGCTTTTGGAGCTCAGTCCAGTGTGCGGACCTTACTTTTGTTCCCTTTTGGACTGATACCTGTCCATGTAAACGGGCCTGCCCCAAAGAAATAAAATAAATTAGAAACAAATGTTTAAGAATTTGAGAAAATGGATCAAAACGCAGCGCAAAGTAACACGTTGTGAGCTTGCAGATCTGCCATTTTCACTAGTTTGAGTCCCAGGCAAACGTCTTTCCTTTTTGGCTCACAGGCTAAAATGTTTGGGAACCATTAGCAGCCTAGGTGCCCAGAGCAACTTACCTTACATCGTCTGGAATTTTTTTCCAGGAACGCCCCCCTCATTTTAGACAACACAGTGGTGGAGTCCCACATCTTTTCGAACCCAAAGGCACTAACGATGTGACCTCTAATATACAGGGATTGTTTCTCCCTGTGTTTCACAACATGGCACGATTCTGGACCTTCCAACAGGATAACATCTTTGTTGAAGGTCCTGTGATATGGTGTCTGGGATCTGAAAAAACACAAAAGGAAATTTCAAATTAACATGAGAAATCTAACCACTGATATTTAGTACAAACTTTGAGATATATATATATATATACACAGCTCCTTCTCAAATAATACACACACACACACACACACACACACACGATATGTATCGTGCAAAAGTTCATTATCTTCCCCAATATACCGGTAATTCAAAAAGTGAAACTTTCATAATGTTCTTGTTGATTCATTGCACATAACGGGACATATATTTGAAGTTTTAAAACTAATGAGCATTTGTGCCTGTCGTAGACATGCGCAGAGCAAGTTCAGTCAGGGAACCTCAGTCAGCGCGCCGGCCGTTAATTGGGCCACCGCAGCATCATCCGCATGATTCACTCAGCCAATCACAGCTCACCCCATCTCTCATACCGGCTACTTGAACCAGAGGTTTGCATTCCTCTTCCTTCTTGCTTGCCCACTGCTGGTGTATCAGCGTGCTGCTGTCATACATCCTTTGCCGTCTTGCTGGCCCACTGCCGTTGTATCAGCGTGCTGCTGTCATACAACCTGCGCTCAATTCTGCTTGCTGCTTTCTATTGTATACTCTACGCTGCGGTATACAAGTGCGCACCCACCTCCACCCCAGCTACCACCTGTCATTTTGGATCTACTGTTTTAGGTACGGGGGGATTCAGAGTCCCTATGGTCGGGACTGATGCGCTTGATCCTGAGTACCTAAAAAGCAGATCCAATACATCGCCAAACCATAATAAATATATTGCATTGATTATCTTATATTCAATAAATATATATATTACATCCTCCTTGAGTTGTCTGACTGAATTTATATTACATGAGATGACTAAAAAATAAGTTTTAACTTTCAATCCAAAAATGTCAACCATCTGAAAAGCATATTAATGTATGCAGTCAATGGGGCATGGGATGGAGGTGATAAACCTGTGGCACAGTTGGTGTTATAGTTTCCAGCAACGTCTCGTTATAGAGCCCCCTCTCTCTGATCTCCGCCCCCTCGCCGTGTTGTGGGGCAAACTGAACCATAGCTGAAGAATTCACACGCTTTGTGAAGATTACTCATTTGCCGACTAAAGATTGAACGGGAAACTAATGGAAAGACGAGGCTTGCGCTCAACATACATACAAGTACAAGCTATTGGAAGAGAGCTCCCCAAAAGCGGGGATATTATATGAACACTCGCATATAGAATGGAAAGATGATTTTGACAGCTACTGCCCCACTTTTTCAAGGATACAACTGATGTGCAGCAGAGTAGCCTACCTTATTGAAGGAACGATGCAATTGCTTAGCGAAAACATCTGCAGAAATACACACACACCCCCTTACTGGGCCCCTTAAACACAAGCCCTCATTTGGCCCCCCACACACATGTGCCCCCCCCCCCCCCCCCAAGCCCTTGTTGGCCACCCGCCACCCACATGCGCCTTATGGACTGGATTTAGGGAAAGGGCACTTTGACGCAAAAGGGCAGGGGGGCTCAGGTGTTCAAGCCCACGTAGCCCACCTAGCCACTTTTTTTAAATACTTAATATGCACAAGAATATATTTTGAAAGCTTTATTTTGAATTACATTACGGAAGAACATTAACTTTTGCACTTTCTGTAATGTGCGCGTGGCGCATGCACAGTACGTGCACACTAAATGGCCGACAGACACCAAAATAGAATTGAGAAGGGGCCTAAATGTTCTGATGAATTGAAAATGGTGGACCCTAAACAGGTGTAATGCTTTATGGTGTCGTCCAGTACTCCAATTTATAGTTGTGCTTGTGAAATGTACTGTAATTCTGAGTCCAAGCTGAAGCTGTTCAATCATATAATCTCAAAGTTTAAATGGGGACACTTTTCAAACATTGAACTCACCTTTGTCTTCTGTTAGAAGACCTCCATCCTCCATAATTGTTCCTCGTGGTGTAGCGAGCTGAATTTACAGAAGCGTTAAACGCATGTGGCCGAGGTGTGTTGGGCTGCCCGGCGGGGAGGTTCATGTTGCCGGCGGCCTGTATAGCAGAAGCCCCCGGCCGAAATAGGTTACTCAGCTCACTGGAGGGAGAACTGTGAACTGGCGATGGAACAGGAGGTGGAACAGATTCTCCAACGGAGCTGGCGATAGCGTCGATAAGTGAAGGGTTTCTTAATAAGTTTCTAATGAACGACGCGGCTTCTCCTGCTGTCGCCATTGTCAGGTAGAGATTCGCGGGTTTCAGGGTGAGGGAGTGGCTTCCGCGGGTTCGTCATCACGTGACCCATAACGCTGTTTGCTTGGCGGTTTGCTGTTCCGGTTTATATAGCAGCGTGGTCGGTGTTATGGCAAAAATGGTGTCCTGGCGAATTATGTGACCATCTTGCGAGCTTGCTTCCTGTTCCAGGAATTGCCTTCCTGTTACATACATACTTTTGTGCATATACCTTCATACTCTCTCACACACTCAGACTCACACACACACACACACACACACACGCACGCATGCACGCACGCACACACGCACACACACACACACACACACACACAGTCACTCACACACAGTCACACACACATATATATGTGTGCGAATGAAGTATTTATATTATGTGTGAATGAAGTATGTATGTAAGTACAAGTGAAGTATTTATATGTGTGAATGCAGTGTGTATGTATGTGCAAGTGAAGTATTTATATATGTGCGAATGCAGTATGTATGTATGTACAAAGTGAAGTATTTATATATGTGCGAATGCAGTATGTATGTATGTGCAAGTGAAGTATTTATGTGTGCGAATGCAGTATGTATGTATGTGCAAGTGAAGTATTTATATATGTGCGAATGCAGTATGTATGTACAAGTGAAGTATTTATATATGTGTGAATGAAGTATGTATGTATGTACAAGTGAAGTATGTATGTATGTGCAAGTGAAGTATGTATGTATGTGCGAATGAAGTATATATGTATGTGCAAGTGAAGTATGTATGTATGTGTATGTGAGATATGCATGTATGTGCAAGTGAAGTACCAATATATATGTATGTGCAAGAGAAGTATACATTTATGTGCGAGTTGACTATGCATTTATGGCCTAAACGGCTTCCCATACTCTGACCGAAGGCAGTCGTGACCTTTGTGGCACTGTATCATTTGCCCTCCCAGGCGTTCATGGCAGACACAGTAGGCAAAAGTGCCATCATTGCCACAACTGTCAGAGCAGTACCAGTCCCCATCAGGTGCTGCTTCCAGGTCAGTGCAAGACAGGTGGAACCACGCTGCCTTGCACTTCCAACTACAGCAACGGAACAACTCCCCTTTTTTTTCTGTATAATTGTATACAATTGTATTAGTATTGTTATTGATTTTACTTTAATGACTGAGATCATTTGACTAGAGGAGGATTCTATAAAATAATAATAATAATACAATATTAGATCAAACCTGACTAGTTCATTAGTGCTTAAGACATAAAATTACAATGTATATTGAGTTAACAGTTATTCCCATATACTAGTTTGTGAGCATGTAAAGATTATTAAACATTATTTTTAGTCCACTAAACCCATATATAAAGACTGCTAAAGTGCTCTACTTCTGCAATAGTTGTCAACAATCCTTTCAAATCCCAATGTGTTTGCGGGGGATGTTACAACATTATTAACTACCTCTATCATGTCCCATGCATGATGGACATTGTCCTTTACTTCTTTTTTAAGACCCCTGTGGTCGAAGTAGGTCTTCAGCTGGGACAATGTCCCCCTGGCACCTTCACTCTTAGAGGACAAGAGTGTGTTGAATGTGTCCTACATTAAAAAAAATAACATATTGACATATTGTTGGGCAATAGTTAATTAATGTTACAATAAAACATTTTTTTCCAATATAAAAAATAAAATAACCTTAACAATGTTTATTTCAGTAATCACCTGCATCAGAAGGATTTCCTTATGGAATCCCTGGGGGGCTGGGACCAATCCCTCCAGTCTCTCTGTTGGTGTTCTGCCCTGAATACGAGACTGGTGGCATTGATCCATCCTCTCCATGCTCAGGCCATCTCCTCCACACAGAATGGGCTCTGGTTTGCCATTTGTCTGCAGTGGCACGTAACCATGCAGGTGGTCCATTATTTGTAGGACACCAGCCCTTGAGCTCGGGTTGGCCTCCAGAACTCCCAGATTGACCTACAAATAAAGTGGTATTACATATTTTTGAAGACTCAAAAAAGGAAATATCAATGATTCCATACAATAAGTTATATATTTTATTAACCTTGAGAACATGCTGCTAGACATCAAAATTTACAAGGTATATGTGTAATACAAGCACTTACAATAGTGCTTTTCTCTCGCATCTCCTGTGAATACTCATGAGGGATGTGCCGAGTAACATCAGCCTTGATGTCTCCAAGAGCCACAAGGTTGTCTACCAGAATCCGCATGACAATAATGGTCATTCTCTCCTTGAACTCTTGGAGCACCTGAAATTGCAATTAATACAAGTCTAGGATTACAGATTTGTCTACCTTCTTATTCTTTTTTCTAAGAGACTATAATTCTAACTTGTGTAGTATTGTATTAAAGACTTTAATTAAATTGTAATTTAATGATGTAGTTGAGTGTAGAGAAGTATCTAAAAGCTGACAACAAAAGTCTGATCAGCTCTGATTAACCCAAAACAGGTAAAACATAAGATATAATTCAAGAATCAGAATGGCTAAACGCTCAAATACATACAGTACTCACACAACCACATTTTATACAGTCCATAGGCAAACAGATGACTTGGATTTATTTTAATTCACCTTAGCATCTGGGAGCAAAAGCAGTGGGGAGATTTCTCCTGCTGTCTTTGTAGGACCTTGTGGGAAATGCCTAAAATCCACCTTGTTTTTGTGGGCAAAATTCATTGATCACAAAAATAATTGATTGGCATGGTCCTTTGAGTGGTGTCGCCCATGCACAGAAATCTGTAGAACACAATTACATTACTCAATACTTTATATTAATTATATGACTCATCTAATAACTAACTACATATTGTATCACAGTATTTCAATCAAAGGCGTAATGATATTGATATTCAATACAATAAATGAAATTTTAAAATGATTACTTGAACATTGTCCCAGCATAAAGAATAGGACATCTTCTGTGCGGTGAACAGCTGCCATCTTCTAGAGGGGCGGGTTGGGGTGTTCTGAATGAATAAGGCAATAACCAAAGAATAGACAATTAGTCAATGTAATACATGTGTTTTCATTCTTCTGTCAGCTATAACATTATATTAATAAAATACTGTTAGTACAAATGTTATAATACCTCAACAGCAGCTTTCCATTCCATGATCTGTGCATCATGGCCACGCCGAATCTTGTCAACATGCCTCCGTGCTGAATCCTTGGATTGGCTTGCTCCAAGTGCATTAAGCATTTTAAATGCATTGATGGAACAGCCTTGTCTCCATAGTTCGACCCCTACACAGGCCTGGATGAAGTTGTGCCTCATCACACATGATGTGAAGAGCACAGTGGAAAGGACCATCCCCAAACGCTTATTTATGATCTGCTGTGCCTCTTCCTCTGTCTGTAAGCTTTATTTCAAATATATATAAACATTAATTAAAATAATATTGCTTACATACAAATTCAGATAGGAAGAATCATTTCGACCTTGAAGTCATCTTACCTTGCATTTCTCCTGCCACCAGCAAACTTGTGGGTCCTGATATTGGCTGCCTCAGGGAACATTGACCTCAAAAACGTCATCGTTACTGGAGCCTTTTCATCTCCCCAGCCCAATGTGGCATCCCAGGAGAAGTGTGGGATGTTATCCACAGTGGGTTTTCTGACACAAAGTGGCCCACTGCGGTCTTTGAGCATGTCCTTTCTCTGGCAATACAAAAATATTAAATGTCATAGCCTACTCCTTAAGAGTAATACAATACAATAAATTAATTTAACATGTAATTAAAAACAGCAATTATATTTGCCAATGTAAATTGGTAAACAGTAAAATACTGAAAAATAAACTTTAAATAACAGCCTATTGATTTAATAAAAATCATTAAAGAATGCTTACCTCTTTAGTGACTGTCTCACACAATGCCGTTATCATGGCAGTCTTCAGACTCTTCGTGCCTTTTAATAGGACACGAAACCCCTCAGTGTATTTATGGTGTGTTAATAGTTTTATCCCTTTGGCCAAAGGATCCCAAATTCGTGCCTTTTAATAGGACACGAAACCCCTCAGTGTATTTATGGTGTGTTAATAGTTTTATCCCTTTGGCCAAAGGATCCCAAATTCTGAGTGGGGTGAATAAAAGGGGCGTTTGGATGGGGTTACCAGCAGGGTTCAGCCTGATCTTTTTGGCACGAGGTGACTTGCTGGGGGTAATGGGAGGGCTACTGTATTGGGTCTTGGTAGGTGTTTGGTTGGGGGTCCTGCCTGTTCTTCTGATGGGGGTCCGGGGTGGGGTTTTGGTGGGGGTCTGGACTGGGGTTTGGGTTGCCATCATGGTGGGGGTCCTCGGTGGGGTTTTGGTGGGGGTCTGGACTGGGGTTTGGGTTGCCATCATGGTGGGGGTCCTCGGTGGGGTTTTGGTGGGGGTCTGGACTGGGGTTTGGTTTGCCATCATGGTGGGGGTCCTCGGTGGGGTTTTGGTGGGGGTCTGGACTGGGGTTTGGGTTGGCATCATCATGGTGGGGGTCTGGGGTGGGGTCTTTGTTTTCATGGTGGGGGTCTGGACAGGGGTTTGGGTTGGCATCATGGGTGGGGTCTTTGTTGGTCTTCGTTCAAGGTCTTCGGTCAAGATTGTGGACGTGGCTGGAGTCTCAATCAGCTTCAACAGATTTTTTTGCCCACGGTTCTCTTACCAGTGCGTCCATTTTTTACAGTAATTTTTAAAAATTGGTTGTGACACTTAAAACAAATAAATTGATCTCTGTCAATGTTAGGGAAAAACAGGCTGCATGTTAATGGGCTTGCAAGTCCTCCTAATCTATGCCTGTTGTAGCCTTTCTTCCTTTTGGGTATCTTCACAGAGCAATTACTGCATTTAGAAATGTCTTCCACCTTTTCCTCCTTTACCTTCATGATGAAGACTCTGAGTAGCCTATCTGCCTATGCCTATTTAATATAAATTATAGTACTAATTATTAATTATTATTATGACTCACAGTACCACCGTCTTCTCCACGTAGTACCTGAAATACCCATAAAGCAACAGTACATCCCACAATACAACAGTAACACAACCCCCCCAGGGCAGATGGGAATTGAAGTCGTTTGGTTGACAGTGATTAACAATAATGGCAGAAAATGCTAATTAGAATACAATTATAATGAAAGAGAAAATAGAACTACACAAATAAGAAACCACACATTATTTATGTAAATGTTAGTTTTTATTAAAACGTAATTATGAAATCAAGATATAAGTGACATACAAGAATACAATGTAAATATGTATAATTATTAATGCCTATATATATATAGATTATTTTTTTCAATCGTTATAGTTTACCAGCGTCAATAATATTCATAAACGCCGCGGTTGGACTACAGACATTTGCGTCATGCGTTGAGTTTCTAGGTGCAATTCACTCCTTCACCACCATTACGTGGGGGTGGCAGTGTGGAGTTAGTAAAGCATTGGCGAGGAGAACAATGTAGTGGTAGAAGAAGAAGTTAGTCTGTCCGGTATCACTCCATATCAGTACTTTATTAAAATGCCACAAAGTGCATTTTAGAGAGAAACTGGGGACCTGAGACGCTTCCCAGGTTCGAGAATAGACTTTTACCAAGGTCTAGCAGGCATTATTTCGGTAAGTGGTTACGTCGTTTTGTTTATTTGCTGGTATTAGAAAAACAGTGCACGGGAGTGGAAATATGACCAGTGGGCTGTGGAAGGTACTTCCACAAGGCGTCAGAGAGGGACTCGCTGTAAGCCTTGGACCAGGGCTACAGGTATGATACCAATAATGAAAGTCAATAATGTAAGTAGCTATTCTTATTATAATGTAGTGTAGCTATAGCATGCACAACAGGAAGAAAAACAAATAGTCCTTGGGCCGGACGAGATATCGGTACCGAAAAGGCGGCAAAGTTTAGTTGTGATTTTTTTATTCCTATACATCCCTAGATTATAGGTTTTGATATGATAGACCTTGCTGACTGGCAGCTTTTTAGTGGTTATCACCTCAAACCCCCCTTTTTGGTATATGGCTCTGGCGAAATTGTGTAAAGGCATACATTAATTCACTAAAATTACAAAAATCGACTTGGTAGTCTAAAATGTGTCTTGTAGTATCTTGACACATAGGGGTAAGTATCAGAATAGGATTTTGGGGCTATCTACCATTGTATTCTTAAATATGACCTACATCATCCTCAGAAACACAAAAATATACACTGTCCGTTTAACAAATAACAACAAAGATGGTTATTTTCCAGCACATTAGGGTGAATATAACTGCCTCACTTGTATATAGAAAACTTCCCATATCCTTAAGCTTCAATTTAAGCCCAAGATGACCTCTCTATCTTGAAGATTACTCTTTCTGTGGCCAAAATGCTGCACTATACCTCAAATCGGAGACATTTTCATTATCAGTTCTAGAATGTAACAATAGGTTCACATGTTCTGCAACTACTGCTGTCTGAAGTTAGAAACATGAATACTACAGCAGGAACACAAATGCCTTTTATTATATTTATATTTATTTATTATATTATATGCACATAATAGCTTGTTTCAGTACATAGCCTATCAATAGTCAGTCACCCAAATCAATGTGCACCCAAATGTTAATAGAAAATAGAAAAAAAAATAGAAATGTTGAATGGGAGAAGAGGTAGAAACCTGATTGTGTCCACCTTGATGCATTAATATAATTCAACCATCATCACTCCATGTCACCCTCAATAAATATATGTGAAACCACAAGCCGACTATGGTCCTGCATGGTTCTCTAATAGGCACACTGGTGTAAGGGTGATATAGCCTACAACCAGCAAACCCCTTCGTACAGTATACAATTCTTTCATGGTCCTTCGAGCACGGATCACCCTGCCATCAGAGATGGACCGGAGTCCCCCTCCCCAGCTCCACCGCCACCATCGGCGCAGCAGCGACCATGGGCCCCAGCCCCCCAGCAGCCATGGCCCTCAGCCCCCCAGCAGCCATGGCCGTACTGTACTGTACATTATGTGTCGCATGTCGTTATAGGTGAGCCGTACTGTACTGTACATTATGTGTCGCATGACGTTATAGGTGAGCCGTACTGTACTGTACATTATGTGTTGCATGTCGTTATAGGTGAGCCGTACTGTACATTATGTGTCGCATGTCGTTATAGGTGAGCCGTACTGTACTGTACATTATGTGTCGCATGTCGTTATAGGTGAGCCGTACTGTACTGTACTGTACATTATGTGTCGCATGTCGTTAAGGTGAGCCGTACTGTACTGTACATTATGTGTCGCATGTCGTTATGTTGTCCAGCATTCACAGCATGTCAGGGCCCTCAGCTCCACAGCAGCAGCCATGGCCCCCACTCCCCCAGCTCCCCAGCAGCAGCCATGGCCCCCACTCCCCAGCAGCCATGGCCCCCACTCCCCCAGCTCCCAGCACCAGCCATGGCCCCCACTCCCCAGCAGCCATGGCCCCCACTCCCCCAGCTCCCCAGCAGCCATGGCCCCCACTCCCCCAGCAGCCATGGACCCCACTCCCCCAGCTCCCAGCAGCAGCCATGGCCCCCACTCCCCAGCAGCCATCGCCCTCAGCTCCCCAGCAGCCATGGCCCCCACTCCCCCAGCTCCCCAGCAGCCATGGCCCCCACTCCCCCAGCAGCCATGGACCCCACTCCCCCAGCTCCCAGCAGCAGCAATGGCCCCCACTCCCCCAGCAGCCATGGACCCCAGCTCCCAGCAGCAGCCATGGCCCCCAGCTCCCCAGCAGCCATTTCAGGGCTCTATAGGGTCCAGCATTCACAGCATGTCAGAGCTCTATAGGGTCCAGCATTCAATGCATTTCAGGGCTCTATATGGTCCAGCATTCACAGCATGTCAGGGCTCTATAGGGTCCAGCAGTCACAGCATTTCAGGGTTTCTATAGGGTCCAGCATTCACTGCATGTCAGGGCTCCATAGGGTCCAGCACTTTCGTCATGTATAGGTCTATATGGCTCTGAAATAGCATTCAGGGCTCTATAGGATTCAATTAAATAGGTATCAATTCAATCCTTACATTAGGAGCATGTCTGGGCTCTCTAGGGTCCAGCATTCACAGCATGTCAGGGCCCTCGGCTCCCCAACAGCAGCCATGGCCCCCAGCTCCCTAGCAGCCATGGCCCCCACTCCCCCAGCTCCCAGCAGCAGCCATGGCCCCCACTCCCCCAGCTCCCAGCAGCAGCCATCGCCCTCAGCTCCCCAGCAGCCATGGCCCCCACTCCCCCAGCTCCCCAGCAGCCATGGCCCCCACTCCCCCAGCAGCCATGGACCCCACTCCCCCAGCTCCCAGCAGCAGCCATGGCCCCCACTCCCCCAACAGCCATGGACCCCACTCCCCCAGCTCCCAGCAGCAGCCATGGCCCCCAGCTCCCCAGCAGCCATTTCAGGGCTCTATAGGGTCCAGCATTCACTGCATGTCAGGGCTCCATAGGGTCCAGCAGTCACAGCATGTCAGGGCCCTCGGCTCCCCAACAGCAGCCATGGCCCCCAGCTCCCTAGCAGCCATGGCCCCCACTCCCCCAGCTCCCAGCAGCAGCCATGGCCCCCACTCCCCCAGCTCCCAGCAGCAGCCATCGCCCTCAGCTCCCCAGCAGCCATGGCCCCCACTCCCCCAGCTCCCCAGCAGCCATGGCCCCCACTCCCCCAGCAGCCATGGACCCCACTCCCCCAGCTCCCAGCAGCAGCCATGGCCCCCACTCCCCCAGCAGCCATGGACCCCAGCTCCCAGCAGCAGCCATGGCCCCCAGCTCCCCAGCAGCCATTTCAGGGCTCTATAGGGTCCAGCATTCACAGCATGTCAGAGCTCTATAGGGTCCAGCATTCAATGCATTTCAGGCCTCTATAGGGTCCAGCATTCACAGCATGTCAGGGCTCTATAGGGTCCAGCAGTCACACAGCATTTCAGGGTTTCTATAGGGTCCAGCATTCACTGCATGTCAGGGCTCTATAGGGTCTAGAGAGTGACATTTTGTCGGGATTCCCGTGGGTCACGTGATTCCCGCGGGAATCCTGTGGGATGGGATTAAATTTTTTATTAATCCCGTGATCGGGACGGGACGGGAATGAAACTCAACGGGAGCGTGCAGGATCGGGAATGCCATCTATCTAGAATCATAATGATCATTTTCAGGAAGGAAACAACGCTCGCCGCGGTGCTCAGGCTCACTGCTGGCTGCCTGCTGTAGCCAGGGGGGTGGAGCTGGGTGGACCGCAGTGTTTGTTTACAATAAAGTTTCAATAGTTGTCACTGTACAATACTTTAAAACAGTTGTCATGTTGCACACAATCAATTTGGTCATAGCAGCCGCTGAGCCGCCTGTAGCCTCTCCTCTCCAAGCAGCAGCCCACAGTGCCTGCACCGTGAGACCGCAGTGAGAACGCTATAGCATTGCAAGAAGCTAAGGCTTAGCTGCTAAGCTAACACAACACCAGCCATGGTGGTGGTGATGTTAGCTTAGCGTAGCGTAGCTTGCTGCTGCTTGGCTGTTCAACTTCACTTCATCTCTGCCTATAATTTCTTATTGTTACCCTGACACCGGAGCTGCAAAAACAGACAGATCTACAAGCTCTACAATCTCAACTATCAAACTCCAGCTAGTCCCACTCCTCTGAACTCCAGGCTGCATGAACAGTGCTCGAGCGCTCAGTTTTCTGCCCCCCTCAATGTCGCAAATCTTGCGCATTCACTTCAACGTCAATGGCTCTTCTGCACAGCGCAGCAATAGCTTTGCTTTGCGCTTGCGTTAGTCAAAACTAAAAGCGAGTGACAGTGAGACGAGCATGTCGACCGTAGCAATGAATGGAGACCTATTTGGAATGATTAAATCCATTATTGGCCTGGAGAAAGTTACAGCCGCTCCGCCTCCTCCTCCTCCTCCTCCCTGGCACGGTACAATTAGCCATGTGCTATATGACGTTTTGTTTACCCTGCGACAGGGACTGAGAGAAGGAAACAATGTCTTAAATAATAAAATAAAACATTAAATACCATGTTTGGGTTTATTCAACTAAGGTACTGTTACCATAGGCGTGGTGTGACTGACCAATGTTTTGTTTTTTAACTGACATACATTCCACCATAGCAAGGTATGTATAATATAAGGTATTATGTGTTGGGGCCTTTGAAGATTGTTGTTTAAACTGGATTAAGGCATTATATGCCGTATGGTATATATATAATATACCATTACATTTACCACGTTAACTGTTCCTGGTGCCACATTGTTTAATGGCATGAAACGATACTCTTTAAAAAAAATAAGAACGCCATCCATTGCCTTAAATGAGTAACTTACCATATTGTGCTGAATATAAGACTATTTATTTTGTTATCGGGGACGGGGACTAGACTAATTGAATTTCAATGTACTTTTTTCTCTAATTAGTCTTGAAAAATGGGGTTCATCTTATTATTGGTGTAGTCTATAATCGGCACAATGCAGTATTTAAAAAAAAAAAAAAAACAGGAGCGGGATGGGAGTGGGAGTCATCTCGACTGGGAGCGGGATGGGATCAGGAGTCATTCTACAGGAGTGGGACAGGACAGGATTTTTATTTTTACCCTGGTCCAGGATTGGGACAGGACAGGATTTTTTCTGTGGGAGTGGGACAGGACAGGAGTGGAAATCCACTCTCGTGTCAGTCTCTAATAGGGTCCAGCACTTTCGTCATGTAGGTCTATAGGGCTCTGAAATAGCATTCAGGGCTCTATAGGATTCAATTAAATAGGTATCAATTCAATCCTTACATTAGGAGCATGTCTGGGCTCTATAGGGTCCAGCATTCACAGCATGTCAGGGTCCTCAGCTCCCCAACAGCAGCCATGGCCCCCAGCTCCCCATCAGCCATGGCCCCCACTCCCCCAGCTCCCCAGCAGCAGCCATGGCCCCCAGCCCCCCCTAGCAGCCATGGCCCCCACTCCCCCAGCTCCCCAGCAGCAGCTGAGGGCCATGGCTGCTGGGGGGCTGGGGCCCATGGTCGCTGCTGCGCCGATGGTGGCGGTGGAGCTGGGGAGGGGGACTCCGGTCCATCTCTGATGGCAGGGTGATCCGTGCTCGAAGGACCATGAAAGAATTGTATACTGTACGAAGGGGTTTGCTGGTTGTAGGCTATATCACCCTTACACCAGTGTGCCTATTAGAGAACCATGCAGGACCCCCACATATATTTATTGAGGGTGACATAGAGTGATGATGGTTGAATTATATTAATGCATCAAGGTGGACACAATCAGGTTTCTACCTCTTCTCCTATTCAACATTTCTATTTTATTTTTTCTATTTTCTATTAACATTTGGGTGCACATTGATTTGGGTGACTATATTGATAGGCTATGTACTGAAACAAGCTATTATGTGCATATAATATAATAAATAAATATAAATATAATAAAAGGCATTTGTGTTCCTGCTGTAGTATTCATGTTTCTAACTTCAGACAGCAGTAGTTGCAGAACATGTGAACCTATTGTTACATTCTAGGACTCTGGAAGGCTATAGTGACTGATAATGAAAATGTCTCCGATTTGAGGTATAGTGCAGCATTTTGGCCACAGAAAGAGTAATCTTCAAGATAGAGAGGTCATCTTGGGCTTAAATTGAAGCTTAAGGATATGGGAAGTTTTCTATATACAAGTGAGGCAGTTATATTCACCCTAATGTGCTCGAAAATAACCATCTTTGTTGTTATTTGTTAAACGGACAGTGTATATTTTTGTGTTTCTGAGGATGATGTAGGTCATATTTAAGAATACAATGGTAGATAGCCCCAAAATCCTATTCTGATACTTACCCCTATGTGTCAGGATACTCCATGCCAAATTTCACACTTCCATGTGTATTTATGTAATTTTAGTGAATTTTTATTTGCCTTTACACAATTTCCCAGTTTCGCCAGAGCCATATACCAAAAAGGGGGGTTTGAGGTGATAACCACTAAAAAGCTGCCAGTCAGCAAGGTCTATCATATCAAAACCTAATCTAGGGATGTATAGACCACGCAGAGCTTCAGGCAGTGCTACTTGCTGAATGATATCTCATACTTCTGCATCAATTCTCTGTACACTTCTTGCTGTATTCCACTACTTTCAGCGTTTCAGCGAAACTAAAGTGGTGCTTGGTGAGGCTCGTTTTTTAGCCGGGATCCAGGTAAAGGCAGAGGTTAGGTAATTGCAGCCTGGCGTGGCTCTTCTGTAGCCCGGGACCAGGATAGCAATATGCCGAAGGAAAAGCAGAACAAAACGAGGCAGAGCCGGGTGGAAAACCGGGAGGACCGGGAGGACGAGATGGATGAGATTAAGAAATCTCTCGACTTCATGTCGGCAGAAATATCGAAAGTTGCGGAGCAACAGAAGAAAATAATAGAGCTGATGGGAGAAATCCAGGCACTTAAAAAGATGCACATTGAAAAGGACAAAATGATAAACCAGTTGGAGCATCGAGTGGCTGACTTGGAGCAATACTCCAGAATGAACAACATAATCGTCAACGGACTGAAGACCAAACACCGGTCCTACGCCAGAGTGGCAGCCGCGGGGAATGCCACGGCGCGGGAGGGAATCCCCTCTGAGACGGAGACGCTGGAGCAGCAGGTGGTTAGCTTCTTGGAAAGCAAGGAGATCACCGTGGACAGAAACAACATCGAAGCCTGTCACACCCTGCCTACCAGAACCAAGGGAGCTATACCAGCGATAGTAATTCGATTCACCAACAGAAAGAGCAAGATTTCGATCCTGAAACAGAGTGGTAATTTACAAGGGTCTGATGTGTTCATAAATGAGCACCTTACAAAAAGGAACGGAGAAATCGCCAGACGTGCACGCTGGTTGAGAAAACAAAATAAGATTGAAGGTACATGGACTGCGAGCTGTAAAGTGTTTATTAAACTGAACGGAGAGGACGCAAAAGTGGTAGTCATACATGACATCAGCGAACTGGACGAGTTCGATGTTGCTGTGAGGTAGGACCCTGGCGTCTATTATTTTAATAATGGACATTTATTTTAATCATGATGACAATGTCACATACTATTAACTTGCCTAAGAAGGGAATATTGATGGCTCATCTAAATGTGTGCAGTCTGAGGAACAAGTTGCATGAACTATGTTGTCTGGTTGAATCAAACCGCTTTCACATACTAGCAATATCAGAGACACACCTTGACTCAACTTTTGATGATGCAGAAGTTGCAATTGATGGATATAATGTGTTCAGAAAGGACAGAGACAAGCATGGGGGTGGGGTTGCCATCTACGTGAAACATGATATTCCGGTTAAAAAGAGATGTGACTTAATGATGAATGAAATTGAAGCATTATGGTTACAGATACATATACCACATTTAAAACCTATTTTAATTGGGTGCTGTTACAGGCCACCCAGTGCAAATGCTAAGTATCTGGATAACATCTGTGAAATGTTGGACAAAACAGCTGATTATAATAATGAAATTTACTTCCTGACAGATATGAACATAAATGCATTTAATGTCAACTGCCCCATGTGGAAGAAAATAATGTCTGTTGCTAAAATATGTAACCTGTCTCAGCTAGTAACATCAGCGACAAGAACTGTCACAAACAAGGTTGCTGTAACAACAAAAACATGTATTGATCACATCTATACTAACAGACCCAAGCAATGTTCCAAAGCAATATCAGTAACAGTGGGTTGCAGTGATCATAACCTGATTGCAGTTGTTAGAAAAACTCATATACCTAAAGCTGGCTCTAGGATTATTTATAGAAGGTCTTATAAAATGTTTAATGAGGCATCATTCGAGGGAGAAATAAGTAGTGTAAGCTGGTCCGATGTATGCAATAATGTAAACCCAGAAAAAGCGCTAAGTGAGTTCATGAAAATGTTTTTGGAGATTGCTGATAAACATGCTCCAATGAAAAAATGGACTGCACGGTCAAAAAATGCTCCCTGGTTGGACTATGAACTAAGGAGATTAATGGCCAACCGTAATGATGCAAAAAGAGCTGCAGATAAATCAGGGTTACTATTGGATAGGCAACATTACTGCAAACTTAGAAATGCAGTGACAAAATTGAATAATAATAAAAAGAAGGAACACTTTGTGCTTAAAATTAATGATGCTAAAAATGATAAAAAAGATGCTGTGGAAAACGCTGAATAATATAATGGGGAGGAATCCAAACTTGTATAACTCTTTTATAGAAACAGACGGGTCATTTATCACAAAGCCATATGAAATAGCTAATTATTTTAATAATTACTTTATAAACAAGGTGGATAAACTGAGGAATGACATGTGTACAAATACAATGAGCAACAATGGGTCAAATAACAACATCACAAATTGTATAATGAGAGGAAAGGAGTGTATGTTTGGATTTCACCAGGTTGTGGAGGGAAATATTGAAAAAATGCTGTTACATCTATCGGATGACAAACCTTCAGGTACAGACAATCTTGACTGCAAATTACTGAGAATAGCAGCTAAATATATTTCAAAGCCCTTATGTCACATATTCAATAAATGCCTAGAGTATGGTGTATGCCCCAAGATTTGGAAGGAAGCAAAGGTTATTCCACTGCCCAAGGATAAAAGAGCAGCATTTGCTGGTCCAAACAGTCGTCCTATAAGTCTTCTTCCAGTACTGAGTAAAATTCTAGAAAAAATTGTATATGAGCAGATTCAAGACTATCTAGCAAGTAATGAGCTGATAACATGCATACAGAGAAGGTCACTCCACAAGCACTGCTCTGGCACAAATGACTGATGATTGGCTAAAGAACATGGATGATAAGAGACTTGTGGGGACGGTACTGTTAGATTTCAGTGCTGCTTTTGATGTTATCGATCATGATTTGTTATTAGGAAAGCTTGAATGCTATGGTTTTGGCCCTGTTGCTTTGTCTTGGATGGGGAGCTACCTGTCAAAGAGAAAGCAGAGGGTATATTTCAACGGAAGCTTTTCTGACAGTAAGGAGCTGCAGTGCGGGGTTCCTCAGGGAAGCTCATTAGGGCCTCTCCTATTTTCGATATTTACTAATGACTTACCTTTGGTATTGAATAAATCTAATGTAGTAATGTACGCGGATGACTCGACAATGTACAGTACAGCAGCTACAGTAGGTGAATTAAATTATATACTAAAGTATGAAATAAAAGCAGTAGCGGATTGGGTTGAAGAGAATAAATTAGTATTGAACATTGCTAAAACCAAGTGCATGGTGTTTGGATCTAGACATAAGCTAGAGGGTGATCCTCAACTGAGCCTGTCACTTGCCGGGAAGCCAGTAGAACAGGTAACAGAGGCTAAACTACTTGGAGTGGTACTAGATCCTAAACTTAATTGGTCTAAACAAATTGACAATATAGTAACTAAAATGGGAAGAAGTATTGCCGTAACAAGGAAATGTTCTAGCTACATAACACTAAACACTAGGAAAGCAGTAATTCAAGCTCTAGTGTTATCACAGCTTGAGTATTGCCCAGTCATCTGGTCATCGGCTACAAAAACAGACATACATAAATTACAAATAGCTCAAAACAAAGCTGCCAGATTAGCTCTCCAGTGTTCCAACAGGACACACATTGCAGAAATGCACAGAAATCTATCATGGCTTACTGTTGAGAATAGATTACATTCACGTATTCTTATGTTTTTCAGAAATGTATTAATGGACAAAAAACCACAGTATTTCTTTGAACAGGTAGCACATGTAAGAGATGAACATAACCATATGACTAGACAAGCCAGTTCGGGTGTTTTGGTGGCACCTAAACCAAGAACAAATATTCTTAAATCTTCTTTTATCTATAGAGCAGTAATAGGTTGGAATGCACTACCAAAGTGTATAACCAATACAAATACAAAATTCATCTTTAAAATCAAGTTAAAAGAACACCTTATGTAAATCATACTGCAGTAACCCTGGGAAAATAATAATTCAAATGTATAATGTGTTGAAAGTGATGTTTTGCTATGTTTCTTTGCTTTTTATTTCTTATGTTTATTTTATTTTATTTCTTTTATTTTACTATGTTTTATTTTGAGTTCGTTTTTGTAAACAATTGTAAGTATTGCCTATGTTAAATGTATGTCTGTGTCGGACCCCAGGGAGACTAGCTTTTGTGCAAAAGCTAATGGGGATCCTTATAAACAATAAACAATAGGAATAAAAAAATCACAACTAAACTTTGCCGCCTTTTCGGTACCGACATGTCATATCTGGGCACTTGGCCCAAGGACTAAAAGCCAAGTGACAGCTGTGTGTAAACATGCGTGAGCATGCTTCGTCCAATGTGGCCCCCACCCCAAAATGAGTTCGACATCCCTGATATAGACAGATATTTCAGTATGAATATTATGGGTTGTTCCTGCTCAACACCTTTTGAACCTTGACACTGAAACATATTAATTATAAGGTTCAAAGGTCAGCAACATAATTGTTGTATAGTTTACATGTACTACAGTAGTAGATGGATTCAATAATAAACAAACCAACCAAGTACCAAGAGAGGCGTCAATTGGCATCGTGACTGGTGAGCTTGTGGATCAGTTATTTTCGTCAACTGCTACCGTTCTACGACGAAGCATTTGGCATGTCCGCTGATGGAGACAGGTCCTTCTCAGAGTGCGTGCTCAGAGTCATGTTTCAGCCAGGGTGCTCGTCCTTTACAAGCGTCATGACGCAACTGTTGCGTCATGATCTGCAAAACGGGGTGATGTTGCGTCGCAACATCACCCCGTTTTGCAGATCTTGTTACATTTACAACGTTAACGTCTATAAACGTTCAGATTTCAAATCATAAGTGGTCACCCCAGGGCCATGGATGTTACAATTCTCCTCGGGTGGTTATAAGTACATGTATCTTCCTTATTATTCAATAAATAACATTTTAATCCGATCGTCAGCTATTGTCTAGACAGACAAACATGCGATGGGAGTTGTGATACATTGTGAAAATGTAGGAATACAAGTAGTAAATTTACATACTGTAGTAAACTATAATCACCTCTGTTCATGAGGTGAATACAGAAGTTGTATAAATTGAAGAACTTGGAAGAAACAACATTCAAAGTGCAAATGGTTTTTAATGAGAAAAAAAAGAACAGAGCATGTTTAAGGCACGTGGTGCTATATCAGAGGCATGGTCCAGACATCAGCTGGGTAATTCCTTGCAGGTTCCCAGCTGTTTTCCCAGGTCTTGCCACTGTAAAAGTAGAAATAAATAAAATGAAATGAATTAATTTAGAACATGGGCTGCAAAGTCTTAAGTGTAATAGGATTTCTTTCTTTTGTTTTAACAACTTGAACCCTTAGAAGCATTGAAGAAAATAAAAGATCTACAAGGTGTGTAGATCATCTATTTTTGTTGAAGAGATTTGGTGTACAGGGGAAAACATTATCATGCAGCCCTAATGTTCTGGAGTTTGACATACCCCTATATGGATATCTCCCTACTATTATCGGATACAGCAACAAGCAAGTATGCACTCGACAGAGTGCAGTTCAAGTTGTATCTGTGGCCCGTCAGGGCCGTCATGATCAATAAAAATATAATTAGTTATCGTGATTGTTTTGAACATAATTGTAGGTATTGTAGTGTTTGTTCCAAAACAAAGATATGGCCCTATGTTCTCCTAACAATTTGTAAATGAGGACTCCAATTTTGTAACTTAATCATTGATCACAATGTTTTTGTTCATTAAGGTTTAAACTAGACGTGTAGTCTGTTACAAAAATAATAATAATAATGTTTCAAAATAACAGATATTTTTAGTTTGCAGCCTTTGGACTTTTGGATTTTCGTTGAGTAGTCCTGTCCAAGTGGAACCCACTCTGATCGGCAGTGTTCAGGAAAATCTGCTGCCATATATGCCGTATACTAGAATTATACGTTCACCCCTTGAACGTGCATGACTAATGACTATCAGCCAGAAACCACTGCCTCTGGAAGGACAAATAGTGTAAATAGACAAATGTCTTACCATCCACTGGTGCAAGGCTCCCAACGCACTAACACTTGTTTCTCTCTCTCTTGCTCGTTTGGCAGCTGTAACACACACACACACACACACACACACACACACACACACACACACACACACACACACAGTATAAGAAATCACTGGTTAAGGCATACCATTATTTTATTACTGTTTCTTGTCTCAGTGATGTTCAGCAAAAAGACAAATTAACATGAACATTAACATTCTGTGGTGCTGATAGCCAAGTTATTATGGGGAGTACTACCGCCTGACAGTCAGTCCCCACAACACCAGAGGGAGTGCAACAAACCATGTACAACCCAGATTCGGCACAAACAAGGGATTACATTATTTTCGCTCCTATGCCACCAAAATGTGGAATGCCCTATCAACAGTCATTAAGACATGTGAATCCCTTGACTCCTTCAAAACCGCTCTCAAAGGGCACCTACGGACGGCTGCAATTCGAAACTGGCCCCCGTAAAATCTGAATCCCCCCCCACCCCCTCTTTTTTCCTTCACTGTATATGTTTCTTTTCCCTTTTTGCATCCTTTATGATGAATTCCTGTTCTGTTCTTTAACTATATAGAAGTGTCTATTTGTACGTCTCTAAATGTTTTGATGAATTGAACATGGTGGACCCTGTTGTAAACAAGTGTAATGCTTAATTGGGTCGTCCACTCACAGTTAACAGTCTTTGTATTGCGTTTGTGCTTGAAATGTACTGTAATTCTGCAAACTGTTAATAAATATTTCAATCAATCAATCAAAAAGGTTGATTCCAGGGCACGTCAGACCTTTGCTACATGTCATTCCCATACTCAATCTCTCTGCTTCCTGTATCTATACACTGTGAGACTATTAGGCTTTGACAATATTTGACAAAGCCCAATCTTGCATTAGAGCGGGGGTTTTGTCAGCGAGCGCCTAAAATGCTCCCGACAGCATAATCAGAGCAAATATCGTACAGTGTATAGGGGCCATAAGCTTTGTTACAATACAAATTACATTCAGTATATATTACATTCTTACCTCGTGTAGCCTTCTCCCAAGTATCTCCTTGTATTTGAAGGGTAATTGGTAATTGTTACATGTCTTGCAACCTTAAATGATGAAAAGACAACAGTTTATTAAGCCATGGGCCTTTGTTAATATCGGCAGCATTTTACACTTGTGTCCATGTGAGTTTGTGCCTAGTTTTTGGCAAACACATATTAATCATCTGAGTTTCACTCACAGAGCCCCATTAGCTTAACCACATTAATCCTTGGGTCCCAGAGAACATGTAGGGTCTTGTATAACAATAGCCTGTTTAAAAACTTTAAAATTGGCAAAACTCTAATATTTGCCTAGAGGCTAGAAAAGTAGTAACACCATACTAAGCAAAACGTACCGACTTTCTTCTTTTTGTTCACCGCCTTCACAAGAGGAGTAGAGTCTGTGGGAGCAGAGTTTTTTTTTTTTTAGGATTCCTATCCACTGGCACTGGCTTATTTCCTCTTCTCTTCTGGCGAGGCAGTAGGGTGGGAGCACAGACAGATGCGGATGCAAGAGGAGGAGTAGAGTCTGGTGGGGTAGGAGCAGAGAGAGGAGGAACGTCTAGAACCGGTGCAAGGATGAGAAACTCTTCTGGACTCGAAAGAGTAGGAGTAGAGTCTGGTGGGGTGGGAGCAGAGAGAGGAGGAACGTCTAGAACTGGGGTAAGGATGAGAAACTCTTCTGGACTCGAAAGAGTAGGAGTAGAGTCTGGTGGCGTGGGAGCAGAGAGAGGAGGAACGTCTAGAACTGGGGTAAGGATGAGAAACTCTTCTGGACTCGAAAGAGTAGGAGTAGAGTCTGGTGGGGTGGGAGCAGAGAGAGGAGGAACGTCTTCAACTGGTGAAAGCTCCTCGCCTGGACTGTCCAGCTCCTCTGGGACGTCCTGCTGCTCCTCGCCTGGACTGTCCAGCTCCTCTGGGACGTCCAGCTCCTCTGAGAGGTCCTGCTGCTGACTCCCTGTGATTAATCAATTAACATGTTCACTTTAATTTTAAATGTGTACTTATTAACGAAGACGCGCTCACACAAACACTTAGCAGATGCTCTTAATCCAGAGCGACTTATAAGCATGAATAAAACATGGCGATACATCATATACCTAAAGACTAGTTATCATGATTCATACGTTCGCCTGTAAGGTCGTTGGGCTTGACACACACACACACACACACACACACACACACACACACACACACACACACACACACACACACACACACACACACTTTCTTACATGGAGATTCCAGGAGATACTGATATGCACACTTCATATTTTTCACAAGATCCTTTTGGACTGTCATATCCATGCCTGGGGACACCATGAGTTCTGCCTTCCAGGTATTGTTCCTCTCATTCTTTCGGGCAAAGAATAAGATTGGCTTAAAGCCCAAACTCCCAAGTTTTGTAATCTGAAATGAACAAATGAAGAACAGCAGTTGGTACCACTACATTATTGCTAATTAAGGACAACCCTTGAAGTACAGCAATACATGGCAACTTGAGGTACTCTCCATTGATATTTCATCGTGACTTATCCCAAAAAAATAGATATGATAACAAATCACGCATGTTTAGTCTCCTAGGGTTTATAAGAAGTGATTTTATCGCCTACAGGCTTGTGTGAAAACCCCAGCTTGACAGTTTTTAAGTTGCTCGATTCAGTATTTAGATATTTGTCCACCCAGGGTGTGTTTTGCACTCCGTCCGTGTGTGCGTGCGTCCGTCTGTTACCAGCTAATCTCCGGCACCGTTAACGGTGCCACATTTTGCGTGCACACTCCCTGGATGCAAACGATGAACCTCTGCCCCAAGTTTCCCAGAACAGCCTGTTATAGCGCCACCAGGAGGCCGACTTTTGAAAAAAACATTTTTTGATATACAGGTTTAATGTTTGTGTTTAGGTCAATGTTTGTTTTAAAAACGCCATTGACAATGAAGAGAAATTGATGTTTGTTTAGTCACTAACACAAACGATGCTTTGCTTCACCCCCCTGAATCAAGCAACTTGATTCTTTATAGGGGTTTGTCTGGTAGGGTCACAACCCTACCATTAACATCCTACGGTATGCAAAGTTTTCAAACTTCCCTTATGCTTTAAGTAGCATGTGACATGTCATACTAGGGGGTTTCATGATTATGAATACATTCAAACCATTAGCTTTTCACAAAATGGGCTAAAAACAGCCATAGCCACTTGCCCAAAATGTGCTGACCTCATCACATTTGTCATGACGTCTATGGTTGAATAAGGAGTGTTTTTTTTGTCAAAAACGAATGCTTGGAATGG
This sequence comes from Protomyctophum bolini, assembly GCF_963924005.1. NCBI lineage: Eukaryota > Metazoa > Chordata > Actinopteri > Myctophiformes > Myctophidae > Protomyctophum > Protomyctophum bolini. Next base: position 1,334,277 of record NC_137874.1, on the reverse strand, counting down.
ATTTAGAATCATGAAAACCCCCTAGTTTGACACGTCACATGCTACTTAAAGCATAAGGAAAGTTTGACATTTTTGTCTGCCATGTTAATTGTAGGGTCACAAGAAACCCCTATAAAAATATTGCTCTATACCAACAGCCGGTCAGCAAGTGGATTCATGAATGTATATATAATAAAATAAATACTATATACCAAATTTCCCACACGTCCACCTTGGCTGCTGGACTAAGAGGAAGATGAGACACCAGACCCAACCACACAGTAGTGCTGAAGACCTCTACCAAATCAAACCTGGCTAATTGCCTCCATGCCATAGCAGATTGACGAAGCAATTTGTTCAAAAGTAACCCTACTTTTCAGATGGTTGACATTTCTGTAGGCGCATTATAAATCTTGTTTTGATTGGTCTTTTATTTTTGAGAGGCCCTAGCCCCTCCTTATATACAGGTTTAATGTTTGTTTTGTCTCAATGTTTGTTTTACAGATAAGAGCCCCCCCTCACTTCACACGGGTGTGGATGTTTTTCTCATTAGCTGTATGCCATAATTAAGATTAAAAAAAGGTTTTAAATATTTCACTTCATGTGCAATGAACCTATAATATATCAAACTTTCACTTTTAAAATGATCTTTTCTATTAACTTTTTACATGATATTCTATTATTATTCTTTTTTCAAGATCTAAATATATGTAGATTTACTTACTGCAACTCTTGCACTGTCCACAGCTCGGTGGGTGATCTTATTTCTCACTTGGGTCTTTGTCCGCGTCATATTTTTTAAATTTTTTATCCAATTTTTCTGTTATGGTCAGAGCTTGTGAACATTGGGAACAGGTTTTGCTCCCTGGTTCTGCCAATGCCTGACATTTTGGACATTGTCTAACTTTTGGTTTCGTCATTTTTTTTGCAGCTGGGGGGGGGGGGGGGGGGGCAGCGAGAAAGCCAGAGAGGGAGAGAGCTGGAGAGAGAGAGAGAGAGGGAGGGAGAGAGTGTGGCTCTTAAAAGTGCCTTTTGTTTGAGAGTTGGAGAGTTGTTTGAGGTTGGAAGATCTGTAAGAGAAAAAAGATGATTCAGAATGTAACACCCAACTGTTGGAACTTCTATTCAGAATCCTATTGCAGTGTTTTTTCATGTCAAATTAATATCGGTATCTAACTAATTGTGATAAAGCTCAGTTTTCACTGAGCTTCATCACAATGTTTTGGATTGCATCTATTTATGATTAACTTGAGTACAATGGACCAAAATGAAAATCACACCCATGTGAAGTGAGTGGTGCAAATCCGTGTGGGGGTCCCGGGGGGGTAGTTCCAGACCCCCGGCGTGCCGCCCCGTGTCCGAAACGGTTGAGAAATGACAGAGTTACCGTGTGCCGGGCCCTCTACTGTACTGTACTGTCACTGTACAGTACTGGCACACCCGAAATCATCATATATACAGTTAATATGTGCAATTGAGTTTGTTAGGTTACACACAGGTGGTGAAAAACAACCATGCTGTTTTAAGCTCATACCCAGCCAGGCAGGCAGGCAGGCACCCACCCACCCACACACACACATAAGTCCGTAAGGGAGTTGAGAGGGAAATGGTTTGACTTATAAAGTATTCAATAACAACCACAACTCAATAAAACATTTCGTTTTGCCTTTAGTCACAAATTCTACATCACATGGAGTTGTTGTTTAGCACAGTAGTTCCCAAACATTTTCATGTCAAGGACCCCCAAATTGACACCAATTAGCCCGGCTGCGGAGGGAGTCAGAGAGAGACTCGCTGTAAGCACTGGACCAGGGCTAGGGTCTGTACAGACTAGAGACCCATAAGGGACCGGGTCCATTTGGTTACAAACTATCATTAAGCTGGGGACCCCCTGGAACTCCCTCAAGAACCCCTGGGGGTCCCCGGACGGGCCGGACCCAACTTTGGGAACGGGATGTGTTGATGTGTTGTCATGTTGTCTACTAGCCTCGATACCCAGGCTTTAGTTGCTACCAATATGTGGTAATATACACCGACATAAGTTACGTCAGCGTAAACAATAACCCTGTGGCGTTGTTCTATCATTTAGGGGTTGTGCAGAATTAACGATGTATGTATTTTAAGTAAAAATATAATATTATACAGGTATAATATTGGAAACGCGTCTTACCTGAGGTTAGTGAGGTCGTAGATAAATCACACTGCGCGCCGAGGATATGACGTCATCGGCTCATGCAAACATTAATATTTTATTCTAGCTCTAGCTAGCAAACAAAACTAAAGTAAACATGAATAATGTAAACAACAATTTATTCTATCATTTACAGTTAAATGTATTTAAATACATGCATTCAGACAGACCGCTGTGAATATATTATTAAGGTGACATAGATATATGGTCGAGATCCTGTTAGACCGGATACGAAAACAGTCCAAGGGTCCATGTATCTAGATGGCGTGACAAACCGGATGCAGCTTGCCGTGGACTCGACCGGGAGCAAACATTTTATTTAATGATTGATACATTAAGTATCTATCATTTAATCATTAACAGTGACAGAGTGCCAGAACAAAATGCCAGATTGTTTTATTATTATATACAAACACACTGAGATCGATAGATCCATCGATATATAGATGTAGAGATATGAAATACAACTTGTTAATAAAGTCTCACAGTACGAGGAAGACATCTGACCTGACGTCACAGGTTTGCAAAAGTGTTTTTCTCGAAAAATACACATCGGATAATTACCAAATGAGTATAAAAATGCTCAGAATATTTACAGCTGTTTGTGAAAAATGGTGTATAGTTTTTTTATTTTTAGCGCACGGTGTTGTGGCATTCCTCAGCCGACACAAATGCGCCGACTTAATGTGTCGGCTGAGGAATTGTATTCATGGCTATGAGTGACCAGGACGACATGTCCATGTCGTCGAGGGCTGACCCAGGGTTGTGGCATGTAGTCATACTTTGCCGTCCGGGGATTGCGACGCTGTTGATACTTCATGTCCTAATGACGTCACAGACTAGACATCACAAATCACTGCCTGCAGCACGCGGCCTTCAGCGTGTTTTAACACAGCCCTAAAGTATGTTACAGTTCAGACAGTGCATACATATAAGTACATTGCCTATCCACGTACCAGTACCAATTCTCAGTACACAACTGTTGTATATCACAACAGACAGTAAGGAGAGGGAGAAAGAGAGAGACATGCAGCAACGGTCTTCATGAACAGGACTTGAACACGCGACACGCTGTCAGGCCAAAGCATGCGCCTGTACCACTTAGGACTCGAACACGCGACACGCTGTCAGGCCAAAGCCTGCGCCTGTACCACTTGGCCATCGGGCGCCCTCTTTGAACAAGGCTTAAAGAAAACATCGAATGACTTCAGCCATAGAACAAGGCTTACATTTAAAACAGCCTTTGAACAAGGCTTGATTTCACTCTTGTACAATTCATAGTATTCTGCTGCAGTCTTAGTTGTGGATGAACTGTTTTGTAAATTTGTCATTTGACAAACCGGACCAATGACCTGTTTTGCAGCATTATAATTCTATGAATAATTTTGAATTCCCATATTGAACAAGCCACAGAACAGGGCTTTAGAACAGGGCTGAACACGCCACAGAACAGTAGTGGGGTTCCGTCTCCATGTTAAATTTAGTTGTCATTTACAACTCTTGTAAAAGTTTTACTTTCAGGACTAATTTGAAGTTGAGGGTCTATAGAACCATTTTGGTTCGAGTGGCAATCACCAAAATAAAATAATTGGCCTCTAGGGGGCGTAGTCAGGTGCCAACCCCCATCAGCCCTACCAAAATATGTAAACTGTTGTAACTTTTGATTAAATGATCCAATCTGAACATATGAGATATGTATGTATTCACAATCAGGAGTAGCATTTGGTACTTAAACCTTATTACACATAAAATATTTGTTTCCACCCAGTATTGGTGTATATCCACAAAAATAGCAGGAAAAACGAGCTAAAAACGAGCTAAAACAAAGTTCTTAGTATTACACACAGACACAACAATTCATTTAACATTTGTATTTATTTTTTAACTGTATCACAATATGGTGCCATTGTTTTAACAACTATTTGCCAAATATCCAAAATGGTCAAAATCGGAATTATGTTTATTTGAAAAATGTCTCTTATATCCTGTTGAACCTAGAATGGTGATGTTGGTGCCTATACCTATGTTATCATGAATGACTAATTGTATAAAACCAAAATACATATAATAGGACAATATATAATATTCCACACAAATGAGACAATGCAGTAGATATGTGGGGAACTAAAGTTAGATATTGCAATATAATACACCAGTCCTGTGTTATATTTTGTTTATTTGATTTTATTAGTTATACTATGTACTGCCACTATAGGGGCAGAGAAGCAGGTGTGTCTTAATTGTACAGACTTGGTAGCTTGTTAAGCATACTGCAGAAGAGCATGAGCTGCACTGATTGCTCTCTTGTGGTATTGATATTTTGAAGGTAAGCAAAAAAGTTAAACATGTCATGAAGGATCCTAAAGTGTTTTTTATGAATATGGATAGTCATGTGGGTTAAGTGGCCAAAGTACTACATCCCAATAGTATGAGCTAGCATTAACCAAAGTAGCCTGTAGCTATAGCACAGGCTAAAACTAAAGGCTAGCTACAGTATAGCAATTATGCTGAGGAATAAATTGTGTTTTCATTGGCTATATGCACTGCTGACTGTTTTCTTGTATTAATATGTTGAGGCAAACTGTTAAATACAAAAGTTATATAATAATATAGTAATATAATAATATAATATTTTCTATATTTTTTCATGATATGACCCTAACAGAAAACTAAACCTGGATAGTAGTGGAAGTATTTGTCTGTTATGGCTGGGACAACGAAATGGCAATTGTGCATTTTGTGCCAAAAGCAAACTGAGGAAAGACTAGTTTGCCCTCTTGCAAATCCAGTTGCCAGTCGTAGAGAAGGAGCCTACACAGACATCATAGGCCTTGCAAGTCAGTTCAGAGCAATTGACGCTTCTCCCCACCCAGACGTTGAACTTCCAGATGCAGAATCCATGAAGCTAAATCGTGCATCCTGGCATACAACTTGTCGGCATCTTTACAGGGCAACAGCACTTGACAGTGCAAAAAAAAGGCATTCTGGAGGTGCTGTGGCATTGGCAAGAAGATCATGCCGGACTGGTGCACCTGTTAATCGTAATAAATGTCTCTTTTGTGGTGAAGAAACATATGCAGCAGACCATTCATTCCAGAAGGTAGAACTCACCCAAGAGATAAACGACAAGGCAGTTGCGCTGGGAGAAGACCGTATCGTGGCACTCCTTGCAGAAGGAGATCTAGTCGCTATTGAAGTCAAGTATCATTGTAATTGCTACATAACGTTCAACCGCCGTTATGATGCGATTGGTAAAGTCACAGCTACCGATCAATCTGATGCTGCAGTAGAAAACGAGTTGCTCCAATTTATGAAGGAAGAAATTGCTGGAGGTCGTAGGGTTTTTGCATTACAAGATCTGACAGAAATGATGACAGAGAGATTGGAACAACATGGAATTCATAAGTCTGTGAACCGGACACGGCTAGAGGAAACAGTTCTCAAACAGTTCCCGGATATGACAGAGGAGAAACGTCACCGTGGAATTTTTTTCATCGTTTATTCAAAGGCGGCAAGAAAGATTATATCAGATGCAAATCAAACACAAGATGAGGAAGCACATACATTACTAATGGCATCATCAATTCTAAGAAAAGCTGTTATGGATCATAACACTCCCTTCAGGTTTGATGGTTCATTTCCCAATGGTTGCGAAGAATCATCTGTTCCACAATGTATGAAGTATTTCTTCCGTCATCTCCTTGCAGGACCCAAATCATCACCAGAAGAAGATAATTCCAGGGAGATCCTGTCCGTTAGTCAGGTGGCCATGCTAAATATGACAACTATGACAACTAAATTTAACATGGAGACGGAACCCCACTAAACGGCGGTTGAACGTTATGTAGCAATTACAATGATACTTGGCTTCAATAGCGACTAGATCTCCTTCTGCAAGGAGTGCCACGATACGGTCTTCTCCCAGCGCAACTGCCTTGTCGTTTATCTCTTGGGTGAGTTCTACCTTCTGGAATGAATGGTCTGCTGCATATGTTTCTTCACCACAAAAGAGACATTTATTACGATTAACAGGTGCACCAGTCCGGCATGATCTTCTTGCCAATGCCACAGCACCTCCAGAATGCCTTTTTTTTGCACTGTCAAGTGCTGTTGCCCTGTAAAGATGCCGACAAGTTGTATGCCAGGATGCACGATTTAGCTTCATGGATTCTGCATCTGGAAGTTCAACGTCTGGGTGGGGAGAAGCGTCAATTGCTCTGAACTGACTTGCAAGGCCTATGATGTCTGTGTAGGCTCCTTCTCTACGACTGGCAACTGGATTTGCAAGAGGGCAAACTAGTCTTTCCTCAGTTTGCTTTTGGCACAAAATGCACAATTGCCATTTCGTTGTCCCAGCCATAACAGACAAATACTTCCACTACTATCCAGGTTTAGTTTTCTGTTAGGGTCATATCATGAAAAAATATAGAAAATATTATATTATTATATTACTATATTATTATATAACTTTTGTATTTAACAGTTTGCCTCAACATATTAATACAAGAAAACAGTCAGCAGTGCATATAGCCAATGAAAACACAATTTATTCCTCAGCATAATTGCTATACTGTAGCTAGCCTTTAGTTTTAGCCTGTGCTATAGCTACAGGCTACTTTGGTTAATGCTAGCTCATACTATTGGGATGTAGTACTTTGGCCACTTAACCCACATGACTATCCATATTCATAAAAAACACTTTAGGATCCTTCATGACATGTTTAACTTTTTTGCTTACCTTCAAAATATCAATACCACAAGAGAGCAATCAGTGCAGCTCATGCTCTTCTGCAGTATGCTTAACAAGCTACCAAGTCTGTACAATTAAGACACACCTGCTTCTCTGCCCCTATAGTGGCAGTACATAGTATAACTAATAAAATCAAATAAACAAAATATAACACAGGACTGGTGTATTATATTGCAATATCTAACTTTAGTTCCCCACATATCTACTGCATTGTCTCATTTGTGTGGAATATTATATATTGTCCTATTATATGTATTTTGGTTTTATACAATTAGTCATTCATGATAACATAGGTATAGGCACCAACATCACCATTCTAGGTTCAACAGGATATAAGAGACATTTTTCAAATAAACATAATTCCGATTTTGACCATTTTGGATATTTGGCAAATAGTTGTTAAAACAATGGCACCATATTGTGATACAGTTAAAAAATAAATACAAATGTTAAATGAATTGTTGTGTCTGTGTGTAATACTAAGAACTTTGTTTTAGCTCGCTTTTAGCTCGTTTTTAGCTCGTTTTTCCTGCTATTTTTGTGGATATACACCAATACTGGGTGGAAACAAATATTTTATGTGTAATAAGGTTTAAGTACCAAATGCTACTCCTGATTGTGAATACATACATATCTCATATGTTCAGATTGGATCATTTAATCAAAAGTTACAACAGTTTACATATTTTGGTAGGGCTGATGGGGGTTGGCACCTGACTACGCCCCCTAGAGGCCAATTATTTTATTTTGGTGATTGCCACTCGAACCAAAATGGTTCTATAGACCCTCAACTTCAAATTAGTCCTGAAAGTAAAACTTTTACAAGAGTTGTAAATGACAACTAAATTTAACATGGAGACGGAACCCCACTACAGGGCTTAAGGGCCGATTCATACTCCTATTTTACCGCTGTTTCGGCGCTGTAGTGCCGAAATGATTTCAACTCGTCAGAAATGTTCAGTAGCACCAAAGAGCCGACTTTAGGACGGTACCCGCCCCCCCGAACCTCAAATGACGTCAACTTGTAGGCTCTACAGCGCCGAACCGACTTTTATTCGGCTCTAAAATAGGAGTATGAATCGGCCCTTAGAACAGGGCTGAACACGCCACAGAACAGGGCTGAACTGAATGTTACTGTGTTACGGAACCTAAAGATGTCACGGTAACGGCTATCACCAAATCCATCAGGTGAGAGTGAGTCCAGCAAGAGAATCTCTCTCTTTGCTGGTTTCAGGACCTGTCAACCATTTCCAATATACATGATACATACATTTTCAACATACATGAAATGAATGTGATTTTTTCAGCATATTTTGATTTAGTCTTACTCTTTTGAATAACACCCATTTAGTCTTTAGTCCCATTTCTGAAATTATTTTTAGTCTTAGCCTTGTTTTTTTAGTCTTAGTCTTTTACTAAGGGGGGGGGGGAGTCTTAGTCGACGAAATTAACACTGGCCTAGAACAAGAAAATAGATGCACAGCACAAACTCTGTTCAATATTTCTTAAGACTTTTGAGAGGATTTTAAATAGACTCACACAAAGCAAATAGTGATCAGCTTGCTCTGGCTGTCGACTCCAGGCAGGGACGATGACCAAATCCTTGGACGCGATGTCACCCTAGCATTTCAACAAGGAATTTTGCAGTAGGCTACTACGGCATCAATCTCAAACAACACAGACTGTCACAGAAAAAGAAACTTACGGGCCAAGCAGCCATAGGATCCACAGACCGGGTCTTCCACGTCGGTACCACATAGAGGTCCACAATGTGTACATCTATGCCCTATATTGACATATTACATAATCATGAAGATTACACAACTGTTGGTTTGCACCACTCAGAGGGCCCCATTTTGAATGTCCGTTTTACAATACGGTAATACATAAATTGGCCTATATTGGCCTCGCTCTGCGCACAATGGTATTATAGAAGTCTTATCGTCCCGTGTTGAACGCAAACATGTATGGCATACGGCGTTCCTGAATATTTTAGCATTGTGGGAGTGTCCATATGTTAATTATTTTCGCTTTGCGCAATTTGCTATTAAGCCCCTTGACTCAGCGCATAACGATTTGACGTGGGTCTCAGCACCTCATAAACGCAAAAAAAATGTTTGATTTCACACGAACGCGCAGTTGGTACAAATGCACGTGCATGGGAAGTTTGGGAACACATGAACACACACGCTACTCCACGTCCTGACGTCAGTCAATCACTGTCACAGTTTAAATACCACCACTCTCACATGTCCAGCCTGAGAGAGAACAATGGAGTATATACTCGGCAGAGAGTACGAGAGACGCCGCCGCCGTTCTGAGAGGGTCTACAGACAACGAAGGAATTACTTAGGACTGACAGGTATATGCCTATATAGGCTATAGGCCATAGCCTTCTTCTTATTCTTTCTTCATACAACTTCATGAAGGCTGTGTGTGCGCACGTGTGTGTGTGTGTGTGTGTGTGTGTGTGTGGGTGTGTGTGTGTGTGTGTGTGTGTGTATGTGTGTGTGTATATATATATATATATATATATATATATATATATATATATATATAAAAAAAAAAATAGGCCTATATTGTTATTATCTCACAGAGACGCAATGCAGAGCTGAGCTGCGCCTCTCCCGTCAGGCAGTAACCAACATTTGCCATTTGGTCAGCCACGACATCGAGCCCGATGTCACCTGTCCCTTTACTTTGCCAGTTGCTGTTAAAGTCAGTGTTGCACTATATTTTTATGCTGGTGGCTCATTCCAAACTCACCTCAGCTCACTTGGAGGAATGTCACAACCTTCCGTAAGTCTGGCTATACATGCGGTCACGAAAAGCCTCCTCCGACACGCCCGTGAGTTCATCACGTTTCCCACAACACCTGAAAGCCAACATAGGGTGAAACAGGAATTCCTGGACAAGTATGGGTTCCCTGGAGTTCTGGGTGCCATAGATTGCACGCACATCCAGATTCGGGCTCCGGATGTGAACAGTGTAGCCTATGTGAACCGTAAGGGAACCCATTCCATCAATGTCCAGGTAGTTTGCGATGCATTGCAATACATCACACATGTATGTGCAAACTTTCCTGGATCAAGCCATGACACCTACATCATGGATAACTATGTCATACCTACAATCTTCGGGAGGGACCCCCCTCCTGACGGGTGGTTGTTAGGCGACAATGGTTATCCTCAAAAAACCTGGCTGATGGTGCCATATCAGGGGCCAACAACGGTGCGTGAGTTTTCTTTTAATAGAAAACACTCACGGGCGCGTGTGGTAATCGAGCGAACATTTGGCGTGCTCAAAAAGCGATTCGGCTGCTTGGACAGGTCAGGTGGAGTCTTGCAATACACCCCTCAAAAAGTAGCATCATTCTTTGCCGTATGCTGTGTGTTGCACAACATATGCCTGCGTCATAGACTGGTGCTAGAAGGCTTTGATGAGGAGAGGTGGTTGGATCATTACCGGAGAGAGCAGGCGGAGCTGCATGTACCAGCTCCAAATGATGAGAATATAGTCCAGCGGGCTAACGCAAAGGCAGCGAGGGACCAGGTGGCAGATGATCTGGTGCGACGCGGTCGCCGTTAGTTGCCTGGTAAGCAAACTACAAACAGATTATTATTATTGATAATTATTTTTCTTAGCCTATCGTAATTTTGATTTATTTCAGACGGGAGACGCCAGCTCACAGTATGTAGCCTCCACATACTGGCATGCATTCCGTGCGTATATGGCCCTTTAGGCCTACACTCATTCCTGCAGAGCAGAGGAGCTGATCGAGGTCTAGCATTCAGGTCTTTATCTAAATATTCACGTGGACTCTCAGGACAACAAATTTGCCTCTGACTTCCTAGAACTCATTCACACCTTTGACTGTATTCAGCTTGTGCACGGCCCTACTCATGATCATGGCCATACCCTAGACTTAGTCATTTCCTATGGACTTCAACCAGAAAATCTCCAGACCATTGCCATGCATGTCTCCGACCATGCTGCAATTCATTTCAACATTCCCTCAGCGCCCACGGCCTCCACCCCTAGAGCCCCCCGTTACTTTAGACCCATTACTCCACAGACCATGGTGAACTTCTGCGACACCTATCATGCTTCTCGGCAGCTTGATCCGCTTAACTCATCATGTTCTGTTGATGAGCTGACTAACAAATTCATGCAACATTGCACTGCTTCTCTAGATGTTGTAGCCCCACTTAAGCTCTCAAAACCCTCACTCCTGTCAGCAAAACCTCTTCCTTGGGTAAATGACAGAGTCAGGTCCATAAGAAAGGCATGTCGAAAAGCTGAACGTAAATGGAAAGCCTCTAAAGTTCTTTCAAACCACATTGCCATGAAATCACTCTTAAAAGAGCTGAATAACACAGTAAAAGAAGAACGATCCAAATATTTTTCCCATCTAATCGCTTCTAATCCCCATAACCCTAAACTTCTATTTAGCACCATCAACTCTCTCATACGTCGTCCCTCAGACTCCAGTGAAATCATCTCCACTGAAAGATGTGATGCCTTCCAAACTTTCTTTATAGACAAGGTATCGAGTATTAGAGCCCAAATTATACCCTCTCCGTGCACTTTACCACACAGGGAGGTAGGTCAAAAATTGTACTCCTTTCTTCCTGTTAATCAGCATGACCTGTTGAAAATAATTAACAGCATGAAATCCTCCTCTACCCCCGCAGATCCCCTACCCACCAAGTTTTTTAAAGAGGTTTCCCTCTTTTTATCCACAGACATTTTAGACATTTTTAATAAGTCACTTTCCTCCGGTATTGTCCCAACACATTTTAAGTCAGCCCTAGTACAACCTTTGTTGAAAAAATCAAACCTTGAGATTTCCAATCTTAACAATTTTAGACCAATCTCTAAGCTACCTTTCCTTTCTAAAGCACTAGAGAAAGTGGTTTACTCACAACTTTTAACCTTTATGAATAATAACTCACTTTTTGAAATGTTTCAGTCCGGTTTTAAAGCTAATCACAGTACAGAAACTGCACTTCTGAAAGTTCTGAATGACATTAGAATGAACTCGGATGTGGGCTGTTGCACGGTATTGATGCTGCTGGACCTTTCGGCTGCATTTGACACTATTGACCACAATATTTTAATAGACAGGTTAGAAAACTGGGTAGGTGTAACTGGGACTGCACTTGATTGGTTTAGGTCCTACCTGAGTGACAGAACCTTCTCAGTCTCACTTGGGAATGCGTCATCTGGCCCCGCTGGCATCACGTGCGGGGTCCCCCAAGGGTCGATCCTTGGTCCACTTTTATTTTGTATTTATCTACTTCCTTTAGGCCTAGTTATTCGGAATTTTAATGTATCTTTCCATTTTTATGCTGACGATACTCAAATTTATTTTTGCATAGATCCCTCGGACCCAGCCACAGTTTCTCCAGTTTCCCCTTTGATTGACTGCCTTACTGCCATAAAATCTTGGATGTCAAATAACTTTCTCATGTTAAATAACCAGAAAACCGAAATAGTTGTATTCGGACCAAAATCCCACAGAGAAAATCAAATCCAGCTTTTAAATTCACATGGCTTACAGTGCTCCCCTGAGGCTAGAAATCTGGGAGTTTTATTTGATTCTGATCTAAACTTCTCAAAGCACTTCACCAACATCACGAAAACAGCCATCTACCAAATCAGGAATATTGCAAAAATCAGATCATTTCTTTCATTCAGCGATGCACAAACCCTTATTCATGCCTTTGTCACAAACCATCTGGACTACTGCAATTCTCTTTTTTCTGGACTCCCAAAGAAATCCATCAATCGCCTTCAACTAGTTCAAAACACAGCAGCCAGAGTTCTCACAAAGACCAGGAGATATGACCATATTACTCCTGTTCTCGCCTCACTGCATTGGCTACCAGTCATGTACAGAATTGATTTTAAAATTAACTTGTTTGTTTTTAAATCACTAAATGGACTAGCACCTACTTACATCTCCGACCTCTTGTCCCCGCACATACCTTCCCGTAACCTCAGATCAGCAGACAAAGTCTTACTCAACCCCCCCAACACAAAACTGGTGACGCAAGGCGGCAGAGCCTTTGCTGCTAGGGCTCCACTGCTGTGGAACCAACTACCCCTGGAACTCAGACAGACCACTTCAGTGTCCACTTTTAAAAAACTCTTAAAAACCCACTATTATTTAAAGGCTTTTAATGAGTTTGAATGAACAGTCCCAGTCTCTGCTTTTTATCTCTTATTTTGTATTTGACTAATTTTCATTGTTGATTTTAATTGCCTTTGTGTATTGTATGTGAAGCACTTTGTAAACTTGTTTTTGAAAAGTGCTATACAAATAAAGTTATTATTATTATTATTATTATTGCACTTTTTATTCACTAATTTTGTCATTTTTAGTTTTTATATTTGGCAATTTTTTTTTGGAATAGATTAAAAGTGGTTAGCTTGTTTAAGGTGACTTTATTTGGATTTCGGGAATAAGAGTGACATTTAAGTTTGGAAGCACTTTGTAGTTTGAAGTACTGTGGACATTTTTGCTGGAAATCATGCACACTTTTTTCGTACAATCAAGGCCCTCGCCGGGAAACAGCTCCGAGACCCTTCTCTCGGTTTGCAATTGCAACTCACATGCGGAGGTGTGTTTATTCTGAAATAAATTAAATGCACAGAAAGCTGTTCCATTTTGCCATTTTGCCAGACTATTAACGTCTCCCTTGTCTTCCTGCAGTTGAACTTAAACCATGATGACCTGTTCTTTCCTTGAACACATTTGAACTTGAGTTTCACTCGCACAGAAAACGGGTAAGCTTGCATTTAGAAATGTTTATTGCAAATAAAATAATAATGACAGTATATTGCTGTAAACTTTTTTAAATTAAAAAAAATAATATCAAACATGAAGAAAAGAAGAAAAAAAAAAGAGTGCTCGTGCATGAGGTCAATCATTTTTTCCGCCTCGGACCACGCAGGCGTGGACCTCGGCCACGGGAAGGACCAGGAGTCGGAGAACTATATCGGCGACGGGCCGCTCTGGTGGTGCTGGGGGAAGAGCGAGGTTCCGCTGGTGGTGGTGCGGCTGGTGCCGATGGAGCTGGAGGTGCGGGCGGAGGTGGAGGGGCTTGGGCCGTCGGAGGAGGGTGCCTTAACGACCCCACATGAGCGAGCCGCTCCCACGCTACAGCGCAGCGCTCCATAGCGTTAGCGCTGCGCTTGAGCGCTTCGGCGGCCCGCTCATGTGAGGCAACGAGCCGTCCCAGACTGTTCTCAAGCATTTGGAACCCCGCCTGCTGTATGTCCAGGAACGGTGCATCCCTGTCCCTGGACAGTGCACGACGGGGTCCCCGCCTGGGACGACTCGCGGCCGCTGCCCTAGGCACACTCCGACGGTCCTTCCCCCGGGTCCACCTCCTCCTCCTCTCGCTCTTCCCCCGCTTCTGGCTCCGACCCGTCAACCTCCTCCTCCTCCTGGTCGGAAGCAGCTACGTTGGAGTCAGCCGAGGAGCCATCTGTGGAATTAATAATGAATGAAATTAGCTGCAGCCTGCATTGTTTGACTGCATTCGTTGCAATACATTTAATTTTGGAGATTTGTGTGATGTTGTCTCATTCCTTTCCAATGGGTAAATGTTGTTAGCTATATGCTATGGATCCACATGTGATTTCTCATTGTGAGATTGGCCATTATTATACTATTTATTTGCCATGCTATGTTACCGAGATGTGTATTCTCCCACATTACACCACCTGGTGTATAGGCCATGCAAATTAAAACTGAAGGCAGCGAAATCCAACGACAAAATAAGGAATTGGGATAAGATAACCACACGAAGAAAAACAAACAAACAAACACATGAATCTTCTGAAATCCAATTGTTAAAAAAACCTGAAAGAAACTGATGCCTTCCACTCTTTTTGGACTTATAGCCAATAACCCGTTTGATATTATTTAATTTCTAAATATATCTATAGCCATTTCCACCGTGTAGAATTTACTAAATGTGAATTTAGACAGGTAGTTGACTGCAAGCTTGTTGAAGCTGACAAACATTGCAGTCCAAAAGCGTGTGGTTATTATCTTGACCAATTATTTAAAAAAAATCGTTTTGATAACGAAATAACTGCCTTCAGTTGTTTTAATTTTATGGAATTGCGTGGCATGCATGCGCCTATACACTCGGCCATCATAAACCAGGTGGTGTTCATTTGGGAGAATGCTCTCCACGGTTCTACCCCCAAATAATAAGTGGAATTGGAAGGAAATTTAATTACCAGATACCCCGCCGACCTCAACCCCACTGAAACCCTCTACGCTTTCGGCGATGAGGGTAGAGGCGGCGAGATCCTCGGCTGGTGTGAGAACCTCCAACGTAGCTGTTCCTCCTCCCGTGGCCGACCGCTGCCGTCGGTTTGCGGGCGACCTTTGGATTGAATAATCTATTGTCAATTTCAATATAAGGCAATAGGCCATGGAGAGCCATGCACCTCTATTAATCCCCAAGCCATTCTGGTCAATGTCAATATTCAACTCAAGTACTCAACATACCTTCTGTTTGCTCGTCCTCCGGAGATCAGCAAACCTTTTTTTTATTTGTGCCACACTGCGGGTGACTCCGGAGGACGAACAGACGGCCGCCTGCACCTCAGCCCACGCCTGCTTGATGTGGTCGAGGCGGGGAGCCTGGGAAAGAGTCCCGTATATGGCTTGTTGACGTGCTTTGACCTCATGCACGAGCACTCGAACTTCTTCGGCGGAGAAGCACAGAGCCCTCCGCCGATTTGGAATGTCCTCTATGTCCGCCATCATAATAGCTTTGCACAGACCGCAGGTGATCAGCTGACTTTTAAAGGGAATGGCATGATTGGCTGGAAGGAGAAAACGCCCTAAACACGCCCATGACTAATTCAAGGCCGTTTTGCGCACTCCACGGGGTGTCGAAAGCGCTTCTTAACATGCTTAAAATTGCAATATGACATACCCCAAGCTCATATTACTGTAATCTTATATGTCATATTATTGGACGTTCTTAATAGACCTAAGAGGCTCAAAAGCCATACTTAGACTGGAGTGGATGACAGTGTATTGTTTTATGATTATGGATAAAACCTCACATGTCTTTGAGCGGCTTCGCTCACAAGGTTGAGGCATGCATTTCCAATATGCAATAGAGAAAGAAAAAAGGTAAGTAACGTGTGTGCATTCATTTTGAACGCAATGCAAAGCGCCACAGCCTGTATACCTACATTTGAGTCCATCCATCGGGGAGAGCCCAATGTCCAAAAGTCAGAGCGATGAAGACAGACTTTGCCATCCCTCACGATGACCTCTTCCTCCCTTTTGGAGGCATCAAGTACATAGTCCAGCTGAAACAGATTGGAAAAACAGTTAAAAACAAGATAGTCAAATTAAAAGAATGAACACAAGTGAGAATACAGTAGATATATTCCGACCAACCAGCATTTGTTGACGTGGTTGCATCTCCCTGGACCAGTCTGCACCAGACCAGTATGAATGGTCATGCAGCAAGTCAACTGTTAATTGAAGGAAAGGGGACATGCATATGGAGAGGCAATTCAATATTTTGGCTATATTCCTTACTACCACAGCTTCAGGCAAAACTGCATTTTAATGTACCTTGGAAGCTACTTGCTTGAGGGATGTCCATTCCTGACTCTATGGAGAAGAATATGGAATTATTCAGAAACTACATACTGTAGATAGTCTTTACCATTCATGATTGTATTAACAGTACCTCTGAAATCAGGCCTGATGAACGGCTTCAACTGAACGACATTCGTTTTTGTTTTCAGCAGGGTGCCCGTCGTCATGTTGGACAGACTCGCGACACCCTTTGTTGAAATGGAGGCTACAATGTAGGGCCCATTCAATTCTGGCTCCAGTCGCCCTCCTTTTCGGCCTTCCTTCCTTTTGTTGGCTTTCAGGACCTCGTCTCCAACTTTAAATGAGAACGATTTTACATTCTTTCCTTTGCGTTTCTCGTATTCTTTTTTTTTTGATATCCTGGGCCATTTTGATGTTGTGGTAGATCTGGGGAAACAAAAATAATAATAGTTTTCATTAGCATCAAATGTGGCATGGCGCCCTTTTATTAACAGAAACCTTTCTCTTCTCTCAGGAAAGTAAATGCAGTCAATTTTCAGAGGTGTGATGCCCCACACACATTATAGACACACAGTATGTGTAGTGGTTGCCTGAATGCCTGCACCTGCCTAATTGTCTCCATGTAGGTGAGCCTCGGTGGGGCACATCTTGATTGCTCATTGGAGAGCACCTGGGTCCGGTGCCTCCAGTGAGCTATAACAGCAATGTCCCTGCCATTCACTACCAGCGATCCAGAGGAGGCAGACCTGCTGTCTGTGCCTCCATTCCCTGCTTGCCTCCATGCTCTGCTGATGTCATGTCCACCTTATTCTTTCCATCCATCCACACACACACCACACCATGTTCCACACATCCATCACCACCACACCACTGATTACTGACTCCACACCTTATAGGATGTGTTGCCGGATTATGTTATTTCCCAGTTCAGTTTAGTTAATGTCTAGGCCTATGTTTCAATAAACGTATACTTGTTCAACTTTCGACAGTCTCCTGCTCCTCATCTTTGTCATGGCAAGAGCCAGCCATGACAAATGGGGGCTCGTCCTGAAGTGTGAGTATTAAAACTTTAAAACTTTAATTTTCAGTTTGAGTTGTTATCTAGTAGCGGCTACTAAAGCCTAGTGGTTGTTACGCACACGGTTTTGACAGCCGTTCTGAAGTAAATTGGGGTATCCCCGTGACGTACGGTAGAGCGGGGCCAATCAGAGCCGGAGGTTGGGAAGCCTGGCTCGGGATTCCCTCTTTTTGTCTTTTGTGACACGGACTTCAAATATTTTGGGGCGGGCGGGTGCGGTCTTGTGTTTGACTCTCCGTAGCCGCTGCTATTTCTTTTGTTTTCCGTTGGTTGTTCTACGTTGAGCATGGAGTTATTTGGATGAATCATAATCATACACGTTTGGTGACACATCGAACGTAAGTTGGACAGAGTACTCAAACAAATATAGGAGCTATACTGCATTGTCCCATGTGAGGCTTAGCCACAGAGTTTCTTTAAACTTTCGTGGGTTTGTTATTTTTCTTATAGTGTTGGGGGAACGCAGTAGCAGCATTTGTCTCGGGAGCACAGTACGTGGCTGACGGCGCAATTATTAAATGGTTGCGTTGTCCCCATCGTATAATTAGTGCATCAGTACCCCTGCCGAACCCCATGAAGAGCTAGGGTGAGGTAGATAAGCTTTGGATAGGCAGATAGGGGACGCTCTTTTTGTTTGGGTTGCTCTGTGTGAAGTTACGTCGCTGTGTTATTTAATTTGTGTATAGATAGCCAAACGTTATGATGGCTGAAATTGATGAATTTGTGGCATCGCCGTCAGTTGAGTTCTTAAATGACTGTACAAAGGAACAGTTGTTTGATATTGCTGACCACTACCACATCGACATTGGGGACAGGAGACGCAGACTATATACGCTAAGGCTAATCTTAATGGCCGGGTTAGAAGACGCAAATGTTTTGCCGTCGGAGCCTGAGGAAACAGGGGAGGGTGGCGCTGAGACACTACCCATTAAATGTGTCAAGGCAAATCCAAGCTTTTCTTTTGAACAACAAAAGGAGCTTATGCTTATCCAGTTGGATATGGATAGGGCGAGACATCAGGGTGAAACTGAGAGGGAGAGAGTTAAACTGGAAATGGAGAAAATGAGATTTGACTTGCAGAGGGAGAAGTTGGAGCTGGTGAAAGCGGGTAAAATGGATCAGACGTGTTTGGACAGTGGAGGGAGAACCTCTAATGCAGGAAACAGGCAGTTTGATTTGGTGGGCAATCTGAGGTTGATGCCAAAATGTAATGAGAGGGAGCCTGAGACGTTTTTCTCATTGTTCGAGAGATTGGCGGACTCGAGAGGGTGGCCTGATGCGGATCGGACTGTGATGCTGCAATATGTTCTAACGGGGAGGGCACAAGAGGCTTATTCGGCGTTGTCGGTGACGGACTGTGTAAGTTATGCCACCGTTAAGGGCGCTGTGCTTAAAGTGTACGAAATGGTGCCGGAGAGCTACGGGCAGCGTTTCAGAAATGGCAGAAAAGACGAAAAACAGTCATATTTGGAGTTTTCACGGCAGATGGTGCTCAACTTTAATCGTTGGCGTATTGCTGCAGGTGGAACTACATGCGAGACAGTGTGTGACTTGGTGCTGTTAGAACAGTTTGTGAGGGCAATCCCACAGCGGGTAGCAACCTTTATCACGGAACAGCAGGTTAAAACGGTGGGGGAGGCGGCCGCTTTGGCGGATCAATATGTTTTGACGCACCGGGAGTGGGTACCGCGAGGCGCGCAAAATACGCACCGGGAGAACACTGCACCCAGCCATGGTAGCGCACCCAGCAATCATAACAATAGCGCACCTTCCACCAGTGGGTTTAAAGCGGAGGATGGGAAAAGTAGGGCTGCCCGTGACGGCGAAAGAACATGTCATTTCTGTGGGAAAAGAGGGCATATCAAAGCTGATTGTTATGCATTCAAAGGAAGGAATAACACAGTGAAATCGGCAGCGTTTGTAGCGCCTGTTGTGGCAGATGTTAGGTCGATGGGTCCTTTACATGAGAGCGAGAGTAGTCTCGGCGGTGTAGACGTGGCGTATCGACCGTTCGTGGAGAGGGGCTTTGTGTCTCTTGTCGGGTCCAAAGAAAAGGTGCCCGTGAAAACATCTTGCGAGACACAGTGGCGCTGGGCACATACGTGCTTGAGTCTGTCCTGCCGTTTTCATCGAAGTCTGCGACCGGGGATGCCATGTTGAGCCGTGGTATGGGCATGTCCATAATCTCTTCTCCTACACACCAACTCGAGCTAAACTGTGGCCTTGTCCATGGGGAGGTGGAGGTGGCGTTGCGTAAGGCGTTTCCAATGGCTGGGGTCGATGTCCTCCTGGGAAATATGCACGCTGGGGGCCTAGTATGGGCTAATGTGCCACCAGTACCACTGGTGGGTCCTATTCCAGTCGTGGGCAGTGTTCCAGATGAGTGTGAGCGGGATTTTCCGCAGGTTTTTGCGGCAGCGGCCGTGACGCGTGCCGGGGCTCGTGAAATCGAGCGTAATGAAGTTGAAAATGCTGATGCAAGTTTTTCTTTGTCTGATGTGCCTATTTCTGTGTCTCAGACAGAACTCGTTGCAGAGCAGCAGTCCGATCCGTCCATCAGCGCCCTGTTTGAGGGAGTTCTGACAGGTAGTGAAGTAAAGGATAGTGCTAATGGGTACTTTCTGGATAATGGGTTGCTCGTGAGGAAGTGGGTGCCTTGTGGGGAGCTGGGGGCAGGGGAACCAGTGTTCCAGGTGGTAGTGCCAGCCAAATATAGGGATTTGGTTTTGAAACTCTCACATGACCAGGCAGGGCATTTGGGGGTGAAGAAGACGTACTACCACATTTTGCAGTATTTTTTCTGGCCAAAATTAAGAAAGGATGTGGCTGCGTATATCAAAACATGTCACACATGTCAGATGACTGGTAAGCCGAATCAAGTAATCAACCTGCCCCATTGCACCCTATACCTGCTATAGGTCAACCATTTGAACATATCATAATTGATTGTGTTGGTCCTCTTCCTCCGTCAAGGTCTGGTGCCAAGTACCTCCTAACTGTGATGTGCCAGGCAACCAGGTATCCAGCTGCCTATCCGCTGCGTTCCATAACAACTAGGGGTGTGGTGAAAGCCCTGTCACAGTTTATCTCCATCTTTGGCATTCCGCGGGTTCTCCAGAGTGACCAGGGTTCGAACTTCACTTCTCACATGTTTGCCCAGATTCTGAAACAACTCCAGGTGAAACACTCTAAATCCTCAGCGTACCATGCTCAAAGCCAGGGGGCGCTAGAGAGGTTTCACCAGACTCTGAAATCCATGTTGCGGGCATACTGTACAGAGTTGGGCAAAGATTGGGGGGAAGGCTTGCCCTGGTTAATGCTAGCTGCTCGTGAAGTAGTGCAAGAGAGTAACGGGTTTAGTCCGAATCAGTTGGTGTTTGGGCATTTGGTCCGGGGACCGCTTGCACTACTGCATGACAATTTCAAAGCTCCTGACCCTCCCAAAAACCTGATTGACTTTGTCAATGGGTTTAGGCAGCAATTGTATGTGGCAGGTTCAATGGCTAAAGAGAACCTGGCAAAAGCTCAAGTGAGAATGAAGCGCTCCTATGATCGGCGGGCTGAACGTCGGGAATTCAGTCCGGGTGATCAGGTGCTGGCTCTTTTGCCGATTGTGAATTCACCGTTCCAAGCAAAGTTTACAGGTCGACACACTGTGCCCGAGAAAATTTCTGAGGAAAATTATGTCATTTCAACTCCTAACCGTCGGAACCGTTCTCAGTTATGTCATGTGAACCTGTTTAAACCATACTATGGCCGAGAGTCGGAGGGGGTTCTACCTGTGTGTTTTGCAGCTGGTGTGGGTCCGGCCTCTCAGCCTGTGGCTGTGGCTGAGAGCGAGGACACAAGCACTTTTGATGAGACATTGGTTTATGGGCGGTTGAAAAACACAGAGACTCTTGACAAGTTGGACAATCTGTTGGGTCATCTCCCCAAGTCACAATGCTCAGAGCTGACTGCGGTAATTGGGAGTTTCCCAACCTTGTTTAGTGACACACCGTCACAAACGCATCTCATTGAGCATGATATTGAATTGACTGATTCAAAACCCATTCGACAGCGTTTTTATCGGGTCTCTGCAGACAAACATCGGGTGTTGGATACAGAGTGCCGATATATGCTAGAGAATGGTATTGCAGAGCCGGCCATATCTAGCTGGGCTTCGCCATGCATCTTGGTTCCAAAGTCTGATGGGTCAGTTCGGTTCTGTACGGATTTCCGGAAAGTTAACAACGTGACCAAACCAGATGCGTTCCCTTTGCCTAGGATGGACGACTGTATTGACCAAGTTGGGTCGGCAAAATTTGTCAGCAAATTTGATTTGTTAACACTAGCAAGGCTGAAAAAATTTCACTACTACTCTGTCGAAAATATTCCGGCCCTTTCGACCGATCTCCCCCATTAGCCGCACCCCCCGCACCACTCACTCGTTCACACCTCTTCAGCTGGCGACATTGCTGCCTACAGTAGACGCACACACTTTTCTTTTTCTTTTCTTCCCTCTCTTATAAATACATTATTATACACCCAATGAAAATGTACACTTCACGGATTATAGGCCATTTGGAATTATAACAATCGGTAGAAAAATGGCCGAGAATAGCACAATTTAAATATCAACCGTTTTGTTCCGCCAGCCACTGCGGCGAAAATGGTTAATCTTCAAGCTGCCCCCCTTTCTTTTTTCCCTCTCTTTTGAATACATTCTTCTTCGTCATGTAACAATGTCTTTCAATGACTTTATTTCCCCCGAAACGGAATAAATATATTGTGAAATATGGTGTGTTGACTGTTCTGTAATAAATTAATTAATTTCGTGGATCATGCTCTTTTCTCCAGGCATCATCGAGATGAGATGTGCGACAGCCGTGCTGTTTTCAATTAAATTAGGCCTACTTGTATAATATGAATAAATGCTACATCCTACATTGCTTGTCTGTCTAATCATTCACATGTTTTTTTTTGTATTTAGGCGGGTGTGTAAGGCTTAGCCTTCCCAAAAATTATGCTGACACGTTCAGCGGACTGGCTGCTGTCTCTGTGCCGTCTGTGAAGAGTAATAACACATTTTTAGACCATTTGGGAAATAAATAAATAAATGCGGCCCTCGCTTAGTCCCCCCCCCCAACGCAATTCTGTAGCCTATACCCAAAGGTAAAAATGTGGCATATGCGGCGGGCCTATGCCAATAAACCATGTATTTAAAATGTTAAATGCTACATCCTACATTGCTTATCTGTCTATTCTGTCTATAAAAATGTTTTTTTTGTACCGTAGGCTATATGCATAGTTTCTGTAAGCCTGAATTAAAGTCTGATTAGTGAGGCTTTTTCCCCCTCTCACAAACAACGTGCTTTGAAGCCTATAAATATTGCTCAACTGTATAATCAAATCAGTATAAATAACGAGTACTTTGTGTTAATTCAACCATGTTTATTGTTTCTTATTGTTCACAATATCAGAAAGCATGCATGAAACAATATAAAGCGAAATAAAATCAGGGAAAACACAAATCCTATGCATTAGTTTCATTTACAAAAATGTCGCTTCTTTCGCTTAGACACACTTGACACATGTCATCGTATATGTCCCAGTGCACGAGCCACATGCGCGTTTTCCACATTTATGGCAGCTGGATAGCGTCTTGTTTCCACATCTGTCAAGCTGACACTGCCTTCTCTTCTTGGGCGTAGGGGTGTCTGGTGTCTCTGGACCATTCTGGCTCCTCTTGGTGCCTCTTGGTGTCGTAGGCTGGTTCTGTGGTGTCGTAGGCAGAGGCTGCAGCGCAGCGCGCTGCTGGCGCCGAGGCGTGCGAGGTGGTGGTGAGTCCTTTTCAAGCATGTGTTCCTCACGGAGCTGTAGTGCCAAGTCCTGTAGGAATTCTCTCCTGGTGAGCTGCGGTTTGTTCAAGCACTGTTTGAACAACACATAGGCATTGATGGCAGCCAGGTCCAGAATGTTGAAAAATACTGCCATTGGCCAACGCCTGGTGCCAAGTCTCACGCTGTAGTTTCGTGCCATCTGATCCAAAATGTCCACTCCCCATTTCGTGTTGTTATAGTCCGTTACAGACTCTGGTTTCGCTTTGGGGTCGGTACCAATCACGATGGAACGGTGCATGGTGCTTAGGATGCAAACGTTTTTGTTAGCTTTGCTCTGGTAAATCGTCAGTGTGGCACCATCGCTCTTCATCAGCTGTGTGTGGAACAGCTGTTCTTTTCCACGTGCGGATGGAGGCAACTCTCGCCTCTGTCTGTTCACAGTTCCCAGTATAGTCGTGTTCTTTGCTAGGAGCGCCTGTCCCAACTTCATCGAAGTGAAAAAGTTATCCATTGTGATATTTCGGCCTCTGTCCAGGAATGGTGCCACCAGCCGCTGGACAACGTCTTGAGACAGCGGCACGCCATCACTACAAATGACAGGGAGAAGGTGTAATGGTTATTACAACGTAAAAGTATATACATATAGGCTTTGATGTAAAGACATTTTAAATACATGATTATTAGAAAAGGAAAATAAATCACCTGCTGCGGTACTGGCCCTTCCCAAGGTAGGGAAATCCATTCAGGAAGTATTTGCTGTCCAGGTCGGCAGCGATCCAGAACTTAATTCCAAATTTGTCTGGTTTATTGGCCATGTATTGCGTAAATCCACATCTTGCCTTGGAGGGGAATAGCTGCTCATCGACCGTGATGTTCTCTCCAGGCACATAGCAAGATATGCAGTTTTCTGTGAACTGATTCCAAATGTCGGTTATTGCAGCAAACTTGTCCGTTTGTTTCCGAATTTCTCTGCTGTCTTTGTCATCAAATCGCAGGTAGCGCATTATGGATTTGAAACGGTCACGAGGCATTGTTTCTCTTACCGTCTCATTCCCCCAAGCACCTCTGGCCCACAGTTGATTCAATGGATAACCACATGTCGACATCGCACGAATGAAAAACACGCTGATGAATGCTTTCAGTTCAGTAACAGACAAATCCCAATCTTTATTCTGTCCATCACTGCGGGCAAACTTCACTGTGCAGTTTTTGACGTTTTCCAACATCTCGGGGTCAAACATGCACAAAAAACTGCTCAACTCGTCGTGGATTCTGACCTTTGCAAAAGCAGTAGGACCTGGCCTGGCTGTGAAGATATTATGCTTTGGCAGTCTGCCGCGGCCAGCACCCGTTTGCATAGAAGACCATATTGTTCCATCTTTACTTGTCTCAGTCAATTCTGTAGCCTATACCCAAAGGTGTCTATAAAAATGTTTTTTTTGTACCATAGGCTATATGCATAGTTTCTGTAAGCCTGAACAAGTAGGCCTAATGTAATACCCATCCCCCCCCCCAACACACACAAACGCCCTTGAGCATCTCATGACAGACCACGCACGCACAGATGAGCTGCTACATTTGGGAAATAAATAAATAAATCCGGCCCTCGCTTAGTCCCCCCCCCCCAACGCAATTCTGTAGCCTATACCCAAAGGTGTCTATAAAAATACTTTTTCCCCCTCTCACAAACAACGTGCTTTGACCATGTGAATATTATACAAGATAGGCCTAATGTAATACCCATCCCCCCCCCCCCACACACAGCCATACACATTACAGAAGACATGCACAGCAGCAACTTCCTTGAAGAAGAGAATGGCATGGCTGCTCCATGAACTTGTGGATATTTATTTGCTCTAGTGAGAAGTATTGGAGATATAGTGATATAGACACAGCTAGAAAAATCGTTTTTGTGTGTGGTGAACTGATATGAATATGAATAAATGCTACATCCTACATTGCATGCGGGGAAACGCCCTCTCTATAAATGCATGGAATTATGTTGTAATAATAGCCCTATCAGAATCAATTCACACTAGGGCTATAGGGCTATTACAACATAATTCCATGCATTTATAGAGAGGGCGTTTCCCCGCATGCAATGTAGGATGTAGAATTTATTCATATTATACACATAGGCCTAATTTCATTGTTCTGCAGGTTCAACATAGTAAGAACACATTTTATTATCATTTATTTTATCATTGTATTTGCAATTGCAAAAGTCGATTTTGATTTTGAGGGGTGTAGGTTAATAATTAATCTAACAATAATATATCAACTAAGCTCTCAATGCATAAGCATTGCATGTTTTGTTGGTACTGGTAACTTCTTTGTAAATTTAAGTTATTTGACATTAGTAGTTGCAGAGCAGGATACTATGCTTGACCAAAGCCAGTTTCTGAACAATTTGGCTCTTTTCTATCTTAAAATGCAAGCCAAAATGTTAATTCCTGCTAGTACTATGTTGAACCTGCAGAACAATGAAATTAGGCCAATGTGCCTACTTGTTCAGGCTTACAGAAACTATGCATATAGCCTATGGTACAAAAAAAACATTTTTATAGACACCTTTGGGTATAGGCTACAGAATTGCGTTTGGGGAAGAGTTTCTTTCTTTCTCTGTGTGTGGGGGGGGGGGATGGGTATTACATTAGGCCTATCTTGTATAATATTCACATGGTCAAAGCACGTTGTTTGTGAGAGGGGGAAAAAGTATTTTTATAGACACCTTTGGGTATAGGCTACAGAATTGCGTTGGGGGGGGGGGACTAAGCGAGGGCCGGATTTATTTATTTATTTCCCAAATGTAGCAGCTCATCTGTGCGTGCGTGGTCTGTCATGAGATGCTCAAGGGCGTTTGTGTGTGTTGGGGGGGGGGATGGGTATTACATTAGGCCTACTTGTTCAGGCTTACAGAAACTATGCATATAGCCTATGGTACAAAAAAAACATTTTTATAGACACCTTTGGGTATAGGCTACAGAATTGCGTTTGGGGAAGAGTTTCTTTCTTTCTCTAATCATATGGAGATTACTCTGTATGAAATGTGCAATAAAAATAAAAATAAACAACTACACTTTAGAAACACTTTTTTACGTTCTCACATACAGTAGATAGATCATGAAAGGTATAAATTATAAGCACAAACACAAAGCATACTGTCATATGGACACATTCCAGCAGTTGTCACCTGCATGCGGGGAAACGCCATTGGTACCGACCCCAAAGCGAAACCAGAGTCTGTAACGGACTATAACAACACGAAATGGGGAGTGGACATTTTGGATCAGATGGCACGAAACTACAGCGTGAGACTTGGCACCAGGCGTTGGCCAATGGCAGTATTTTTCAACATTCTGGACCTGGCTGCCATCAATGCCTATGTGTTGTTCAAACAGTGCTTGAACAAACCGCAGCTCACCAGGAGAGAATTCCTACAGGACTTGGCACTACAGCTCCGTGAGGAACACATGCTTGAAAAGGACTCACCACCACCTCGCACGCCTCGGCGCCAGCAGCGCGCTGCGCTGCAGCCTCTGCCTACGACACCACAGAACCAGCCTACGACACCAAGAGGCACCAAGAGGAGCCAGAATGGTCCAGAGACACCAGACACCCCTACGCCCAAGAAGAGAAGGCAGTGTCAGCTTGACAGATGTGGAAACAAGACGCTATCCAGCTGCCATAAATGTGGAAAACGCGCATGTGGCTCGTGCACTGGGACATATACGATGACATGTGTCAAGTGTGTCTAAGCGAAAGAAGCGACATTTTTGTAAATGAAACTAATGCATAGGATTTGTGTTTTCCCTGATTTTATTTCGCTTTATATTGTTTCATGCATGCTTTCTGATATTGTGAACAATAAGAAACAATAAACATGGTTGAATTAACACAAAGTACTCGTTATTTATACTGATTTGATTATACAGTTGAGCAATATTTATAGGCTTCAAAGCACGTTGTTTGTGAGAGGGGGAAAAAGCCTCACTAATCAGACTTTAATTCAGGCTTACAGAAACTATGCATATAGCCTACGGTACAAAAAAAACATTTTTATAGACAGAATAGACAGATAAGCAATGTAGGATGTAGCATTTAACATTTTAAATACATGGTTTATTGGCATAGGCCCGCCGCATATGCCACATTTTTACCTTTGGGTATAGGCTACAGAATTGCGTTGGGGGGGGGGACTAAGCGAGGGCCGCATTTATTTATTTATTTCCCAAATGGTCTAAAAATGTGTTATTACTCTTCACAGACGGCACAGAGACAGCAGCCAGTCCGCTGAACGTGTCAGCATAATTTTTGGGAAGGCTAAGCCTTACACACCCGCCTAAATACAAAAAAAACCATGTGAATGATTAGACAGACAAGCAATGTAGGATGTAGCATTTATTCATATTATACAAGTAGGCCTAATTTAATTGAAAACAGCACGGCTGTCGCACATCTCATCTCGATGATGCCTGGAGAAAAGAGCATGATCCACGAAATTAATTAATTTATTACAGAACAGTCAACACACCATATTTCACAATATATTTATTCCGTTTCGGGGGAAATAAAGTCATTGAAAGACATTGTTACATGACGAAGAAGAATGTATTCAAAAGAGAGGGAAAAAAGAAAGGGGGGCAGCTTGAAGATTAACCATTTTCGCAGTGGCTGGCGGAACAAAACGGTTGATATTTAAATTGTGCTATTCTCGGCCATTTTTCTACCGATTGTTATAATTCCAAATGGCCTATAATCCGTGAAGTGTACATTTTCATTGGGTGTATAATAATGTATTTATAAGAGAGGGAAGAAAAGAAAAAGAAAAGTGTGTGCGTCTACTGTAGGCAGCAATGTCGCCAGCTGAAGAGGTGTGAACGAGTGAGTGGTGCGGGGGGTGCGGCTAATGGGGGAGATCGGTCGAAAGGGCCGGAATATTTTCGACAGAGTAGTAGATATATGCCTAAAATCATATTTACAAAACGTTTCAAATGGAAAAAAAAACAGAGATGATTTCAATCGAATATTTAGACAAAGTCATGCAAGGGGAACTTTCTCTGGACTCCATGGGCTAAGAAAATAAACTTTTAAATCTCAAAATCGGTCTGAACGGCTGCTCCGACTTCCTAGTGTTAAAGGGATATTGGCAAGTCCCATTGTCAAAGAGAGCTCGCAAGATTTCGTCTTTCATTACTCCGTCGGGGCTTTATTCCTATAAAGTTATGCCATTTGGGTTACGAAATGCGCCAGCGACGTTTCAACGCCTCATGAATAGGGTGGTTGGGGACCTTGAGGGCTGTGCCGTATATTTGGATGATTGTGTCATTTTCAGCGACACTTGGGAATCTCACGTTGCTCGGATTCGCGTTCTCTTTCAGCGGTTGGCTGACGCACGGTTAACGGTGAATCTGGCTAAATGTGATTGCTCGGGCGACGGTCACGTACCTTGGCCGGGTAGTCGGTCAGGGGGAGGTCCGTCCGGTACAAGCAAAAGTAATTTCTGTGGAGAATTACCCTCCTCCTGCCACTAAGAAGGACCTCATGCGCTTCTTGGGGTTAATTGGGTATTATAGAAGTTTTTGCAAAAACTTTTCATCTGTTGTAGCCCCTCTAACTGATCTACTGAAGGATAAGGTGAAGTTCGTCTGGTCCACCCGGTGTCAGCAAGCGTTCCGGAATGCCAAAATCCTGTTATTATTATCCTGTTTTTGGATGCCAATGTCTCTTGCTCCATTTCACCTCTAAAAAACCCACGACTAATCATGTTGTCATTCCTTCACAGATGGTGTTGATATCCTGACCAAGAAGCAGCTCTTTGAACAACGCATGCTTCTTTCGCGGCTGGCAGAGGAAAAGCACATCATTACAAAGGAGATGATGCAGCGCCTTGCTTTCCTCAAGGACTCTCAGTCAAAGGTCCAGACACAGATGGACACCATTTCAATGAGCACACAGACAAGAGGTAAGTGAAAATTTTCAGGTGACTGCTATCATGTTAGTATTTTGTAACTAATCTATCTGTTTTATTTGTTGCTATGTATTTGAGATCTCTACTGTCAGAAAAGAACACTTTATATTAACGTCGTCTTTATAATGCGTTATAATGTGCTTATAGGGCATTATAACACTTATAATCATGTATAACAACATATAACCACGTTTATAACATAAGTGCTGGTCTTACGCTGGTGCTGGTCAACGGTGCTGGTCAACGGTGTCGTGGTGAAACGAAGCAGATGTACAATCAGTGTGAATGTGTGATACACTCCATCCTATTATTCCTATCCTTATGAGAGGTTCCAAACTACATGAAACTTGTGTAGGCCGAGGCTGTTTTGCTTCGCAACAACATTGTGATCATGATTTAACATTACTGAACTCATCATGTCTTATTGTCTTTGTGTCAAACGCTGATTTTGTTTTTTATCCATGTTTCTCCGTAAGCCATGACAAAGCCCAAGAATGCCGCATGCCAGTGTGGACAATAAAGCGGCCAAGAAATTCTGTGACCGGTGTTACGTCCCAACCGGGAAAAAGAAGGGAAAAGATTTCCAGGCAGAGAAGTACGCTGAGAAAATAAAGAAATACAGGAACGCCAGCAGAGTTGTTGCCTCGGCCCATAAAATGGTAGGCATAATGGCTTTTTAACACTTAGAATGCTGAAAGCGTTTTTATACGCTTTATTATACCCACCCGTGCTATGCGCATAACGTTTTTATACGTTTTATGGTCCAAAAAACGTTTTTTTATTGATTACTATAGTTCAACTATATATGCGCCCGGACAACTCATAATGTAACACCGATCGGCTCTAAAAAGAGTTAAAACCCCCCCCTGCTGAAAAGAGGTGTTGGTCTGAGAAGCGTCTGGCACCGCCTATTGGTTGGTCTATGCGAGGAGGCAGCCCCCATTACGACGTAATGGAGACGGCCGTCCGGCATAGACCAACGCAGATGTCAGGGGATCTAAAATGGATGGGTCCATGCTCTTGTGTGTGTGAATACACTCGATTCCCCCTCCCCTCCTGTTTCTACATGGTTTCTCCCGAGGGAGAATTGTGGGGGGGGGGTCTCTTCCTCTTGGATCGCATTGGCAGTTCCCCCCCCACTCCGCACTGCTTTCAACTGCAAGGCTTGCCTTGCACTCTCATTCTCGGAAAAAGATACAACGCGATTTGCTCTCTGCCCGTATATAAACCTGCAACGATCGGCATTTGATTTCATAACGTTTGCCAGACACATGGAGTTAGTCATGGACAGATTGCACATCATTATCGAGGGACCGCCATGATACGTTGGTCGCTGATCGCAAGCCATAGCGTCTTCGCCAGCAGACACTATCTATCGGCTGTGATTGTAACCGTTGCATTCATTATAATTGCAGTGATAAGACCGCAATGAAGACGTCTGGGACGTCATTGACCCGTTTGTAATCTATAACGAATACACATGTCTCATCCTAAACTGCGGAGGCCGTGGTGGATAAAGCTATTTTCCCTATAATTGTTGACGTACTGCTGCTGCTGCTTTGCTCGCATCCAACCATCCATCCCCCTTTGTCGTTTTTTTTTTTTTCCAAACACGTTGACGTGCTGCTTCTGCTGCTGCCGCATCCATCCACCACCATCGTTGTTGTTTTTTTTTCCAAACATGTCCAGACATAATCCTCACCGATCCAGTCTCGCGTCTCACCTTATAGAGACGCGAGACTGGATCGATGAGGTTAGTGGTATGTCTGGACATGTTTGGAGCGGCACACGACGATCGACAATAATGTTGATTATGCAAGATCATTTCCTCAAAGCCTAGTTGCCCCCCCCCCCCCCCCCCCCCTGTTACTGCGATTGTAGCTCGAATCACAGAATGAGCGTAGGGAGAGGGCACATATGGGGCTACGATTGAGGCTGATTTATATTTTCTAACAACTTAGGAGAGAGACTGACCACGATGCAGGCAGAAGAAAGTTTCCAAGTCCGTTTTATGATCAGATATGTGCATCAAGACTCTCTGCTTTCATAAGAAAAAAACTAATACTGTAATTGCGAATGCAATGAGCACTTACTATGAGACCTAGCAGATCACGTCTGTCTGTCTGTGTGTGTGTGTGTGTGTGTGTGTGTGTGTGTGTGTGTGTGTGTGTGTGTGTGTGTGTGTGTCTGTCTGTCCCGCTTACTGTATATGTGGACCTGGCCCTTTTGTGCCCATATATGGAGCTGAGTGATTTGTGAGTCATGGTGACATGAGTGTGATGGCGTGGTCCTGCTTTGGGGACTCCTTATATGGTTATGGCTGAGTCATGGTGACATGAGTGTGATGGCGTCTTTTGTGACCATATATGGAGCTGGCGTGGTCCAAGCACTAACTATGACACCCTGCAGATCATGTCTGTAATTTATTCTAATTGTTATTGCAATTTACGATCTGCGTTCGCTTTCCGCGTCCGCGCGTCTTACTCGTAATAATAAAAATCACACCCCTGTGAAGTGAGCAGTGCAATGTTGTGAAGTGAGCAGTGCAACATTGCACTGCTCACTTCACTGGGGTGTGATTTCTATTATTATTACAGTATTAGTATTTTTCTTATGAAAGCAGAGAGTATTCTGTTTCATACGGTATATAGTATGTACATGTCGCTATAGGCCTTATTTTGTGAATATTTAGTTGTTAGGTCCATGCTTTCTCTAAAATTATCTTTTTCAGAGAGAACTTTAGAGATGGCATGGGCCTGAAGAACTATTATTCACAAAATAAGGCCTATAGCGACATGTACATACTATATACCGTATGAAACAGTAGACTCTCTGCTTTCATAAGAAAAATACTAATACTGTAATAATAATAACAATCACACCCCTGTGAAGTGAGCAGTGCAATTGCACTGCTCACTTTACAGGGGTGTGATTTTTCTGCGTGGTATTTTTCTTATGAAAGCAGAGAGTCTACTGTTTCATACGGTATATAGTATGTACATGTCGCTATAGGCCTTATTTTGTGAATAATAGTTATTAGGGTCCATGCCTTCTCTAAAGTTCTCTGGTGGGCGCAAGCTGCATTCAATAGCCAATTAGTGACAAACTGTACATGGGATCAATGTGTATTTGTTTTCCTCCTAAAAGTAGACATTCAGGGCTTTCATTCAGTGTATAGTATGTATATGATATTATTTGTGTTCATTTTTATATCTGTCTGTCAATGTCTGTCAACTTCAAGCCTCCATATCTCTGTTGTTTTTTTTTCACGAGCAGCGTGCAGGCAAAAGCAGGTGTTAGAAAAAGGTCAATATCTCCAGAATGGAAGATGGTAGAATCATAATTAAAAAAAAAAAAAATAGTGGACAAGTTGGGCTTTCTTTTGATTTATGCGGTGTGATTCTCGCTATAAGAGACCCCTCGCTGTGGGCCCCCCGAAAAGTTCAAAAATCCCATGTTAACCCCTTAGCACCAGTAATCCTTGGTCCACTAGAACCTGTAGCAGTTAAAGTGTTAAATTGTACTTTTAATAATTAACGTTTAACACGGTCTTGTATACAGTTTGGTACATACAATGTGAGTGAGTAAAATCAATTTGTTATGTTCCTCATTAAAGAAACATTCGTGGGCAGGGTCCACTACCTGGTCCTCGGTGGTTCCCAATTATTGTTCTCACACCAAGGACCCCCAAATTGAGACTAATCAGCCCGCGGACCCCCCATTTGAAAACATGCCAGGGAGTCAGCAGTGATTCTCAACCAGTTAAATTTGAAGGACCTCTAGTTAGTCTATGGACCCCCATTTAATGTAATTTCTATCTCTGGGACCCCCAATGTATATTGTAAAGTCAATGTTAATTTAACTGTAAGTGTACAAATGGACAGTTTGGTTCCAAACTATCATTTAGCTGGGGACTCCCTCAAGGACCCCCTTTGGGAACCACTGCTCTTGAGTTGCAGGGGGTCCCCAGCTAAATGATAGTTGGGAACCAAATGGGTATACTTATGGGTCTGTAACTCAGAGTGTACAAATGGACCTGTTAGCCATTTGGTTCCATTTGTACACTCTCAGAGCTACATTAAGTCCCAGAGATAGTAATATTTTACAGGGGTCCTGGCCTAATGAATGTCAAACTGGGGATCCTTGAAACAAAAATGGTTATTGTCTTATTGGGGTCTGTGGGATAATAAGTGTCAATTTGGGGACCCCCGCTACAGATTAAACTTGTTAATAGATGTCATGGATACAGCACTATCACTATCAACGTGTTGTTTAACTAGTGTATCTTTTGTTTGTTTACACAATATATTTTATATTATTTTTTGGATATACAAGATCTTAATATTTTGTAACTGTATTAATATATTTAACCAATTTCATTCATTAAATACTTCACCTTGGTCTACTCTTATTTCTCTCCACACACAACTACTGTGGAGTACTAATTCGTGTTTATATCACACAAAGATATGGCAGCTCCCCTGTAGTAGCTTTGAGGACTCCCTAGGGCTTCCAAACACCCTGTTGAAAACCTATGTTCTTGAGAACACTTTGGACATCGTTTCTTATGTGCTTGAAGATACGGTGTGCAAGGTAATTACTCCTAGGTTATCGCTGTCTAATTATAACCTTTTGTGTACTTGTAGGTGAGCAAGCTTCATGCCCTCGGATACCACCCAATCCTCTTCATTGGGAGGAAAACGGGGGTCAAAAACACTGTGAATGCTGAGACCATAACCAAAATATGTCCTGGAGGCGAGGGTCCAACCAAACCCTTCTTAGAGAAGATGACCAGGGCATATGTGCACGTCATAAGTAAGGCACAATTCAATGAAATTGATTTTGAGTGTGCTGTGGGTGTGCTGTCATTGTTGGTGACTAGACCGGTGCCAGGCTGTACAGCATTTTCTATAAAGTGTGTTACATAATCTCAATGTGATGTCATGGAATCTACAGGTGAGGGGACTTGGGCTCATTAGGTCCACTGGTAGAGCCTGACCAGAACCTTAGGTGCGCATCTCGTGCTTGTTCTGACTCCACTCCATGTGCACGGTGTGTCTGTTTGCAGTAGGCTCGGGTACCTTTGAGCATGTTGGCATGAACAAAGGTGGTCTGTAACTAGTACCAGTAAGACGCCCCCTAAAGGGCGAGGTCGTGCATACATACACACGTACAGAGACTTGGTGCAGTTATAGATTGATAGATATACATGCTGTAGTTAAATCTGTTGTGTATTGTCAAATTCATCCCTTTGTATCTGTGTTGCATTGTGAGCTTGCCAATTGGCTATTTTCGCTGCATGCTCACTGCTCACGCCACTGTTCTAAATTAACCCCATAATGGAGTGATTCAATCACCCCAAATGTTCAGATGTTAATTATTTACCTGTTATCCTAGTTTCTTTGAGGCTCTACATTGTTCTCTCTGCACTCTTATGTGATCATTTAACATTATGTCAGTTGACTTGAGTTCATGCTTATTCTGCTTATTAGAGTACAGGCCTTAGTTTCAACATACTATTGGTCCGACTGTCCTTGGACCGTCAACCTACCTCAAACGTTCACCTAACCGTAACTGCACGTGGGAGCAGTGCATGTCCGACCGCTGTTTGTCAGACCTTTGGTGTGTCTGATCTGTGTCTGCATCCTGAGCATTCCAATCTTGCACCTCTGCATGAAAAGCATCTGCTAAATGCAATAATTGTAAATTGATTGTTATGCTTTATTTGTATGTATTGTATTTATTTCAGCTTCCGTAATGCAGCTACCATCCACCAGTCCTCAGGTGACCACTGTTCCCTCATCTCCTCAAACCAGTAAGTATTAAGGCACTAAGTCAAAACGTTTTTCATTGTCAGCAGGTCAATAAGAACAAAATTGGGTAATAGCAGAGAAAACAAATATTGTGCTTTGCAGAAGTTCATTTTGGCATGCTCGGAAAGTCGGAAGTGATCAAACCCCCTTATTTTGTAGCATTTAAGTTTTCACTATATCAATAATGCAATAATTGTAAATTGATTGTTATGCTTTATTTGTGTATTGTATTTATTTCAGCTTCCGTAATGCAGCTACCATCCACCAGTCATGCTCAGGAGACTATTATCACTCTGACCACTGTTCCCTCATCTCCTCAAACCAGTAAGTATTAAGGCACTAAGTCAAAACATTTTGAGTGGTGCAACCACTCCTACAACCAGCAATGTCCGTGTACAACAGGTATGTGTTCACCTATGTATGTATGTATTTGGTTAAAATGGGTGGGGTTTAAAAAAAGGCAAAAGCTTGCTCTGGTGCACTGGCCTAAAAGTGGGTCCTTAAAAACTGCTAAAACGTCTGAAATGTATGTATGTAGGTGGGTATGTATGTATGTGTGTAGTATTTTAAAAGGGGGGGCTTTTTAGTAAAAAGCCCAGCCCATAAAACCTTCCTATATTTAAAACAAATCCAAAATAAGGTTACCAGTGAAGGGCAAAATGCCTATTCACTGGGGACTATGCAAGGCAGAGGCGTCCACCCCCCTGAGTCCAAGTTAAGCTAGACCGCATACCTAAACCAATGTCCGAAATGTCTTCTAAAACCCAAGGGTAAAATGGATATAAAAATAGACAGTAATAAAACCACCTAAAACCATAAGGAGTAAAAGTTCACAGCAAGGCCTGGAAACCATTTATTGATGGGACAGATAAAAGAACAGAAAGAGATAAAAATCAACTTCTTTCATTAAGACCAGTGGGTGTT
Source organism: Protomyctophum bolini (assembly GCF_963924005.1). Classification (NCBI taxonomy): domain Eukaryota; kingdom Metazoa; phylum Chordata; class Actinopteri; order Myctophiformes; family Myctophidae; genus Protomyctophum; species Protomyctophum bolini. The sequence goes on along the minus strand of NC_137874.1, from coordinate 1,298,139 downwards.
ACAGTTAGTAATTTTTTAATCCATCTGTGCTCCATGAGTTTCCGCTGTCCACTGGTCCATCGGACTCCACATTCCAGACCTGAAATGATGAGGTTAGCGATAGAATGGGATTGAAAGTGTGTGTATAGGGTTGTGTTTATGTCTGCTCGTTTGATGTGATATAAGTGTTGTTTGAGTCGTGTTTCTAGTGTGTGTCCGGTTTCTCCTATGTAGTGTTTATGACCTTGTGTGCAGGTGATGATGTAGACTATGTTGGGTGTGGTCAGAGACAGAGGGTCCGTAATGGGGGAGGAAGTGTGACTATGGGGGTTGTTGATGAATTTGCGGGGTTTGAAATGGAGTGTATGTGGCTGTGGGGGCTTGGGAGGTAAAGTGGAAAATTTGGAATGCACAAGGAGGTCTCCCAGGTTCTTGTTCCTTCTAAGTGCTGAAATGACTTGATGTGCTTGTAATGGGGGGTAGGATTGTTGTGTAGTGGTGAAATTTTGTTTAAATTTGTGGTGAAGTGGTTGGAGTGTATGTGAAAATGTGGTTATGAATGGGAGTAATGTTTTAATTGTAGAGGAGCCGATGGCCTGGATGGTGAGAGAAGAAGAGTTGGAGGAGGGAAGACATAGAGGAGAGGGTAATGTGTGGGCCCCGTCCAGGTCCGTCCCTGTCCCTGCGCTAGAGAGGGGCCTCTGATCCGGGTGCATGCTCTGAGGTGGCTGGGGAAGAAAGCTGGGATTGAGGTTAGGGTTAGAATTGGGGATGAGAGGGTTAGGGGTAGGAGGCAGAGTGTTGGTGGAGAGTGACTGGGTGGGGGAGAGAGAGGCCAGGGCATTGTTCCTGATGGTACGTAAAAGTCTTTTACTATAACCTCTCCTTCGGAGGACTGTAAAGAGTGTGTGTGTGGCCTGATTGAAGTGTTCCCTATTGGATGAAATCCTGAAAAACCGAATGATTTGTGATTTGATGATGCCTGCAAAAGTGTGCTTTGGTTGGTAACTGTGTTTGTGGAGTAGTGCGTGTGTGTCTGTGTCCTTAAAATATATTTTTGTCAGTAGTCGTTTATGTGTCTGGTCTATTGTATGAAAAAATACGGTGGTGTCCAGGAAGTTAATCTCTGTTGGATGAATTATGTGTTTGATGGTTATGGAAGCATGGTGTGTGTTCAAGATCTGTAAAAAGTTATCAAACTGTTGTAAGGTGTGTGGCCAGAGCCCTATGATGTCATCTAAAAATCTGAAATACATGGTGGGTTGTAGTGGACACTTTGCCAAGGCCTCTCTCTCCCACTCACTCATGTAAATGTTGGCATAAGCGGGTGCAAATTTCTTGCCCATAGCTGTGCCCTCTATCTGTAAATAGTGTTTGTTATTAAATGTGAAATCATTGCAATTGAGACTAAGTTCTAATAGTTGTAAAATGGCATTGTCTGGTCTAGTGTTGTCCGGGTGTGTCTGGAAGAGGTTTCTAACTGCCTGTAAACCAGTGGCTGTATGTATGTTAGTGTAAAGGCTGTCAATGTCTATGGTGAAAATGTATGTGTGTGGTGGCACAGCTATGGGCTTGATTTTTTCCAGGAAATCATATCCTATCATATATACCTATGTATGTATGTATGTATGTATGTATGTATGTATGTACCGGTATGTGTTAATGAGCACGAGTATGAGTACCAGTAGGGGCGCTGTTGTGCCATGCAGAAACAGAGAGAGAGAGAGACAGTGCTGACAGACTGTTGAAGTAACTTCTCTCTCCTTCCTTATCTCCCTCTAACAGCTCCACAGTCTACACCTTCTCCCTCCTCTCCTCCTCCAACAGCTACAGCACCTCCCTCCTCCTCTCCTCAACACTCGTCCTTGGAGAACTATCTGGAGAACTTCCCCTTATGTGGTCCCCTAATGGACACAACCCACGCCTCACTGTCTCCTGTGCAGCCAAAAATGAACAAGAGTACGTATCATTTATTACCCACACTTTGATTGTCAAGCAGTGATGTGCTGCAAAACTAGGTGATGTTTTCAAATTCTGGGTTATTGGCTGATTATCTGCAAAATACATCATAATACATGTAGACCACTGGAATTTATGTTACTTTGTACAACACAGGCGTGTCTCCAGAACCCTCTCCCAGTTCCAGTAAACCTGTGAGAGGACGTCGGCAAAAAAAGAGAAAGCGAGGTATGTTGGTGAACAGATTAAAGTGTTACTGCTGAGTTTGACCACCTGTCCCACTGAGCAATAGCCGGCTATTAGACGTGCGTCTAAAAATGAATGAATGTTTTTTAAGACGTCTAAACAACCGCTAATCAACGTATAATCTAAGAATAGACGTCTAAAAAACTTTCTTTTTTTTTCATTTGGATGGTATATCTCCTCTCGTTCTAAGGGATGCAGCAGGACAGATAGCTCCATATATCACTCACATCTTCAACCTATCAATAGAACAGGGTGTCTTCCCACAAGATCTAAAAAAGGCTAAAATACTCCCCCTGTACAAAAAACGAGCCAAAAATGACCCCGGTAACTACCGACCGGTGTCATTTTGAGCTCGGTATCAAAAATCTTCGAGAAGATAATTAATGTACAACTAAATGAATACCTAAATAGGAATAACCTAATGTATAAACTCCAATCTGGCTTTAGAAAATCGTACTCAACCGACACATTTATTGTCGTTTATTATATTTAACAGAACAAATTAGGAAAGAAGTTGACATTGGAAAACTTTGTGTAATGGTGCTGCTGGATTTACGGCGAGCATTCGACACAGTGAACCACTGTAGGTTACTGAGCAAGCTTGAGGCTCTGGGGGCAGACAGGGCAACACGTAAATGGTTCAAATCATATCTGACAGGGCGCGAACAAAGGGTAGAGGTGAATGGCATTTTATCTGACCCAAACACCATGGAATGTGGAGTTCCACAAGGAAGCATTCTAGGTCCAGCCCTATTTTCAGTGTACGTGAATGATATGACAGATGCTTGTAACTGTGATTTGTTCCTGTACGCTGATGATTCTGCACTGCTAATGTCCCACAAGGATCAAACCACATTAGAAAGCTCCCTAAGTGAGGAAGTAGCCAATGTTAGTTCCTGGCTTATAGATAATAAGTTATCTTTACACTCAGGGAAGACAGAATCAATTTTTTTTGGCTCGAAAATCAAATTAGGAAGAAGCACAGACTTCAAGATCAAAATAAATTCGGAATTCATAGCAGCAAAATCATCAGTGAAATACCTGGGTTGTATTTTAGAGGGTAACTTAGACGGCCGAAATATGGCCAGCAAGGTGCTAAACAAGGTCTCCGGACTGACTAAGTTTCTAGCTCGAACAGCAAGATACATGGATAGGGAGACAAAATGAGTAGTGGCCAACTCCCTTATCCTGTGCCACTTTGATTTTGCGTGTACATCGTGGTTCGAGGGCTTGATTAAGTCTTTTAAAACAAAGCTACAGTCAGCTCAAAATAGACTGATAAGGGTTATACTAGGGATGGAACCCAGAACCCATATAGGAAGGAACCAGTTCAGAGAGCTGAACTGGCTCCCAGTAGAATCAAAGGTTACAATGGCTAGACTTAACATGGTCCATAAAATTAAATACGGAGAGGTCCCAGAAGTTTTAAGAACATGTTTCAGGCAGGTAAACGAGGTACACAACCATTTCACCAGAGCCAGTATTGCAGATGTGGTGCTCCCTGCTTTTAAAAGTAAAGTGGGCAAAGGCTCATTCATTTATATAGGAGCCACACAGTGGAATAGCCTGGAATCCAGCGTTAAACTGACCTACAATTTGAGGACATTTAAACAGAAGACTAAAAAATGGCTACTGGAAAAGGTTCCCCTATAAAGGGTCATCTTAGAGGGATGGATAGGGATGTACTTGTTGTGTTGTGTATGTAATGTATATGTACTGTTATGTATTTGTGATGTATTTTAAAGTATTGTTCAGTGTGAGAGGACCCCAGTGGAAATAAGTCTTTGGACTTTACTGTGTAATCCTTGAATCATTGATTATAATGTTGTATTATGATTGCTTTTCTAAATAAATCAAATCAAATCAAATCAGACTGCCCTTTAGACAAATATTAGACATCTGACCAAAAAATGCTCAGTGGGCTGGTATTCCAGCAGTATGATCAAGATTCTTTGCCTTGATGGAAATGCCTGGTCATCCGAAGACCACTGGTTGGTAAAATGGATTCTAAAGGTTAAATTGTAAATAAGTAAATAATGATGACGTATGCTGTGGAAAATGGTTGGAAATCACATATATGATTTGAACATAGAAGGTACATCATTATCAGACCTAACTTTGTACCACTTGTTGAAATACTAGGCCTTAAGTATCAGATGTTCTCGGGTGGCGCAGTGGTAAAGAACCATGTTCTAGCATTTTCAAAGCAGGTACTGTATAAACATGTGGGAAACGATAGCCAATTTAACATTAAAGTGCCCAGACTTCTCAGGTACCCACTCTTCTGGGTACCAAACAGAATACAGAAAGGTACAGAATGTTAAAGGAATGGTTTGAACATATCGTTATCCACTATCTTTCACTGTTATGTTTTGTGATTGTACCATTTTATTTCTGACCCTGTGTACAAAAACAAATCTGTTCATTGATCTATGCCCATTATTGATTTTTGTTCTACAGTATAAACTAGTAAAATACGCACATCACCTCATGGAGGTGCTGTGTCATCACATGGTCAACACATCATGGACCATGTTGTGTTGGTTCCACCCACTGACTAGTAACGTGATCCGTGGGTGTCTATTTAAGGTCACATTCCCACCTAATACTTCGGTAGACTCAATGCGAATGGGCGGAGAAATTGGGATTCTTTCATATTTAATTTGCTGCGGTTTGCCTTCACACTGTCATCCACAGCAATTGGAAACGCAGCAGGGGGGAGATTTATCAGTGTGTTCCATTCAAAAACTAGCCTACAGTGAAATCTATGGGATTGCATTCCCACCTGCACTGAAACAAAATCAAGTGCGATTGGAAGCGAAGCGAAACCCCCATTTTTGGGTGGAGTAGAATGCGGTTCTTTGCTGCGCATTAGGATTCAAATGAGCCTTCACACCTGCCAACTGAAGCAAACTTTCGGACAATGCGCAGCAGGATTCGTTTTAATCACAGTAAAGCTTTCTGGTGTGAATGTCACCTAAGTGTGTGGATCACTCACATCTTGAGTTTGACCAGATGAAGAGCCTTGGCTCGAAACGTCTTCAATAAATAAACCTTTTGGAGCATATGAGTGTGCGGGTTCCCTTCTCTTTTCCTGTTCTACAGTATATAACATGAGAAATATTGACCACTGGGATTTAAGTTCATACAACCTCCGTTACAGGCGAGTCTCCAGAGCACCCACCTTCACCCAGATCCACTAACCCTGAAAGTGGAGGGAAGAGGAACAAGAGGAAGCAGGGTATGTTGGTTTTTAAGAGATTTAAAAGTTGTATTCGATCACACAAAGGCACACTAGGGCATTTCAGACGACACACTAAATTGCTCTAATTAAGGAAGATACACCATCCAGATTGTAGTCACTACCCAGCTAACATTTCCCCGCTAGCTACCGCCTCCCGCTGTCGCCTTCACAGCGTAGCACGCCCGGGCTGGCTTGGACTTCCCCCCGCTGTCCTCGCGTCAAACGATCGCGCCTCAGTTAGATTTTCATTCCTCTGCGCAACAGTGTGCATTTACAGCCCTCGTGACGCTGTCCTGAGGCTTGCCCCCCCCGCCCCTCTCTTCCTCTCTTCTCTCTTTCTTTTGCGCTCTCTCTCTCTCTCTCTCTCTCTCTCTCTCTCAGACAAGGATGTGCATCTTATGTATAAAATAAATCAATAATAATAATATTATATTTTGTAGGATTATTATGTTTTTTTTTTTAACTATTATTTAATATAATTAAGTGGATTCTTCTTCTACTTCTTCTTGCAGCTATATTTAGTTTTAATTTTTATTATTAATAATATGTACCTGAGTCATTCCACGAAACCGGTACGATTTGGACTTTTTTTTTTTTGGGAAATGACCCAAATGTTTTACTTTTCTGAATACCCCATGACATTAAGTACACATTTAACTTACAGAAAAATATATTTTCCCATCTCAGGCATTAAATGCCTATTATTATTGGTCATTATTATATGATACAGCAATATATTTTCTCAACCCCGTTATGGACACTCTGGAAGCTGTTTGAATATGATTGTGAACTCTATTTAAAATTTAACAAACATTTTTCTATTCATCAAATGGCCCTCACACTAATAAAAAAAATAGAAATATAAAAAGTACATACATTTTCCCACTTTTGCTACACTACAGCCTGAATGTGCCAATTTTTTGATGGGGACCTACTTTTTTTTCTCAAAAATGGATACAAAATCGACTATAGCATCTGACTTCAAACAAAAAAATGTATTTTTATGATTGCTCTAAACATTTCTGACATAGTTCAATAACCATTAATTACATTTTCATAACATTTTAAGAAATAATCACAAAAAACATATGCGTGACAGGGTTGAGACTAGGGTAACGGGGTTGACATGAATAGTCATTTTAAAATCTCAAATTCAACAATAATTATTATATCATTATTAGGAACCATTTAAGAACAATAGACAATGTCATTGAACTGACTTCTATTAACACTGACAAGTTAAGAACACAAATAACGCCAACAATGAATATGTGTCTTTGTTCTGTCAAATACACTTTGTGTGTGTGTGTGTGTGTGTGTGTGTGTGTGCATGCCTCATGTTTTGAGGCATTCATTGTGTGTGTGTGTGTGTGTGTGTGTGTGTGCCTCATGTTTTGAGGCAATCATTGTGTGTGTGTGTGTGTGTGTGTGTGTGTGTGTGTGTGTGTGTGTGTGTCTCATGTTTTGAGTCATTCATTGTGAATTCAGTCTGTCCAACATCGCTTTCAAGATCTCTACGTGACGCTTTGTCACGGGCTGTGGGGGTGGAATTGTTGAACAGGTACCAGAGGACATCATCCCGATTCGGCCAGAAGAATCGGTTAATCCCAGCACGATGCATACATTTTACTTGGACATGACTTTCTTCAGTGCCATGGATGATGCCTGGATACAGGCCTCCATCATAGCGGATTATGCACCACTTCCCAATGACCTCTGCACTTTCCCACTGGATTTCCTTTTCAGGCTGTGGATTCTCTTCACTGGCTGGCTGTGGCACAGTCACAGCAGTTACCATCTGGCCGAAACTAAAACGCTGGGTCTTGAAGCAGTTGCAGTTAAACTGCTTCTGTGTTGTGCAAAAGCAGCTGACATCACGATGTAGCAGTTCTCCTGGAGCCAGCGTAATCACCTGGTGGATTCTCATTGTGCCTGGCACTGCTGGTATTTTCTTTGGCATTTTCTCCATTGCATCCTCAACATCCTCACCCTTCACAAAGAACAGTTTCACTGTTGTGTTTGCCTCAGTCAAGACCTTATACAGCGCTTCTGCATCCGGGATATCACGGCCCTTCGCCACCATCATGTCAGTTGATCGTTTTAAGGCTCCCCGACACCATCTGGTGCTCCTTTGCCGTGACTAGCTTCGAAAAAATTCCAAGAGCCAGCCATGAACCCTCTTCTGTACAATTCTGTGCTGAAAAGGAAGAAGTTTCCCCGTTGTTTGTACTGAGTACAGGGGCCATCACTTAAAAAGTGCAGCACAGAAACATGTGGATGTGTGGCCTGAAGATAATCCAGCACTGGATTGAGGTGTTGCCATATTGCTGGAGGGCTTTTATGTCTGCAGGGGGAGATGGTGCTGAAGCGCACACAGGCTCTGGTTTTCCACCCACATACAACACCCCTGTATGTAGAGTGGCATTTTCTGGACTTTGTGGAGGAGGGGCATCTTCTGGACCTTGTGGAGGGGCATCTTCTGGACTTGATGGAGGAGTGGTTAGGTTCTTCAGTGCTTCTCTCCTCTCTTTGCTTCTGTTGAATGCGGCTCTCCAGGATTTACACTTGTGCTGCTGTTCTCTTGGACTTAAGTCATTGATTCATTTTCTTTTCCCAGACTCTACATTGTTTTTCCATCTTTGTCGTTCTCTCTGCAGATATTGCTCTCTCTTTGCAGGATCAGCTTTTAGTCTGGCACGGTACTCCCTCTGCCTTTCTGCAGCTGTTTTTGGTGCCATCTTGGACTCATATGTATAGATGTCTGTAAATATTTATAGCATAATTAAATCAAATATACTTTGAGAAGATTTATATAGGCAGAAACTTTGAGATATATATTGAGAATAGAAATCCTTTCCAATTCTTATACACTATTTATGTATGACTGTGTAAAGAAATAACAGCAAACCCACCTTTAGCATAGACATTATCAAGTATATAATATGCATGTAGTACAAGGATGTTGATGGAATATTATAATTCATTTAAATAATATGATAACTTCACAACCAGTGTTAAAAACACAACCCCGTCACAATCCCTCAACCCCGTTATTATGAAAATCATAACGGGGTTGAGTGTGACGGAGTTGTGATTTTTCACTCAAAATGGCCACTACTCTACTTGTGGTGATTCAGAGGAGACCACTTGGTATGCATGATATTAAGAAATCAGATATATTGATGAAATAACAAAGTTAATTTTCACAAATAATTGTTTTCTATCTTTATTTCATGTAACGGAGTTGAGCTGGTTATGCTTTACGACCACGCTATGAGATTTTAAATTACTATAAAACATTGTAAAAGAATGTGGGAGGTTACCTGTCTCTGTACCATGTTGTTCAGAAGACTTGTAGATGTCACTTCCTGGTTGGTGATGTCACTAAAGGGCCAGTCCAAACATTTTATGGAGGGGGGAATGACTTGTGTAACGGGGTTGAGTGTGACTGGGGGACAGAGCTTTTTAATGCTATTTTAATTATTAATAATCTATTTATTGAAAAAATAAACATGGCCAGCAATAAAGCACAGATAGATGTATATGTGAATGGCATAATTTATAGATTTTTGTACATTTTTAATAGTCATATCTCAAGTCCACTTTCATCGAAGGCCATTGGGGACATGAAAAAAATTGACAAAATAGGGGGTGTCTACTGAAAGAAAGCAAGATAATTTCTGATTTGAAAATATAATCCACATAATTGTTACACAATATTAAAGGGAACATTTCAATTGATGATAAAAGCTTTTAAAAATAGATTTTGGTGACTCAATCGATAAAATACAGCTGAAAAGGTCAGAGGGACTGCAAATCGTACCGGTTTCGTGGAATGACTCACCTGCAGACTATAGTAATTGTAACACTTTACTGTGGTCGTGCAGTAAATTCACCCGTGAAACCTGGGAGGGACCGAGGCTTCACCCGGCATGCATTGCAGGCTTCTGTTGTTGTTGTGTTGTTGAGAATTGAGAAATGAGCTAGGAAGACAAGCCTCCACAACAAAGGCTTATATTTCGCCGTTTTTCTCCGGAGAAATTCAGTTGAAAGGTCAGTGTATTTTTATATCTGATATATACTGTGTGTAGTGTAATTGCACGTGTTAGAATCGTTTCGTTTCCTAACGCTAGCAGAGGGAATAGATTACCGGTAGCTATAGCTAGCTAGCTAGCTAATCTATTGTCTGGACGGGGGTTAGCAAACGTATAATTCATGCTATTTTAACAGGCTTAAAAACAGCTCCGTTGGAAAGAAAGAGAAAGCTACTGCAGCTTAAGCGTTATGGACGGTGTTTTATATTATTTCATTTTACAGACAAACAAGATGACGTTCCAAGACCCAGACGGTGGAGGCTGGGGAAACAAAGCAACCTCATCAGAAGTAGGCTAAGTAAAATGGTTTAGTAGCGAACAATAATAATGTATCATGATGTTCTTTTCTAACGTCTTCTTATGTTGATAAAAGTCCACAATTATTCGAATTGGATAAGATTTGATACGTTGCTTGTGTATAGGCTACATAAACAGCATTTTTGCTGTAAATCACATTTTTTGTCATTCTTTGTTCCAGAATAATGTTTAAAGCCTATGAGGCGACACAGATGCGTCCTCAGGTCTAAATAGGTTAAGGCAGTGGTTCTCACAGCCATCAAAACGTTATCCCACATTTCACAGCAGTGATGGTAGGTAGGCCTATTTCAGAATGCCTGAATTTACACTTGGTTGCATGGTGAAAATAGTCGATCTACAAGCTCACGTGTTGTGAGCCCTATACAAATGCAATCCATATCAATTTTGTATTTGATTTTGTTCAAATTACAGATGAGGAGGTCACGTGGAGATGATGGTGATGGATAAATAAAATGGATAATAAAAATGGTAAGAACATTTTCACATTTTGTCACATGTCACATTTTAGCACAGGAATAGAAATTAGAAAATGGCTGGGTTTTACCCACAGGGCAACTGTTAAGTCATGGATCACAAGCCAGAGAAATGATTAAGGTGAAAATAATTTATTTAATTAATTCTGTGATTTCAGACGAACTTTCGCTGGAGGAAGACCTATCGACTTCAAATGCAACCTCTGCTCTACCACCAGTCGGGTTTCCCTGACCTCTACTATACGCAACATCCAGACCTCAAGGAACGCACCCAGCTTTCCGTGCTCGGACATACAGACACGGGGACATACACACATTGCTACGCTCAGAAACTCCTGACTCCACTCAGAAGAGAATTGGTGTTTTAAAGACTTAAGCACTTAAACTTGAGAACTGATGTCTTCTAAATCCTCACAGATTTTAGTTAAAACGTTTGCTGCAAAAGAATATATATTTACAGATTTGTGCCACATTTTCACGATGTTTCAAAATTAGCAAACTCGTTTTCAACAGCTTACAGCTTTTTAAATAATGGTTAAAGTGGCTAAAACCACGGGATCTTGGACTTCAGTGACAGGGACCTGGGGTCTGAGAGCCGGAGACGTTGGACAGGGTGCATTTTGGAACTTCTGCTGGCGGCCACCACCAGTCAGGCTTCATAAAGGAAGGAAACGGACAGGCACGGCAGGCAGCTCATCAAACGGTGGTCCGTGGCTCAAATGCTGAATAACTTTGGCATGAAAAGGGTTCAAACCCACCGCTATAGGGGTTTCCAAATGGACTCTTGAATGTATGCTGCACTATTTCTTGCTCAAAAGGTGAATCTCGATTGCGTGTTCTGTTTATTGCTGTGTAACTGTTATTGCAACATTACTGGGCCTACATAACTAACTCCACACAGAATAGACTTGGTGTTTTATAGAAATTAAACTTGAGAACTGATTCCACAAAATGTCTTCTAAATCCTTGCAGTTTTTAGTTAAAAACGTTCACTGTGTTTGGGCCACATTTTCACGATTTTTCAAAAATAGCAAATGTACAAGCTCGTGAGCCAACAATGATGGTTAAAGTGTTTGAATGGTATGACTGTTTTCTGAAAAGCCTAGATGTTTCTGTATCATTGGTGTTCAAACGATTTACTCCAATCTGAAAATATGTTGTTCCAGGGACCGCGATAGGAGCTTGTAGGTCTGCTATTTAGTTGTATCCTGAAAATGTGCAAATCTTTGAATATATATTGTTTCAGAGCAAACGTTTTTAACTCATCTTTGCTTCTGGGTAGTCCCTGGAACAACATATTTTCCGATACTGTAGGTGTCTGCGGCCAATTTCATAATATTTCTGCGGTCCTTGACATAACATAATTTGAGAACCACTAATATAGAAACATAGGTTTTTCAGAAAACTGTGGAAATGTGGACACAATCTTATCCAACATGTTCTGGTGGTTTCAGGAAAGTTGGTGTTTTACTGTTTTATAGATTTTAGAAGCCAGTGGTTCTCAAAGAGTGGTCTTAAAGTGAGAAGCGTCTGACTGCAGGGCAGGATTGATTGATCAGGAAGTCTCTGCGAGGGCGGGGGCATTGATCACATGATTGATCAGGAAGTAGTTATGTCCGCATGCCATGTCCGCTTATTATAAGCGACTTGTATTATTATCGTTATTTGTATTATTATTAATATTATTATTAATTTAATATGCTGCTATGCTTCTAGCTCTGCTATTTTCAAACAGTTGATGAACATTAGATTTAAATAAGCTAATCTGTTGCAATTTGTTGAGTGGCTTCTTTTCAACATTTCTGTTGCAAAATCTGGCACCACTTACAGCCTGTTTGCTGCAGTTCTTTCCACTTTCCAGACGCTTCTTGTTCTTTCTCCTCTCTCATCGAAGCAAGGTACGTAAAACCAGCAAGACAATATTAATATTATAAGTATAACTTAATATAAATGTAAACGTTCTGCAGTGCAAACTATAGCCTTATGAACAGGAGTTAATGAGTTCGTTTTAATTTTCTTTCTTGCCTGCTCGAGTAGCTTAGCCTCTTACTAACACAACAAGCAATATTCCGATTCTAATCATTTTTATTAGTTTAATACTTTAAAAAGATTACTGTTATTGTTACAGCATAGGCAAATTGACAGATCTATGGCCTTTATGCCTGTCTACAGATGTAGATTATCTGCTCTGCAAATTCAGTGTAATTGTTAAAATTGTCTTGTTTATTTTTATTAACAGATGCATCGTTCCATATTGACCACCAATGAGTCTGTACAGCTCAAACAATGTACAACCTGCTGTACACTGTACCACTGCTCATATTAAAACTGCAATCGCTTTTGAAGGTATGTATAAGCTTGTTTTTTATTTTTAGGATGTATGTCTGGATGTACTGTAGAGAGGAGGCATTTTCGTTATCTTTCAAATTGACATTGGGACTTATTCAGACTGTTGGCCTTGGCCAGGCAGGGTGTGTTATTCATGCACTCATTTCACCCAGGTTCCATCTCTGCAACGCATGCAATTTGTGTGTTCAGTGAGTCAGTCTAGTGACTGCCAGTGGTCTATGAAGGATGGATTTCCCCTTAAGTACATTTGAAATGTAAGAATGAGTTGGTGCTGTGTGTGTATATTATATACTGTATATTAATTTGTCATATTGTATGTATCCCCTCCCTCTAGATCTGCGCATCATTAGATGCTGTCTTAACTGCAGATCAGACACATCTCAGGCACACTATCATTGTCCCTGCGGTGTAAGAACACCCTTTAAAGGGCTGATGCGATGAGAAAACACCTGCCGAAGTGCAAACTCTATTCAGGTCAGCTGTCCAGCCCTCCTCAGTCTGCCAGCCCTGCGATGCACAGTGGTCAGTCTGCCAGCCCCGCGATGCACGGTGTTCAGGCGCCCAGCCCTTCTGAGCCCTCTACCCATTCCAGATGCCCGTACTGCTCTGCTTGGCTGCAGAGTGCATCCAAGCAAATGTACACAATGTTAAGGATGTTTACTTTGTAAAATGCTTTATCTGGGCTTAATTTGTTCTTTTGCCCACCTCTGGTGTATTATCAAACATTTGCAATGCGACTGTGTGGTAAACCCTTAATATAAACATAGATAACGTGGTTGTAATTGATACACATTCATTTGATTACAAAGTTGTATTCTTTAAGCAATAAAGAAAAGGATAAAAGGTTTTCACTATGTTGTGGCTCTATTGTTGTTTCCAAACACATGCAGTGTTGCAGGCTTTCTGCTTGTTTTATTGAATTGCCACTTCTCCCAGGTCCATGTACTGCTCTGGAAGTCCATGTTGGTACCTCCCAGGTGGGTGGATGCTGCTATGACACGTGTAATATGATACCATGAACTATGATAAGTGTAATAGTATAGTGTAGTGTAACGGTGTAGTAAGTGTTTATGAAGATGTAGAAACCATTTAGACGTTACTTTGAATCACAAAATATGTATTGTATACAGAGTTTCCATAATTGTGGCCACAGATTAAAGCACTGTCACACTATTCATTGGTTTATACAAGTGTTATAGTCTGACATCCAGGGCCGCAGTCACATCTATCAGACAAGCGTCTTATGGTTGTCTGATGAAAAGCATCAGACAAGACAGCTCCCAATGCATTTCTAATGGGAGTCACGTGGTTTCATCAGACAAACGTGTTTCATGGGGGGGGGGGGCAAGACACAAGACACAAAACATTTTGTAGGCGACAAGCTGAAGAACAGGGCGGCACCTCAGACAAGACAAAAAGGGTTGGGTTTACCCGCCAACCAATAGGAGAGAAGGTCCGTTTGTTACGCTGCACTGGGCGGTCTTTTCACACTCTGAGTCTGTTGGTTTTTTTCTGCATAGTGCAGACACGGAAGAGGAAAGAGCCTATGCACTTTCGTTACGAAAATGATTTTATTGTTAAGTAAAGTAGTTTGGTCTGTTCCAGTAAGCAATTCAACAGGAAAATATAATCCCTGCCCGTCGTGGCCGAACAGAAAATTAAAACAAACGTTATAATTCAAGGTGCATGCATTTTATCATTCACTCCTAACCTAGCTCTGGTCTATATAGCCTAATGCTTATATAATTCAGGTGTCGCGTCGACTCCGTTCAGATCTCTCGTTCCACCTCGTATCAGTTTGTTATTCCACCCGACCCATAATCAATAGTTATCCGTCTGACTGCACGGACCAACGATATAAAAGGACATCAGTGCTTTACACAGAGGATGCGACATTATAAATGAAGGCCTACTTCAAACCATTCCATATGATTTGGTTGTTAAAATAAAATAAAACTGTTAATATGAATGAACATGTTTTCCGTTCGCATGGGCAGTGCGCATTGGACTGGATATTATGAAACAGTCGTAGCTCCAACTTGGAGACGCATGTCATCTCTTATCCTATATTTCGCCTATAGCCTGCATCGACGTCTGCGTCATGGCTAACAGCCTGAAATGCAGCAAGTCGTGTGTTGTGGTAAAATGGATGCGCTTTATTAAAAAGAATGGAGTCGTTGCTAACAGAAAATATTAATTTTCCACAATGATGCCATGCTTAGTCTGCGTACCTGGAGGCTATATACATACACACGGAATCAGTGCCAGACTTGGCACCTACTGTGGTAGTGGTACTGATAAAGTGGAGACGCAACACGTTGACACAACCAACAAGCTACTAGCTACTGTGTCCCGCAGCTAACAGCGTAAGGACAACAACAGGGGCAACACGTGGATCTGTTTCCGCATGTCCTCGCACCGCCCACGCACCGCCCAGGTGCCAAACATGGCAACCTGGCAACCTGGCGCCGTGAGGAGGGTGAGGGCGACGTGTTGGGAGCTCCACAAACATAGCAAACATAGCGACAAAACAGATATCAAGTAATATCTAGTTTTGATGATAGGACCCTTATTAACTGATGTCTTGTAATATCAGTTAAAGTTTAACGTAGTTTAGGGGACCTGACAGGCTGACAGCTATACAATGACGAGAATCACCTACAGCAGAAACATGCTACAAACCATCAAAGTAGAGAGCCACACTCACCGCAGGAGATACCCGGATCCCATCGCCTTGTTCCCCGAGCTACAGCGGAGGAAAAGAGGCAGGAGAGCCGGCGTCCTGGTTCGGTTGAGACGGCGTGCACACCGCGCTCCACTTCCTAGCATGTTACTGGCTAACGTGCAATCGCTGGAAAACAAACTGCATGACCTACGTGCGCGGATATACTTCCAGCCTGACATCAGGAACTGTAACATTATTTGCCTTACGGAAACCTGGCTGTCAGCTGAAGTGCCGGAGCATGCCATTGATATCCCGGGCTTCTCTGTCCACCGAGCGGATCGAGACCTGGTTCTCTCCGGGAAGAAGACGGGAGGAGGTGTCTGTCTCTTGGTCAACCGGGCCTGGTGTGACCAGGGGAACATCGTAATGATCGGAAAAGCCTGTACCCGCGACCTCGAGTACATCATGCTGCAGTGTCGTCCTGTTTGGCTCCCAAGGGAATTTACCTCGGTCACCATCGCCGCTGTGTACATTCCGCCACACGCCAACACAAACACAGCGCTTGAGGAACTCCATGACGCGATCAGCAGGCAGGAGACAAATCAGCCAGATACAGCACTTGTCGTGGCTGGTGATTTCAACCAGGCAAATCTTTAAAAGATTATGCCCAAACTCCAGCAGCACATCCACTTCGGAACCCGAGGGGCAAACACGCTGGACCACTGCTACTCTCCCTTCCGCAATGGTTACAGAGCCCTCCCCCGTCCGGCATTTGGCAAATCCGACCACTGCTCCATCCTGCTCCTCCCCGCCTATAGGCAGAGACTGAAACGGGAAGCCCCAGTCTATAGGACGGTACACCGCTGGTCAGACCAATCAGAAGGCATCCTTCAGGACTGTTTTGACAACACAGACTGGGGTGCGTTCAAGGCTGCAGGAAATCTGAGCGATTACACTGACACTGTCACCAGCTACATAAAAAAGTGCACAGAGGATGTTGTCCCTTTGAGAAAAATAAAAATCATGCCAAATCAGAAACCATGGCTGAATGCCGAAGTACGGACAGCTCTCCATATTCGGCTTACAGCACATCGGTCTGGTTCTCAAGAGGAGTACAAAAGGGCAAATTATTCTCTTAGGGCAACAATCAAACTGGCAAAGAGGGAATATAGCAAAAAAATGGAATCCAAGCTCGACACTAACAACCCGAGGCACCTATGGTGTGGACTCCAGGCTATTAGTGATTACAGGGGGAAAACAAACCAAACCCCATTAATAACACCTACCCTCCCAGATGAACTTAACACATTCTATGCCAGGTTTGAACCCTCTGTCAGCACGACTGCTCCCTCCCTCACCTCCACCTCTGTGAGAGAACAGACCCCCCCGCAACCCCCCTCTGACTGTCCCTTTACCATCAGTGAGGCCGACGTCCGCCGCTCCTTCAGTCGGATTAATCCACGCAAGGCAGCCGGTCCGGACGGCATCCCGGGACGTGTCCTGAGAGCCTGTGCCCACCAGCTGGCAGGGATATTTAATGAGTCTCTCTCCCTCAGAACCGTTCCCACCTGCTTCAAGTCCAGCACCATCATTCCCATCCCCAAACAGCAGAAAGTGACCAGTCTTAATGACTGGCGCCCCATAGCCCTCACACCCATAGCCAGTAAATGCCTTGAGCAACTGGTTAAGGCAAAAATATGCCCTATGCTCCCCCCACCCTGGACCCCTTGCAGTTCGCCTACCGTGCCAACAGGAGTACGGAGGACGCCATCTCGCATGTCCTCCACACTGCCCTCTCCCACCTGGAGGGGAAGAACACCTATGCAAGACTGCTCTTCGTGGACTACAGCTCGGCGTTCAACACCATAATCCCATCTAGGCTCGTCATTAAGCTCCAGGATCTGGGTCTGCACGCAGCTCTGTGCGACTGGATCCTGGACTTCCTGACGGGCCGCCCCCAGGTGGTGAGAGTGGGCGACCGCACCTCCTCCCCATTGACTCTCAGTACAGGAGCACCACAGGGCTGTGTCCTCAGTCCACTCCTGTACTCCCTCTACACACATGACTGTGTGGCCTCACACCCCACAAACACCATCGTGAAGTTTGCTGATGACACGGTGGTGGTGGGGCTGATCACCGGAGATGACGAGGCAGCATACAGGGAGGAAGTGACCAACTTAGAGCGGTGGTGTGAGGAGAATCATCTCCTGATGAATGTCTCCAAGACCAAGGAGGTCATCGTGGACTACAGGCGGGGGAGGGACCCACATCCTCCTGTCACGATCAACGGCGCTGTGGTGGAGAGGGTGGAAACATTCAAGTACCTGGGGGTGAACATCCATGAAAAGCTGAAATGGGAGGTACACACAACTGTGGTTGTTGCAAAAGCGCAACAACGCTTATATGGTCTCAGACGCCTGAAGAAGTTCGGCCTGAGCCCCCATATCATAAGGGACTTCTACCGAGGGACGATTGAGAGTCTTCTGACAAGCAGCTTCACCAGCTGGTATGGGAGCTGCACAGACGGGGACCACAAGGCCCTCAGAAGGGTGGTGCGCTCAGCCGAGCGTATCACTGGGTGTCGGCTGCCCAGCATGGAGGAACTGTTTACCCAGAGATGCCTCAGGAAGTCCCTGAGGATCATTAAGGACCCCACACACCCCCATACAGTTTTTTTCAGGCTGCTGCCCTCGGGGAAGAGATACCAAAGTATAAAGGCCAACACAAACAGACTGAAGAACAGCTTCATCCCTCAGGCTGTGAGACTGCTCAATAAGCCAAAATGAACATTGAACATTCCGTGGGTACGGCCTTGTATACTGACCTGAGTCCTTTAAAACCTTTTAAAACTTTTAAAACTTTTATACTTAGCATGTTATTTAAATTTTTACTTATGTGTATTGTGGAGCATCACCCAATGAAAGTTTTTCACAATGCTGTACCTGTACATCTATGTGACAATAAAAAACACCTTGAACCTTGAACACCTTGAAGATTCCGCAAAGCATTGTGGTCAATTGATGCGACAAACGACAAGACAGATGAAACCATAAAACATTGATAAGACGCTTGTCTGATAGATGTGACTGGCGCCCAGGAGTGATCAAATGTGATAGCAGTTGCCAGTTTCAGAAGAGAAGCAGAGTGAGTATACATACTGTTTTGGGGTAATAGTCTGAATATGCAAAACCACAATACCACAGTGTCGTAGGGTTAGTGGGTTATAGCCGGGTTTTAATAGGTAACAATTATTGAAAAGAAAAAAATGTTATAATATACTGTACCACCATGTACCATAGATGGACATGACCAACATAATACACCAACAGACAGCCGGAATTGTCCTGGTCCCCATAGGCCTACTGAGTTTAGGAGGACGTAGAAACCAATTTTGACATGACCCCAGAAGAGCAGTTAAACATCTATGTTAACCATCTAACCTCCCCGAAAAGGCCTGTCTGTCCTGAACTCTTATCCATATTTATACATTATGGATAATTAGTATGGACTTATTTGGCTCAACTGCTGTCATACCTCACATGGTAGTGATATTGTTGGAGCGCAGAGTGAAGGTGACTGCATATATTTTACACCTACTGCAGCAAGTGTAGGCTATATGTTACTACTCCTTAGTCCTTACTAAGTTACTACTATGACCAAACAACCTATTTATTATCCATCCAGATTGTTGAATTACTGTGGAACAAACTATTGAAGAGACTTTATTGATAGTGCCTCCTAAGAAACCAGGTGGGACCACAAAAGGGTTGCTCAACCTTAATACCTTATGCCTGGAGAGCTCTCCAGTGAATGTCCAGCAGTCTGTGATTAGGCTCTCTATATAAAAGTCACTACAATATATATATATATATATAGATTGATTAACATGCAGTTTGCAGAATTACAGTACATTGAGTGGACGACACCATAAAGCAGGGGTTACCAAACTTTTTTGGACCAGGTACCCCTTTTGGGTAGGCACTCGGGGGGACGCTGGGGAGGCACTGGGCAGACACTGGGGAGGCACTGGGGAGACACTGGCGAGGCACTGGGCAGACACTGGGGAGGCACTGGGGAGACACTGCGGGGAGGTACTCAGGGGGACACTGAGGAGGCACTCAGGGTCACACTGGGACAGTGGGGAGGCAGTAGGCACTCAGGGGACACTGGGGAGGTACTGGGGAGCCACTGGGCAGACACTGGGGAGGCACCATGGCGGACACTGGGGAGGCACTGGGCAGACACTGGGCAGACACACACACACACACACACATGATTTTTTTTTTTTTGTCAGCTTGGGTACCCCCTGGCTATGCGTCGCGTACCCCTAGCCCGCGGACCCCACTTTGGGAACTGCTGCCATAAGCATTACACTTGTTTACAATAGGGCCCACGATTCCTCCCGTCCAAAACGGCCCAGAGACGGCCGAGATACGCCGGGGACCCCCGCGGACCCCCACCCGGGCACGGGGCCGAGTCCCTGAGGGCGGCCCGGTCGCAACGAGATTCCCCCCGTTCAAAACGGACCAGAGACGGCCGAGATACGCCGGGGACCCCCGCGGACCCCCGCGGACCCCCACTTTGGCACGAGACCCACGGGGCCGAGTCCCTGAGGAGGGTACAAGGGAACGCCCTTTTCTGTTTCCGTTTATCTGTTTCCGTTTCCGTTTTTGTGTTTCCTTTACTCTGGTTGATGTTGACTCGCCCCGCCTCCCCATTCCTGATCAATCATGTGATCAATGCCCCGCCCTCGCAGAGACTTCCTGATCAATCAATCCTGCCCTGCAGTCAGACACTCTTGCTTAAAGTGCATTCTCAGCAAAATGACATCCACTTGTATTCTAAACTTGGTTGTTTACATATTTTTTCTATGTGCCTAAATTATTTCATTGTAACCTTTTTTTTTCCTAATAAAGAAACAAAATTAAGTATACATTTGCTGCTTTATTATGTTTCTATAAATATGTGGGAGGGAGGTGAGCATGGGGGAGGAGGGGGTGCGGGGTCGCAATATATGGGGGGGGGGTGTCATAAGACAGCTCCACGCTGTCCTGCTGCTGCCTTCGGTAGCTGACGTTCGAGGCGCGGCAGAGTAGCGGGGCGCCGGCTACACGCGCGTCGGCGCGCACGGCCCACGCTGATCAAGAACGACGCGGCCACATCGTGCGACGCGCCCGGCGGAGGACACGATCGGCGGCGCGCGGGGACCGCCTCACGCAGGCGGCGCGCCATGACTTGCTAGCTGGGCAGGACCATTGGCTCGGTAACCCTGTAAAGCAGCGGAATAATCGCACTATACGTTTGTATCACTGGCTTGGTGTCAGTTAACGCATCCGTGATGCATATTCCGTGGGCTGGAATGGACCTGCGTTTGGCGCAGCGAAACGTCAGCCCCGCTATAGGCTTATCATTTAACACAGCACACTATACACTGTATAGTATACAGGCGTATTGTCGCTGGGGCGGCTTCCGCGTCTTTAGTGCTGTGTTTTTTTGCTTCGCCTCGTAAGAGAGAGAGCTCCCTGGGGTGTATTGCGGCTAAAGCCGTTCACGCACCCTGGTGTAGACTGCGTGGTAGAACCCGTACGGACGGGGGAAGCCACGGAGCAAGCTTATCCTCCGAACCGTGGGTCCTGTCATAGACAGGACGAGCTAATTCCACAACAAACAAAGTTTGGTCTCCAGGGGGGAACCCCGTGGTGACATCACGGTGATATATCGTAGGGTAAATTGTTGCCTGGAAAGTCGAGCGGGGACTCTCATAAATCCCTGTTCTAGTGGACCAAACAGTGGAAATTGGCATACGTATATACACTATATAATGCAAAACGTTTGGAGCAGAGTGTCTCCAACTCAAACACTCTGTGTCTCAGTGCAGCTAGGAAGTCAGGCTATATAAACTCAGCTGGCTGTTGTTTAGTTATTTTTCTATTTGGAAAGATCCCCATTAGCGGATGCCATGGCAGTCAGCTAGTCTTTTGGGGTCCACATGAAACATGTTACCAAGAGAAAAAACAAAACAAAACAACAACACATGAATATCAATATGTGACTGAGAGACAGCAGTGTAAATTGCACATAGGGTAAATTGTGCCCTCACTTCTCAAGCACATTACTATACTCTTTTTTTGAGCATGTTTAAACAGTTAAATTTGTATTTATTTAATATAACATATTAACATAATAGTGTATATAGGTATTGAATTAAATGGAAGCAGCAGGGGTTTCTCTGGGGCTGTGTGGGGCACATATGCCCACAGAGGATGTCCATGACCAGTGTGTGACCTGTGGGTTCCCTGGTCATGCGATAGCAGCTCATGAAGATCCTGACTCCTGTATGAATTCCTTCCTCTTGCCAGTTGAGGCTAGAGGCTAGAATCCGACGGCCATATAACACACTATACAGGGGTATTGCTGGCGGGGCGCCAGCTTACGCTCCTGTGGTGTAGCCTGTCTGTCGATCTGAGTGCAGTGACACAGACAGGACCAGTGGCCCGGTAATCCTTAAAGGCAGGGGAATAAAACGCACTATATGGGTGTATTATTGGCATGGCGTCAATTCACGCATCCGTGCTGCATTATTCTGTGGGCTGGAGTGGACCTGCGAGTGCACAGTGAATATAGTTGTGTATATTCGTACGTCTCTAAATGTTTTGATGAATTGAAAATGGTGGGCCCTATTGTAAACAAGTGTAATGCTTTATGGTGTCGTCCACTCACTGTTAACAGTATTTGTATTGAGTGTACTTGAAATGTACTGTAATTCTGCAAACTGTTAGTAAATCAATCAATCAAAACAACAGCCCGGCCAGGCTATAGCATTAAAACGTACTATACAGGCGTATTGTCGCTGGGGCGACTTCCGCATCTGTAGTGCTGTCTTTTTGCTTCGCCTCGCGAGAGAGAGCTCACTTGAGTGTATTGCAGCTAAAGCTGTTCACGCACTCCGGTGTAGACTACGTGGTAGAACCCGTACGAACGGGGGAAGCCACGGAGCAAGCTCATTTAACACAGCACACTATACACTGTATAGTATACAGGCGTATTGTCGCTGGGGCGGCTTCCGCGTCTCTAGTGCTGTGTTTTTTTGCCTCACCTCGTGAGAGAGAGCTCACTTGAGTGTATTGCAGCTAAAGCCGTTCACGCACTCCGGTGTAGACTGCGTGGTAGAACCCGTACGGACGGGGGACGCCACGGAGCAAGCTCACCCTCCGAACCGTGGGTTCTGTCATAGGCAGGATGAGCGTATGGCTGCCGTGGCAGCCAGCTTCTGCGTTCAGGTGTAGTAACACACTATACAGCGTATTGCTGACTGTGTCAGTTGACGTGACCATGGTGTAGTTCCGTCTGTGGAACTTGGTTCAGTTACACAGACAGGACGTGCTGAGTCTGCCAGGAGCAAGCCCTGAAATGACAGCCATTTGCACACTACTGTATATACGGCGTATTGCTGACAGTGTCAGCTCACGCATCCGTGATGTAGTTTCGGCAACTCAAGTGTGTCGCGGCTGTCGGGCGGAATACTCTGTACAGTGTATCACGGCAAGGCCGTTCACACGCTAAACTTGCATGGTATAATCCGGTTACCGGTGCAAAACCACAAAGTAAGCTCCTTCTCGTCCCGAGAATGCACTATGGCTATCTAGGCGCAGCTAGTCAACACAGGGCTATTCTGTCACTGCTTCAGCACCGGCTTATATGTAGCGCTTATGTGACCATAAGGGCCCGGACCTTATTGAGGAGCTGCAGCGACTGGCTTTCAGGCTCCCCAGGCAGCGGCAGCAGGCAATGCTATTGACGGCCCCAGGCCAAGCTGCGATAGGATGACAAGCTCCCCCACGCTGCCTATTGAGCCGCCGGCCATGTTTGGCCAAAAGGCCAGTGCTTTGCTACAGCATCCCAAGGAGGCTGTGGAGGTGCACAGGAGGTGCAGGAATGCTCCGGCAAGGCCATGAGTAGCCTGCCTCGGTCGCCCCACAGGCTGTGCAACCCCAGTCAGGTTTGGCAGTTCCAGGGACCTACGGGTCCGGTTACAGGCCAACCGGCAGGGTATGGCTAAAATGTGCTCGGCGGGCTAAGCCCATCCCTCAGTCCTGACAGTTAAGGCCCCAGACCCCACCCGCTGTCTCTCGAGACAGCGGGTGTCCTGGAAGACAATTCAGGTGGACCCCTGGGTGGGTTCCACTATGTCTTCGGGAGGGTGGGCTGCTGCTGCAGCACTCCTGGCAAGGAAGGACTGAGGGTCTTACAGGCCATCCTCCAAGGCGACTGGCTTGCCATGCTCGACCGGGGATGTTTAATCTCAGATCCCGGGTCTGACGCACTGACCGGCTTGTCTTAGATGACAGAACTTTCGAGTCCCGTGTCCTCCCATTCGGCATATGTCTAGCCCCCCGATTGGACGCAGTCCTTGGCGGGAGGGCCTCTGCATCCTAAATTGGATAACTGAATGATGTGTGCTCGCTCAGAGGTGCAGTGCCACAACAACGTGGCCAGGCACATGCAGCACTTTGGGCACCTAAGCCGGCACCTCGACAAGAGGCCTTGCAGGCGTCAACTCTCACAGTCCGCAGCGCTCCTCGGCATGTGTTAGAGGGCAAAGCAGGGACTCTGTCCCTTGCTCTAGTGAGTCGGGCCACCCTCAGGTTGTGCCTCCGCCCCTTAGGGCTGAGGGCAATCATGGTGCACTTTGTGCCTCCGGCTCTTCTGAACATGCGGCCAGTGCATTATCTGTCATTCACAGTCATGCACTACGTGGGCGTATCGTTGACAGCGTCAGTTTACACGTTCCACGTTGTTCCAGCGAATTCACACTGCTGTTCACACAGCAGAATGTGACGAGACTGTCAGGGGTGAGCAGAACCACCATAAGGTTGTATTACGGCATGGCCGTTCAAACACCTGGGTGTAATTCTGTGTGTTGGAGACCGGTTGAGCTCCCTCCTCATCCAGAGGTAATCGTGTGGCTAGGCCAGGGATCTGGCAACATGGCGGGCCGCTGTCCCACACAAGGGCGACACAATAGTCACCCAGTTGGTCCTCATACCGTTCATCCCTCACACAATAGGCCAGCAGTCCCTCCTCGGGGAGTGGTACTGTCTGCCTTACGGCATGAGCCAATTAAGCCCGTGGAGACTTGGGCTGCAATGGCTTCTCACAGGACAGCATTCTTGCTGTTAGCAGTGTCAGCCACAAGAATGTTCCTGTCAGTGAGGGGTGCTGCCGCTTCCTACATGGCAATGCTTAGGTGTGTCATCAATCCGTGTATTTTGCCCTACGGCCTGATCGGAGTGTGAGCCAGTCAGTCCATTGATTTTCACCCTTCCCAGCCTCCTAAGCAGGGTGGCGAAGCAGGGTAAATGGGCCTAACTGTCTTAGGCAGATAGTCTCCAAGACTGGACTTCACTCATTGACTTGTAAAACAATCCAGCAGGCATATAGGTGGGCAGGCAGGCCAGCCCCAACAGGAACATGTGCACATTCCACACAGGGCCTCGCTGCCGCATGGGCTTACGGCGAGATGCCCTCCAATCTGAGATCTGTGGGACAGCCTCTTGATCGACGCTGTCAGTATTGATCAGGTTCTACCACATGTGGTATCAGTGTGGAAGCCAGCACCCTTCCCACTGGGTGTGTGCTTAGCTCTGCAGCATGAATGCGATGGGAACTATGCACAAAAATGAAGGCCATCCACTTTTTACGTGTAAAACTGGGATGTGACACAAGGATCATTCCGGTCCGGAGAACAGGGCCTCAACAGTCAGCTAACCGAGTGTTCGGCAGGCTGACTTGAGCGGGAGCACAGGCCCTGCAGACTGCAGTAACCTCGTTACAAAGAAAAGAAGAGCATTTCCTGAAGGGTGCCCTGAAGCCCAGAGGAGCTCAGGTGAGGGACCCAATCAGGCCCATCTGGGGTTAGCTCTGGAGCTCTACGACCTTTAGTCAGTGAGCCTGACATGCTCAAGACAGCAGTCTTGTCGGCGTCACATCTGCAAGTAGAAATGGGTCAATCCATAATGAGCTCTGCAGGCCTATGCCGGATGATGGTATAGTCTTATGCCCCAAACCGGCCTTTC